>NW_027478161.1:5454545-5757575 GCF_051020975.1 Osmia lignaria lignaria
TTCGAGATATTTCTTCTTCTTGTTGGTCTTCTTCTGCACAGCTAAGCTGGAAGTGGCATTTGCAGCTCGCAATAGTGCAGAGTTATCTCAAAGAAAGGGGCCACGGTGTTTCTGTATCTCTATTATGTTGGTGCGGCTTCGGAACTTTTAAATATCTTGATATATCTCGAGAACTACGCATCTGATCAAAAAATATCATAGAACATAAAAAGTAGGAAACTTAATTCTCTACAAAAAATGTCTCTTAACATTTTGCCATAGCTCGCTTCGTTTCCGAGATATTTGCAGATTTATCTCAAGGGAAGGGGCCTGACGGACATATTTCGAGATATTTCTTCTTCTTGTTGTTCTTCTTCTGCACAGCTAAGCTGGAAGTGGCATTTGCAGCTCGCAATAGTGCAGAGTTATCTCAAAGAAAGGGGCCACGGTGTTTCTGTATCTCTATTATGTTGGTGCGGCTTCGGATCTTTTAAATATCTCGATATATCTCGAAAACTACGCTTCTGATCAAAAAATATCATAGAACATAAATTGTAGGAAACATAATTCTCTACAAAAAAGGTCTCTTAAGATTTTCCCATAGCTCGTTTCGTTTCCGAGATATTTGCAGATATATCTCAAGGGAAGGGGCCTGACGGACATATTTCGAGATATTTCCTCTTCTTGTTGTTCTTCTTCTGCACAGCTAAACTGGAAGTGGCATTTCCAGCTCGCAATAGCGCAGAGTTATCTCAAAGAAAGGGGCCACGGTGTTTCTGTATCTCTATTATGTTGGTGCGGCTTCGGAACTTTTAAATATCTTGATATATCTCGAGAACTACGCATCTGATCAAAAAATATCATCGAACATAAAAAGTAGGAAACTTAATTCTCTACAAAAAAGGTCTCTTAACATTTTGCCATAGCTCGCTTCGTTTCCGAGATATTTGCAGATTTATCTCAAGGGAAGGGTCCTGATGGACATATTTCGAGATATTTCTTCTTCTTGTTGTTCTTCTTCTGCACAGCTAAACTGGAAGTGGCATATCCAGCTCGCAATCGTGCAGAGTTATCTCAAAGAAAGGGGCCACGGTGTTTCTGTATCTCTATTATGTTGGTGCGGCTTCGGAACTTTTAAATATCTCGATATATCTCGAAAACTACGCTTCTGATCAAAAAATATCATAGAACATAAATTGTAGGAAACATAATTCTCTACAAAAAACGTCTCTTAACATTTTGCCATAGCTCGCTTCGTTTCCGAGATATTTGCAGATTCAGCTCAAAGGAACGGGCCTGACGGACATATTTCGAGATACTTCTTCTTCTTGTTGTTCTTCTTCTGCACAGCTAAGCTGGAAGTGGCATTTGCGGCTCGCACTAGTGCAGAGTTATCTCAAAGAAAGGGGCCACGGTGTTTCTGTATCTCTATTATGTTGGTGCGGCTTCGGAACTTTTAAATATCTTGATATATCTCGAGAACTACGCATCTGATCAAAAAATATCATAGAACGTAAAAAGTAGGAAACTTAATTCTCTACAAAAAACGTCTCTTAACATTTTGCCATAGCTCGCTTCGTTTCCGAGATATTTGCAGATTCAGCTCAAAGGAACGGGCCTGACGGACATATTTCGAGATACTTCTTCTTCTTGTTGTTCTTCTTCTGCACAGCTAAGCTGGAAGTGGCATTTGCGGCTCGCACTAGTGCAGAGTTATCTCAAAGAACGGGGCCACGGTGTTTCTGTATCTCTATCATGTTGGTGCGGCTTCGGAACTTTTAAATATCTCGATATATCTCGAAAACTACGCTTCTGATCAAAAAATATCATAGAACATAAATTGTAGCAAACATAATTCTCTACAAAAAAGGTCTCTTAACATTTTGCCATAGCTCACTTCGTTTCCGAGATATTTGCAGATATATCTCAAGGGAAGGGGCCTGACGGACATATTTCGAGATATTTCTTCTTCTTGTTGTTCTTCTTCTGCACAGCTAAGCTGGAAGTGGCATTTACAGCTCGCAATAGTGCAGAGTTATCGCAAAGAAAGGGGCTACGGTGTTTCTGTATCTCTATTATGTTGGTGCGGCTTCGGAACTTTTAAATATCTTGATATATCTCGAGAACTACGCATCTGATCAAAAAATATCATAGAACATATAAAGTAGGAAACTTAATTCTCTACAAAAAAGGTCTCTTAACGTTTTGCAATAGCTCGCTTCGTTTCCGAGATATTTGCAGATTTATCTCAAGGGAAGGGTCCTGACGGACATATTTCGAGATATTTCTTCTTCTTGTTGTTCTTCTTCTGCACAGCTAAGCTGGAAGTGGCATTTGCAGCTCGCAATAGTGCAGAGTTATCGCAAAGAAAGGGGCTACGGCGTTTCTGTATCTCTATTATGTTGGTGCGGCTTCGGAACTTTTAAATATCTTGATATATCTCGAGAACTACGCATCTGATCAAAAATTATCATAGAACATAAAAAGTAGAAAACTTAATTCTCTACAAAAAAGGTCTCTTAACATTTTGCCATAGCTCGCTTCGTTTCCGAGATATTTGCAGATTTATCTCAAGGGAAGGGGCCTGACGGACATATTTCGAGATATTTCTTCTTCTTGTTGTTCTTCTTCTGCACAGCTAAGCTGGAAGTGGCATTTGCAGCGCGCAATAGTGCAGAGTTATCTCAAAGAAAGGGGCCACGGTGTTTCTGTATCTCTATTATGTTGGTGCGGCTTCGGAACTTTTAAATATCTTGATATATCTCGAGAACTACGCATCCGATCAAAAAATATCATAGAACATAAAAAGTAGGAAACTTAATTCTCTACAAAAAAGGTCTCTTAACATTTTCCCATAGCTCGCTTCGTTTCCGAGATATTTGCAGAGTTAGCTCAAGGGAAGGGGCCTGACGGACATATTCCGAGATATTTCTTCTTCTTGTTGTTCTTCTTCTGCACAGCTAAGCTGGAAGTGGCATTTGCAGCTCGCAATAGTGCAGAGTTATCTCAAAGAAAGGGGCCACGGTGTTTTTGTATCTCTATTATGTTGGTGCGGCTTCGGAACTTTTAAATATCTTGATATATCTCGAGAACTACGCATCTGTTCAAAAAATATCATAGAACATAAAAAGTAGGAATCCTAATTTTCTACAAAAAAGGTCTCTTAACATTTTGCCGTAGCTCGCTTCGTTTCCGAGATATTTGCAGATTTATCTCAAGGGAAGGGGCCTGACGGACATATTTCCAGATATTTCTTCTTCTTGTTGTTCTTCTTCTGCACAGCTAAGCTGGAAGTGGCATTTGCAGCTCGCAATAGTGCAGAGTTATCTCAAAGAAAGGGGCCACGGTGTTTCTGTATCTCTATTATGTTGGTGCGGCTTCGGAACTTTTAAATATCTTGATATATCTCGAGAACTACGCATCCGATCAAAAAATATCATAGAACATAAAAAGTAGGAAACTTAATTCTCTACAAAAAATGTCTCTTAACATTTTGCCATAGCTCGCTTCGTTTCCGAGATATTTGCAGATTTATCTCAAGGGAAGGGGCCTGACGGACATATTTCGAGATATTTCTTCTTCTTGTTGTTCTTCTTCTGCACAGCTAAGCTGGAAGTGGCATTTGCAGCGCGCAATAGTGCAGAGTTATCTCAAAGAAAGGGGCCACGGTGTTTCTGTATCTCTATTATGTTGGTGCGGCTTCGGAACTTTTAAATATCTTGATATATCTCGAGAACTACGCATCCGATCAAAAAATATCATAGAACATAAAAAGTAGGAAACTTAATTCTCTACAAAAAATGTCTCTTAACATTTTGCCATAGCTCGCTTCGTTTCCGAGATATTTGCAGATTTATCTCAAGGGAAGGGGCCTGACGGACATATTTCGAGATATTTCTTCTTCTTGTTGTTCTTCTTCTGCACAGCTAAGCTGGAAGTGGCATTTGCAGCGCGCAATAGTGCAGAGTTATCTCAAAGAAAGGGGCCACGGTGTTTCTGTATCTCTATTATGTTGGTGCGGCTTCGGAACTTTTAAATATCTTGATATATCTCGAGAACTACGCATCCGATCAAAAAATATCATAGAACATAAAAAGTAGGAAACTTAATTCTCTACAAAAAAGGT
Organism: Osmia lignaria lignaria; assembly: GCF_051020975.1. Lineage (NCBI taxonomy): Eukaryota > Metazoa > Arthropoda > Insecta > Hymenoptera > Megachilidae > Osmia > Osmia lignaria. The sequence goes on from NW_027478161.1 coordinate 5,458,651, forward strand.
CTCTTAACATTTTCCCATAGCTCGCTTCGTTTCCGAGATATTTGCAGAGTTAGCTCAAGGGAAGGGGCCTGACGGACATATTCCGAGATATTTCTTCTTCTTGTTGTTCTTCTTCTGCACAGCTAAGCTGGAAGTGGCATTTGCAGCTCGCAATAGTGCAGAGTTATCTCAAAGAAAGGGGCCACGGTGTTTTTGTATCTCTATTATGTTGGTGCGGCTTCGGAACTTTTAAATATCTTGATATATCTCGAGAACTACGCATCTGTTCAAAAAATATCATAGAACATAAAAAGTAGGAATCCTAATTTTCTACAAAAAAGGTCTCTTAACATTTTGCCGTAGCTCGCTTCGTTTCCGAGATATTTGCAGATTTATCTCAAGGGAAGGGGCCTGACGGACATATTTCCAGATATTTCTTCTTCTTGTTGTTCTTCTTCTGCACAGCTAAGCTGGAAGTGGCATTTGCAGCTCGCAATAGTGCAGAGTTATCTCAAAGAAAGGGGCCACGGTGTTTCTGTATCTCTATTATGTTGGTGCGGCTTCGGAACTTTTAAATATCTTGATATATCTCGAGAACTACGCATCCGATCAAAAAATATCATAGAACATAAAAAGTAGGAAACTTAATTCTCTACAAAAAATGTCTCTTAACATTTTGCCATAGCTCGCTTCGTTTCCGAGATATTTGCAGATTTATCTCAAGGGAAGGGGCCTGACGGACATATTTCGAGATATTTCTTCTTCTTGTTGTTCTTCTTCTGCACAGCTAAGCTGGAAGTGGCATTTGCAGCTCGCAATAGTGCAGAGTTATCTCAAAGAAAGGGGCCACGGTGTCTCTGTACCTCTATTATGTTGGTGCAGCTTCGGAGCTTTTAAATATCTTGATATATCTCGAGAACTACGCATCTGATCAAAAAATACCATAGAACATAAAAAGTAGGAAACTTAATTCTCTACAAAAAAGGTCTCTTAACGTTTTGCAATAGCTCGCTTCGTTTCCGAGATATTTGCAGATTTATCTCAAGGGAAGGGTCCTGACGGACATATTTCGAGATATTTCTTCTTCTTGTTGTTCTTCTTCTGCACAGCTAAACTGGAAGTGGCATTTCCAGCTCGCAATAGTGCAGAGTTATCCCATAGAAAGGGGCCACGGTGATTCTGTATCTCTATTATGTTGGTGCGGCTTCGGAACTTTTAAATATCTCGATACATCTCGAAAACTACGCTTCTGATCAAAAAATATCATAGAACATAAATTGTAGGAAACATAATTCTCTACAAAAAAGGTCTCTTAACATTTTGCCATAGCTCGCTTCGTTTCCGAGATATTTGCAGATTTATCTCAAGGGAAGGGGCCTGCCGGACATATTTCGAGATATTTCTTCTTCTTGTTGTTCTTCTTCTGCATAGCTAAGCTGGAAGTGGCATTTGCAGCTCGCAATAGTGCAGAGTTATCGCAAAGAAAGGGGCTACGGCGTTTCTGTATCTCTATTATGTTGGTGCGGCTTCGGAACTTTTAAATATCTTGATATATCTCGAGAACTACGCATCTGATCAAAAAATATCATAGAACATAAAAAGTAGGAAACTTAATTCTCTACAAAAAAGGTCTCTTAACGTTTTGCAATAGCTCGCTTCGTTTCCGAGATATTTGCAGATTTATCTCAAGGGAAGGGTCCTGACGGACATATTTCGAGATATTTCTTCTTCTTGTTGTTCTTCTTCTGCACAGCTAAGCTGGAAGTGGCATTTGCAGCTCGCAATAGTGCAGAGTTATCTCAAAGAAAGGGGCCACGGTGTTTCTGTACCTCTATTATGTTGGTGCAGCTTCGGAGCTTTTAAATATCTTGATATATCTCGAGAACTACGCATCTGATCAAAAAATATCATAGAACATAAAAAGTACAAAACTTAATTCTCTACAAAAAAGGTCTCTTAACATTTTGCCATAGCTCGCTTCGTTTCCGAGATATTTGCAGATTTATCTCAAGGGAAGGGGCCTGACGGACATATTTCCAGATATTTCTTCTTCTTGTTGTTCTTCTTCTGCACAGCTAAGCTGGAAGTGGCATTTGCCGCTCGCAATAGTGCAGAGTTATCTCAAAGAAAGGGGCCACGGTGTTTCTGTATCTCTATTATGTTGGTGCGGCTTCGGAACTTTCAAATATCTTGATATATCTCGAGAACTACGCATCTGATCAAAAAATATCATAGAACATAAAAAGTAGGAAACCTAATTTTCTACAAAAAAGGTCTCTTAACATTTTGCCGTAGCTCGCTTCGTTTCCGAGATATTTGCAGATTTATCTCAAGGGAAGGGGCCTGACGGACATATTTCGAGATATTTCTTCTTCTTGTTGTTCTTCGTGGGCACAGCTAAGCTGGAAGTGGCATTTGCAGCTCGCAATAGTGCAGAGTTATCTCAAAGAAAGGGGCCACGGTGTTTTTGTATCTCTATTATGTTGGTGCGGCTTCGGAACTTTTAAATATCTTGATATATCTCGAGAACTACGCATCTGTTCAAAAAATATCATAGAACATAAAAAGTAGGAATCCTAATTTTCTACAAAAAAGGTCTCTTAACATTTTGCCGTAGCTCGCTTCGTTTCCGAGATATTTGCAGATTTATCTCAAGGGAAGGGGCCTGACGGACATATTTCCAGATATTTCTTCTTCTTGTTGTTCTTCTTCTGCACAGCTAAGCTGGAAGTGGCATTGGCAGCTCGCAATAGTGCAGAGTTATCTCAAAGAAAGGGGCCACGGTGTTTCTGTATCTCTATTATGTTGGTGCGGCTTCGGAACTTTTAAATATCTTGATATATCTCGAGAACTACGCATCTGATCAAAAAATATCGTAGAACATAAAAAGTAGGAAACTTAATTCTCTACAAATAAGGCCTCTAAACATTTTGCCATAGCTCGCTTGGTTTCCGAGATATTTGCAGATTTATCTCAAGGGAAGGGGCCTGACGGACATATTTCGAGATATTCCTTCTTCTTGTTGTTCTTCTTCTGCACAGCTAAGCTGGAAGTGGCATTTGCAGCTCGCAATAGTGCAGAGTTACCTCAAAGAAAGGGGCCACGGTGTTTCTGTATCTCTATTATGTTGGTGCCGCTTCGGAACTTTTAAATATCAGGATATATCTCGAGAACTACGCATCTGATCAAAAAATATCATAGAGCATAAAAAGTAGGAAACTTAATTATCTACAAAAATGGTCTCTTAACATTTTGCCATAGCTCGCTTCGTTTCCGAGATATTTGCAGATTTATCTCAAGGGAAGGGGCCTGACGGACATATTTCGAGATATTTCTTCTTCTTGTTGTTCTTCTTCTGCACAGCTAAGCTGGAAGTGGCATTTGCAGCTCGCAGTAGTGCAGAGTTACCTCAAAGAAAGGGGCCACGGTGTTTCTGTATCTCTATTATGTTGGTGCGGCTTCGGAACTTTTAAATATCTTGATATATCTCGAGAACTACGCATCTGATCAGAAAATATCATAGAACATAAAAAGTAGGAATCCTAATTTTCTACAAAAAAGGTCTCTTAACATTTTGCCGTAGCTCGCTTCGTTTCCGAGATATTTACAGATTTATCTCAAGGGAAGGGGTCTGACGGACATATTTCCAGATATTTCTTCTTCTTGTTGTTCTTCTTCTGCACAGCTAAGCTGGAAGTGGCATTTGCAGCGCGCAATAGTGCAGAGTTATCTCAAAGAAACGGGCCACGGTGTTTCTGTATCTCTATTATGTTGGTGCGGCTTCGGAACTTTTAAATATCTTGATATATCTCGAGAACTACGCATCTGATCAAAAAATATCATAGAACGTAAAAAGTAGGAAACTTAATTCTCTACAAAAAAGGTCTCTTAACATTTTCCCATAACTGGCATCGTTTCCGAGATATTTGCAGATTTATCTCAAGGGAAGGGGCCTGACGGACATATTTCGAGATATTTCTTCTTCTTGTTGTTCTTCTTCTGCACAGCTAAGCTGGAAGTGGCATTTGCAGCTCGCAGTAGTGCAGAGTTACCTCAAAGAAAGGGGCCACGGTGTTTCTGTATCTCTATTATGTTGGTGCGGCTTCGGAACTTTTAAATATCTCGATATATCTCGAAAACTACGCTTCTGAACAAAAAATATCATAGAACATAAATTGTAGGAAACATAATTCTCTACAAAAAAGGTCTCTTAACATTTTGCCATAGCTCGCTTCGTTTCCGAGATATTTGCAGATATATCTCAAGGGAAGGGGCCTGACGGACATATTTCGAGATATTTCTTCTTCTTGTTGTTCTTCTTCTGCACAGCTTAACTGGAAGTGGCATTTACAGCTCGCAATAGTGCAGAGTTATCTCAAAGAAAGGGGCCACGGTGTTTCTGTATCTCTATTATGTTGGTGCGGCTTCGGAACTTTTAAATATCTCGATATATCTCGAAAACTACGCTTCTGAACAAAAAATATCATAGAACATAAATTGTAGGAAACATAATTCTCTACAAAAAAGGTCTCTTAACATTTTGCCATAGCTCGCTTCGTTTCCGAGATATTTGCAGATATATCTCAAGGGAAGGGGCCTGACGGACATATTTCGAGATATTTCTTCTTCTTGTTGTTCTTCTTCTGCACAGCTTAACTGGAAGTGGCATTTACAGCTCGCAATAGTGCAGAGTTATCTCAAAGAAAGGGGCCACGGTGTTTCTGTATCTCTATTATGTTGGTGCGGCTTCGGAACTTTTAAATATCTTGATATATCTCGAGAACTACGCATCTGATCAAAAAATATCATAGAACATAAAAAGTAGGAAACTTAATTCGCTACAAAAAACGTCTCTTGACATTTTGCCATAGCTCGCTTCGTTTCCGAGATATTTGCAGATTCAGCTCAAAGGAACTGGCCTGACGGACATATTTCGAGATATTTCTTCTTCTTGTTGTTCTTCCTCTGCACAGCTAAGCTGGAAGTGGCATTTGCAGCTCGCAATAGTGCAGAGTTATCTCAAAGAAAGGGGCCACGGTGTTTCTGTATCTCTATTATGTTGGTGCGGCTTCGGAACTTTTAAATATCTTGATATATCTCGAGAACTACGCATCTGATCAAAAAATATCATAGAACATAAAAAGTAGGAAACTTAATTCTCTACAAAAAAGGTCTCTTATCATTTTGCCATAGCTCTCTTCGTTTCCGAGATATTTGCAGATTTATCTCAAGGGAAGGGGCCTGACGGACATATTTCGAGATATTTCTTCTTCTTGTTGTTCTTCTTCTGCACAGCTAAGCTGGAAGTGGCATTTGCAGCTCGCAATAGTGCAGAGTTATCTCAAAGAAAGGGGCCACGGTGTTGATGTATCTCTATTATGTTGGTGCGGCTTCGGAACTTTTAAATATCTTGATATATCTCGAGAACTACGCGTCTGATCAAAAAATATCATAGAACATAAAAAGTAGGAAACATAATTCCATACAAAAAAGGTCTCTTAACATTTTGCCATAGCTCGCTTCGTTTCCGAGATATTTGCAGATTTATCTCAAGGGAAGGGGCCTGACGGACATATTTCGAGATATTTCTTCTTCTTGTTGTTCTTCTTCTGCACAGCTAAACTGGAAGTGGCATTTCCAGGTCGCAATAGTGCAGAGTTATCTAAAAGAAAGGAGCCACGGTGTTTCTGTATCTCTATTATGTTGGTGCGGCTTCGGAACTTTTAAATATCTTGATATATCTCGAGATCTACGCGTCTGATCAAAAAATATCATAGAACATAAAAAGTAGGAAACATAATTCCATACAAAAAAGGTCTCTTAACATTTTGCCATAGCTCGCTTCGTTTCCGAGATATTTGCAGATTTATCTCAAGGGAAGGGGCCTGACGGACATATTTCGAGATATTTCTTCTTCTTGTTGTTCTTCTTCTGCACAGCTAAGCTGGAAGTGGCATTTGCAGCTCGCAATAGTGCAGAGTTATCTCAAAGAAAGGGGCCACGGTGTTTCTGTATCTCTATTATGTTGGTGCGGCTTCGGAACTTTTAAATATCTTGATATATCTCGAGATCTACGCATCTGATCAAAAAATATCATAGAACATAAAAAGTAGGAAACTTAATTCTCTACAAAAAAGGTCTCTCAACATTTTGCCATAGCTCGCTTCGTTTCCGAGATACTTGCCGATTTATCTCAAGGGAAGGGGCCTGACGGACATATTTCGAGATATTTCTTCTTCTTGTTGTTCTTCTTCTGCACAGCTAAGCTGGAAGTGGCATTTGCAGCTCGCAATTGTGCAGAGTTATCTCAAAGAGAGGGGCCACGGTGTTTCTGTATCTCTATTATGTTGGTGCGGCTTCGGAACTTTTAAATATCTTGATATATCTCGAGAACTACGAATCTGATCAGAAAATATCATAGAAGATAAAAAGTAGGAAACTTAATTCTCTACAAAAAAGGTCTCTCAACATTTTGCCATAGCTCGCTTCGTTTCCGAGATATTTGCAGATTTATCTCAAGGGAAGGGGCCTGACGGACATATTTCGAGATATTTCTTCTTCTTGTTGTTCTTCTTCTGCACAGCTAAGCTGGAAGTGGCATTTGCAGCTCGCAATAGTGCACAGTTATCTCAAAGAAAGGGGCCACGGTGTTTCTGTATCTCTATTATGTTTTGCGGCTTCGGAACCTTTAAATATCTCGATATATCTCGAGAACTACGCATCTCATCAAAAAATATCATAGAACATAAAAAGTAGGAAACCTAATTTTCTACAAAAAAGGTCTCTTAACATTTTGCCGTAGCTCGCTTCGTTTCCGAGATATTTGCAGATTTATCTCAAGGGAAGGGTCCTGACGGACATATTTCGAGATATTTCTTCTTCTTGTTGTTCTTCTTCTGCACAGCTCAACTGGAAGTGGCATTTCCAGCTCGCAATAGCGCAGAGTTATCTCAAAGAAAGGGGCCACGGTGTTTCTGTATCTCTATTATGTTGGTGCGGCTTCGGAACTTTTAAATATCTTGATATATCTCGAGAACTACGCATCTGATCAAATAATATCATAGAACATAAAAAGTAGGAAACTTAATTCTCCACAAATAAGGTCTCTTAACATTTTGCTATAGCTCGCTTCGTTTCCGAGATATTTGCAGATTTATCTCAACGGAAGGGGCCTGACGGACATATTTCGAGATATTTCTTCTTCTTGTTGGTCTTCTTCTGCACAGCTAAGCTGGAAGTGGCATTTGCAGCTCGCAATAGTGCAGAGTTATCTCGAAGAAAGGGGCCACGGTGTTTCTGTATCTCTATTATGTTGGTGCGGCTTCGGATCTTTTAAATATCTCGATATATCTCGAAAACTACGCTTCTGATCAAAAAATATCATAGAACCTAAATTGTGGGAAACATAATTCTCTACAAAAAAGGTCTCTGAACATTTTGCCATAGCTCGCTTCGTTTCCGAGATATTTGCAGATTTATCTCAAGGGAAGGGGTCTGACGGACATATTTCGAGATATTTCTTCTTCTTGTTGTTCTTCTTCTGCACAGCTAAGCTGGAAGTGGCATTTGCAGCTCGCAATAGTGCAGAGTTATCTCAAAGAAAGGGGCCACGGTGTTTCTGTATCTCTATTATGTTGGTGCGGCTTCGGAACTTTTAAATATCTTGATATATCTCGAGAACTACGCATCTGATCAAAAAATATCATAGAACATAAAAAGTAGGAAACCTAATTCTCTACAAAAAAGGTCTCTTAACATTTTGCCATAGCTCGCTTCGTTTCCGAGATATTTGCAGATTTATCTCAAGGGAAGGGGCCTGACGGACATATTTCGAGATATTTCTTCTTCTTGTTGTTCTTCTTCTGCACAGCTAAGCTGGAAGTGGCATTTGCGGGTCGCACTAGTGCAGAGTTATCTCAAAGAAAGGGGCCACGGTGTTTCTGTATCCCTATTATGTTGGTGCGGCTTCGGAACTTTTAAATATCACGATATATCTCGAAAACTACGCTTCTGATCAAAAAATATCATAGAACATAAATTGTAGGAAACATAATTCTCTACAAAAAACGTCTCTTAACATTTTGCCATAGCTCGCTTCGTTTCCGAGATATTTGCAGATTCAGCTCAAAGGAACTGGCCTGACGGACATATTTCGAGATATTTCTTCTTCTTGTTGTTCTTCCTCTGCACAGCTAAGCTGGAAGTGGTATTTGCAGCTCGCAATAGTGCAGAGTTATCTCAAAGAAAGGGGCCACGGTGTTTCTGTATCTCTATTATGTTGGTGCGGCTTCGGAACTTTTAAATATCTTGATATATCTCGAGAACTACGCATCTGATCAAAAAATATCATAGAACATAAAAAGTAGGAAACTTAATTCTCTACAAAAAAGGTCTCTTAACATTTTGCCATAGCTCGCTTCGTTTCCGAGATATATGCAGATTTATCTCAAGGGAAGGGGCCTGACGGACATATTTCGAGATATTTCTTCTTCTTGTTGTTCTTCTTCTGCACAGCTAAGCTGGAAGTGGCATTTACAGCTCGCAATAGTGCAGAGTTATCTCAAAGAAAGGGGCCACGGTGTTTCTGTATCTCTATTATGTTGGTGCGGCTTCGGAACTTTTAAATATCTTGATATATCTCGAGAACTACGCATCTGATCAAAAAATATCATAGAACATAAAAAGTTGGAAACTCAATTCTCTACAAAAAAGGTCTCTTAACATTTTGCAACAGCTCGCTTCGTTTCCGAGATATTTGCAGATTTATCTCAAGGGAAGGTGCCTGACGGACATATTTCGAGATATTTCTTCTTCTTGTTGTTCTTGTTCTGCACAGCTAAGCTGGAAGTGGCATTTGCGGCTCGCACTAGTGCAGAGTTATCTCAAAGAAAGGGGCCACGGTGTTTCTGTATCTCTATTATGTTGGTGCGGCTTCGGGACTTTTAAATATCTCGATATATCTCGAAAACTACGCTTCTGATCAAAAAATATCATAGAACATAAATTGTAGGAAACATAATTCTCTACAAAAAACGTCTCTTAATATTTTGCCATAGCTCGCTTCGTTTCCGAGATATTTGCAGATTCACCTCAAAGGAACTGGCCTGACGGACATATTTCGAGATATTCCTTCTTCTTGTTGTTCTTCTTCTGCACAGCTAAGCTGGAAGTGGCATTTGCAGCTCGCAATAGTGCAGGGTTATCTCAAAGAAAGGGGCCACGGTGTTTCTGTATCTCTATTATGTTGGTGCGGCTTCGGAACTTTTAAATATCTTGATATATCTCGAGAACTACGCGTCTGATCAAAAAATATCATAGAACATACAAAGTAGGAAACTTAATTCTCTACAAAAAAGGTCTCTTAACATTTTGCCATAGCTCGCTTCGTTTCCGAGATATTTGCAGATTTATCTCAAGGGAAGGGGCCTGACGGACATATTTCGAGATATTTCTTCTTCTTGTTGTTCTTCTTCTGCACAGCTAAGCTGGAAGTGGCATTTGCGGGTCGCACTAGTGCAGAGTTATCTCAAAGAAAGGGGCCACGGTGTTTCTGTATCCCTATTATGTTGGTGCGGCTTCGGAACTTTTAAATATCTCGATATATCTCGAAAACTACTCTTCTGATCAAAAAATATCATAGAACATAAATTGTAGGAAACATAATTCTCTACAAAAAACGTCTCTTAACATTTTGCCATAGCTCGCTTCGTTTCCGAGATATTTGCAGATTCAGCTCAAAGGAACTGGCCTGACGGACATATTTCGAGATATTTCTTCTTCTTGTTGTTCTTCCTCTGCACAGCTAAGCTGGAAGTGGCATTTGCAGCTCGCAATAGTGCAGAGTTATCTCAAAGAAAGGGGCCACGGTGTTGATGTATCTCTATTATGTTGGTGCGGCTTCGGAACTTTTAAATATCTTGATATATCTCGAGAACTACGCATCTGATCAAAAAATATCATAGAACATAAAAAGTAGGAAACTTAATTCTCTACAAAAAAGGTCTCTTAACATTTCGCCATAGCTTGCTTCGTTTCCGAGATATTTGCAGATTTATCTCAAGGGAAGGGGCCTGACGGACATATTTCGAGATATTTCTTCTTCTTGTTGTCCTTCTTCTGCACAGCTAAGCTGGAAGTGGCATTTACAGCTCGCAATCGTGCAGAGTTATCTCAAAGAAAGGGGCCACGGTGTTTCTGTATCTCTATTATGTTGGTGCGGCTTCGGAACTTTTAAATATCTTGATATATCTCGAGAACTACGCATCTGATCAAAAAATATCATAGAACATGAAAAGTAGGAAACTTAATTCTCTACAAAAAAGGTCTCTTAACATTTCGCCATAGCTCGCTTCGTTTCCGAGATATTTGCAGATTTATCTCAAGGGAAGGGGCCTGACGGACATATTTCGAGATATTTCTTCTTCTTGTTGTTCTTCTTCTGCACAGCTAAGCTGGAAGTGGCATTTGCGGCTCGCACTAGTGCAGAGTTATCTCAAAGAAAGGGGCCACGGTGTTTCTGTATCCCTATTATGTTGGTGCGGCTTCGGAACTTTTAAATACCTCGATATATCTCGAAAACTACGCTTCTGATCAAAAAATATCATAGAACATAAATTGTAGGAAACATAATTCTCTACAAAAAACGTCTCTTAACATTTTGCCATAGCTCGCTTCGTTTCCGAGATATTTGCAGATTCAGCTCAAAGGAACTGGCCTGACGGACATATTTCGAGATATTTCTTCTTCTTGTTGTTCTTCCTCTGCACAGCTAAGCTGGAAGTGGCATTTGCAGCTCGCAATAGTGCAGAGTTATCTCAAAGAAAGGGGCCACGGTGTTTCTGTATCTCTATTATGTTGGTGCGGCTTCGGAACTTTTAAATATCTTGATATATCTCGAGAACTACGCGTCTGATCAAAAAATATCATAGAACATAAAAAGTAGGAAACATAATTCCATACAAAAAAGGTCTCTTAACATTTTGCCATAGCTCGCTTCGTTTCCGAGATATTTGCAGATTTATCTCAAGGGAAGGGGCCTGACGGACATATTTCGAGATATTTCTTCTTCTTGTTGTTCTTCTTCTGCACAGCTAAACTGGAAGTGGCATTTCCAGGTCGCAATAGTGCAGAGTTATCTAAAAGAAAGGAGCCACGGTGTTTCTGTATCTCTATTATGTTGGTGCGGCTTCGGAACTTTTAAATATCTTGATATATCTCGAGATCTACGCGTCTGATCAAAAAATATCATAGAACATAAAAAGTAGGAAACTTAATTCTCTACAAAAAAGGTCTCTCAACATTTTGCCATAGCTCGCTTCGTTTCCGAGATACTTGCCGATTTATCTCAAGGGAAGGGGCCGGACGGACATATTTCGAGATATTTCTTCTTCTTGTTGTTCTTCTTCTGCACAGCTAAGCTGGAAGTGGCATTTGCAGCTCGCAATTGTGCAGAGTTATCTCAAAGAGAGGGGCCACGGTGTTTCTGTATCTCTATTATGTTGGTGCGGCTTCGGAACTTTTAAATATCTTGATATATCTCGAGAACTACGAATCTGATCAGAAAATAACATAGAAGATAAAAAGTAGGAAACTTAATTCTCTACAAAAAAGGTCTCTCAACATTTTGCCATAGCTCGCTTCGTTTCCGAGATATTTGCAGATTTATCTCAAGGGAAGGGGCCTGACGGACATATTTCGAGATATTTCTTCTTCTTGTTGTTCTTCTTCTGCACAGCTAAGCTGGAAGTGGCATTTGCAGCTCGCAATAGTGCACAGTTATCTCAAAGAAAGGGGCCACGGTGTTTCTGTATCTCTATTATGTTTTGCGGCTTCGGAACCTTTAAATATCTCGATATATCTCGAGAACTACGCATCTCATCAAAAAATATCATAGAACATAAAAAGTAGGAAACCTAATTTTCTACAAAAAAGGTCTCTTAACATTTTGCCGTAGCTCGCTTCGTTTCCGAGATATTTGCAGATTTATCTCAAGGGAAGGGGTCTGACGGACATATTTCGAGATATTTCTTCTTCTTGTTGTTCTTCTTCTGCACAGCTAAGCTGGAAGTGGCATCTGCAGCTCGCAATAGTGCAGAGTTATCGCAAAGAAAGGGGCCACGGTGTTTCTGTATCTCTATTATGTTGGTGCGGCTTCGGAACTTTTAAATATCTTGATATGTCTCGAGAACTACGCATCTGATCAAAAAATATCATAGAACATAAAAAGTAGGAAACCTAATTTTCTACAAAAAAGGTCTCTTAACATTTTGCCGTAGCTCGCTTCGTTTCCGAGATATTTGCAGATTTATCTCAAGGGAAGGGTCCTGACGGACATATTTCGAGATATTTCTTCTTCTTGTTGTTCTTCTTCTGCACAGCTCAACTGGAAGTGGCATTTCCAGCTCGCAATAGCGCAGAGTTATCTCAAAGAAAGGGGCCACGGTGTTTCTGTATCTCTATTATGTTGGTGCGGCTTCGGAACTTTTAAATATCTTGATATATCTCGAGAACTACGCATCTGATCAAATAATATCATAGAACCTAAATTGTGGGAAACATAATTCTCTACAAAAAAGGTCTCTGAACATTTTGCCATAGCTCGCTTCGTTTCCGAGATATTTGCAGATTTATCTCAAGGGAAGGGGTCTGACGGACATATTTCGAGATATTTCTTCTTCTTGTTGTTCTTCTTCTGCACAGCTAAGCTGGAAGTGGCATTTGCAGCTCGCAATAGTGCAGAGTTATCTCAAAGAAAGGGGCCACGGTGTTTCTGTATCTCTATTATGTTGGTGCGGCTTCGGAACTTTTAAATATCTTGATATATCTCGAGAGCTACGCATCCGATCAAAAAATATCATAGAACATAAAAAGTAGGAAACTTAATTCTCTACAAAAAAGGTCTCTTAACATTTTGCCATAGCTCGCTTCGTTTCCGAGATATTTGCAGATTTATCTCGAGGGAAGGGGCCTGACGGACATATTTCGAGATATTTCTTCTTCTTGTTGTTCTTCTTCTGCACAGCTAAGCTGGACGTGGCATTTACAGCTCGCAATAGTGCAGAGTTATCTCAAAGAAAGGGGCCACGGTGTTTCTGTATCTCTATTATGTTGGTGCGGCTTCGGAACTTTTAAATATCTTGATATATCTCGAGAACTACGCATCTGATCAAAAAATATCATAGAACATAAAAAGTAGGAAACTTAATTCTCTACAAATAAGGTGTCTTAACATTTTGCCATAGCTCGCTTCGTTTCCGAGATATTTGCAGATTTATCTCAAGGGAAGGGGCCTGACGGACATATTTCGAGATATTTCTTCTTCTTGTTGTTCTTCTTCTGCACAGCTAAGCTGGAAGTGGCATTTGCAGCTCGCAATAGTGCAGAGTTATCTCAAAGAAAGGGGCCACGGTGTTTCTGTATCTCTATTATGTTGGTGCGGCTTCGGAACTTTTAAATATCTTGATATATCTCGAGAACTACGCATCTGATCAAAAAATATCATAGAACATAAAAAGTAGGAAACTTCATTCTCTACCAAAAAGGTCTCTTAACATTTTGCCATAGCTCGCTTCGTTTCCGAGATATATGCAGATTTATCTCAAGGGAAGGGGCCTGACGGACATATTTCGAGATATTTCTTCTTCTTGTTGTTCTTCTTCTGCACAGCTAAGCTGGACGTGGCATTTACAGCTCGCAATAGTGCAGAGTTATCTCAAAGAAAGGGGCCACGGTGTTTCTGTATCTCTATTATGTTGGTGCGGCTTCGGAACTTTTAAATATCTTGATATATCTCGAGAACTACGCATCTGATCAAAAAATATCATGGAACATAAAAAGTAGGAAACTTAATTCTCAACAAAAAAGGTCTCTTAACATTTTGCCACAGCTCGCTTCGTTTCCGAGATATTTGTAGATTTATCTCAAGGGAAGGGGCCTGACGGACATATTTCGAGATATTTCTTCTTCTTGTTGTTCTTCTTCTGCACAGCTAAGCTGGACGTGGCATTTACAGCTCGCAATAGTGCAGAGTTATCGCAAAGAAAGGGGCCACGGTGTTTCTGTATCTCTATTATGTTGGTGCGGCTTCGGAACTTTTAAATATCTTGATATGTCTCGAGAACTACGCATCTGATCAAAAAATATCATAGAACATAAAAAGTAGGAAACCTAATTTTCTACAAAAAAGGTCTCTTAACATTTTGCCGTAGCTCGCTTCGTTTCCGAGATATTTGCAGATTTATCTCAAGGGAAGGGTCCTGACGGACATATTTCGAGATATTTCTTCTTCTTGTTGTTCTTCTTCTGCACAGCTCAACTGGAAGTGGCATTTCCAGCTCGCAATAGCGCAGAGTTATCTCAAAGAAAGGGGCCACGGTGTTTCTGTATCTCTATTATGTTGGTGCGGCTTCGGAACTTTTAAATATCTTGATATATCTCGAGAACTACGCATCTGATCAAATAATATCATAGAACATAAAAAGTAGGAAACTTAATTCTCCACAAATAAGGTCTCTTAACATTTTGCTATAGCTCGCTTCGTTTCCGAGATATTTGCAGATTTATCTCAACGGAAGGGGCCTGACGGACATATTTCGAGATATTTCTTCTTCTTGTTGGTCTTCTTCTGCACAGCTAAGCTGGAAGTGGCATTTGCAGCTCGCAATAGTGCAGAGTTATCTCGAAGAAAGGGGCCACGGTGTTTCTGTATCTCTATTATGTTGGTGCGGCTTCGGATCTTTTAAATATCTCGATATATCTCGAAAACTACGCTTCTGATCAAAAAATATCATAGAACCTAAATTGTGGGAAACATAATTCTCAACAAAAAAGGTCTCTGAACATTTTGCCATAGCTCGCTTCGTTTCCGAGATATTTGCAGATTTATCTCAAGGGAAGGGGTCTGACGGACATATTTCGAGATATTTCTTCTTCTTGTTGTTCTTCTTCTGCACAGCTAAGCTGGAAGTGGCATTTGCGGCTCGCACTAGTGCAGAGTTATCTCAAAGAAAGGGGCCACGGTGTTTCTGTATCTCTATTATGTTGGTGCGGCTTCGGAACTTTTAAATATCTTGATATATCTCGAGAGCTACGCATCCGATCAAAAAATATCATAGAACATAAAAAGTAGGAAACTTAATTCTCTACAAAAAAGGTCTCTTAACATTTTGCCATAGCTCGCTTCGTTTCCGAGATATTTGCAGATTTATCTCGAGGGAAGGGGCCTGACGGACATATTTCGAGATATTTCTTCTTCTTGTTGTTCTTCTTCTGCACAGCTAAGCTGGACGTGGCATTTACAGCTCGCAATAGTGCAGAGTTATCTCAAAGAAAGGGGCCACGGTGTTTCTGTATCTCTATTATGTTGGTGCGGCTTCGGAACTTTTAAATATCTTGATATATCTCGAGAACTACGCATCTGATCAAAAAATATCATAGAACATAAAAAGTAGGAAACTTAATTCTCTACAAATAAGGTCTCTTAACATTTTGCCATAGCTCGCTTCGTTTCCGAGATATTTGCAGATTTATCTCGAGGGAAGGGGCCTGACGGACATATTTCGAGATATTTCTTCTTCTTGTTGTTCTTCTTCTGCACAGCTAAGCTGGACGTGGCATTTACAGCTCGCAATAGTGCAGAGTTATCTCAAAGAAAGGGGCCACGGTGTTTCTGTATCTCTATTATGTTGGTGCGGCTTCGGAACTTTTAAATATCTTGATATATCTCGAGAACTACGCATCTGATCAAAAAATATCATAGAACATAAAAAGTAGGAAACTTAATTCTCTACAAATAAGGTCTCTTAACATTTTGCCATAGCTCGCTTCGTTTCCGAGATATTTGCAGATTTATCTCAAGGGAAGGGGTCTGACGGACATATTTCGAGATATTTCTTCTTCTTGTTGTTCTTCTTCTGCACAGCTAAGCTGGAAGTGGCACTTGCAGCTCGCAATAGTGCAGAGTTATCTCAAAGAAAGGGGCCACGGTGTTTCTGTATCTCTATTATGTTCGTGCGGCTTCGGAACTTTTAAATATCTTGATATATCTCGAGAACTACGCATCCGATCAAAAAATATCATAGAACATAAAAAGTAGGAAACTTAATTCTCTACAAAAAAGGTCTCTTAACATTTTGCCATAGCTCGCTTGGTTTCCGAGATATTTGCAGATTTATCTCGAGGGAAGGGGCCTGACGGACATATTTCGAGATATTTCTTCTTCTTGTTGTTCTTCTTCTGCACAGCTAAGCTGGACGTGGCATTTACAGCCCGCAATAGTGCAGAGTTATCTCAAAGAAAGGGGCCACGGTGTTTCTGTATCTCTATTATGTTGGTGCGGCTTCGGAACTTTTAAATATCTTGATATATCTCGAGAACTACGCATCTGATCAAAAAATATCATGGAACATAAAAAGTAGGAAACTTAATTCTCAACAAAAAAGGTCTCTTAACATTTTGCCATAGCTCGCTTCGTTTCCGAGATATTTGTAGATTTATCTCAAGGGAAGGGGCCTGACGGACATATTTCGAGATATTTCTTCTTCTTGTTGTTCTTCTTCTGCACAGCTAAGCTGGACGTGGCATTTACAGCTCGCAATAGTGCAGAGTTATCTCAAAGAAAGGGGCCACGGTGTTTCTGTATCTCTATTATGTTGGTGCGGCTTCGGAACTTTTAAATATCTTGATATATCTCGAGAACTACGCATCTGATCAAAAAATATCATAGAACATAAAAAGTAGGAAACTTCATTCTCTACCAAAAAGGTCTCTTAACATTTTGCCATAGCTCGCTTCGTTTCCGAGATATTTGCAGATTTATCTCAAGGGAAGGGGCCTGACGGACATATTTCGAGATATTTCTTCTTCTTGTTGTTCTTCTTCTGCACAGCTAAGCTGGAAGTGGCATTTGCAGCTCGCAATAGTGCAGAGTTATCTCAAAGAAAGGGGCCACGGTGTTTCTGTATCTCTATTATGTTGGTGCGGCTTCGGATCTTTTAAATATCTCGATATATCTCGAAAACTACGCTTCTGATCAAAAAATATCATAGAACCTAAATTGTGGGAAACATAATTCTCTACAAAAAAGGTCTCTTAACATTTTGCCATAGCTCGCTTCGTTTCCGAGATATTTGCAGATTTATCTCGAGGGAAGGGGCCTGACGGACATATTTCGAGATACTTCTTCTTGTTGTTGTTCTTCTTCTGCACAGCTAAGCTGGACGTGGCATTTACAGCTCGCAATAGTGCAGAGTTATCTCAAAGAAAGGGGCCACGGTGTTTCTGTATCTCTATTATGTTGGTGCGGCTTCGGAACTTTTAAATATCTTGATATATCTCGAGAACTACGCATCTGATCAAAAAATATCATAGAACATAAAAAGTAGGAAACTTAATTCTCTACAAATAAGGTCTCTTAACATTTTGCCATAGCTCGCTTCGTTTCCGAGATATTTGCAGATTTATCTCAAGGGAAGGGGTCTGACGGACATATTTCGAGATATTTCTTCTTCTTGTTGTTCTTCTTCTGCACAGCTAAGCTGGAAGTGGCATTTGCAGCTCGCAATAGTGCAGAGTTATCTCAAAGAAAGGGGCCACGGTGTTTCTGTATCTCTATTATGTTCGTGCGGCTTCGGAACTTTTAAATATCTTGATATATCTCGAGAACTACGCATCCGATCAAAAAATATCATAGAACATAAAAAGTAGGAAACTTAATTCTCTACAAAAAAGGTCTCTTAACATTTTGCCATAGCTCGCTTCGTTTCCGAGATATTTGCAGATTTATCTCGAGGGAAGGGGCCTGACGGACATATTTCGAGATATTTCTTCTTCTTGTTGTTCTTCTTCTGCACAGCTAAGCTGGACGTGGCATTTACAGCCCGCAATAGTGCAGAGTTATCTCAAAGAAAGGGGCCACGGTGTTTCTGTATCTCTATTATGTTGGTGCGGCTTCGGAACTTTTAAATATCTTGATATATCTCGAGAACTACGCATCTGATCAAAAAATATCATGGAACATAAAAAGTAGGAAACTTAATTCTCAACAAAAAAGGTCTCTTAACATTTTGCCATAGCTCGCTTCGTTTCCGAGATATTTGCAGATTTATCTCAAGGGAAGGGGCCTGACGGACATATTTCGAGATATTTCTTCTTCTTGTTGTTCTTCTTCTGCACAGCTAAGCTGGACGTGGCATTTACAGCTCGCAATAGTGCAGAGTTATCTCAAAGAAAGGGGCCACGGTGTTTCTGTATCTCTATTATGTTGGTGCGGCTTCGGAACTTTTAAATATCTTGATATATCTCGAGAACTACGCATCTGATCAAAAAATATCATAGAACATAAAAAGTAGGAAACTTAATTCTCTACAAATAAGGTCTCTTAACATTTTGCCATAGCTCGCTTCGTTTCCGAGATATTTGCAGATTTATCTCAAGGGAAGGGGCCTGACGGACATATTTCGAGATATTTCTTCTTCTTGTTGTTCTTCTTCTGCACAGCTAAGCTGGAAGTGGCATTTGCAGCTCGCAATAGTGCAGAGTTATCTCAAAGAAAGGGGCCACGGTGTTTCTGTATCTCTATTATGTTGGTGCGGCTTCGGAACTTTTAAATATCTTGATATATCTCGAGAACTACGCATCTGATCAAAAAATATCATAGAACATAAAAAGTAGGAAACTTCATTCTCTACCAAAAAGGTCTCTTAACATTTTGCCATAGCTCGCTTCGTTTCCGAGATATATGCAGATTTATCTCAAGGGAAGGGGCCTGACGGACATATTTCGGGATATTTCTTCTTCTTGTTGTTCTTCTTCTGCACAGCTAAACAGGAAGTGGCATTTCCAGCTCGCAATAGTGCAGAGTTATCTCAAAGAAAGGGGCCACGGTGTTTCTGTATCTCTATTATGTTGGTGCGGCTTCGGAACTTTTAAATATCTTGATATATCTCGAGAACTACGCATCTGATCAAAAAATATCATAGAACATAAAAAGTAGGAAACTTCATTCTCTACCAAAAAGGTCTCTTAACATTTTGCCATAGCTCGCTTCGTTTCCGAGATATATGCAGATTTATCTCAAGGGAAGGGGCCTGACGGACATATTTCGGGATATTTCTTCTTCTTGTTGTTCTTCTTCTGCACAGCTAAACAGGAAGTGGCATTTCCAGCTCGCAATAGTGCAGAGTTATCTGAAAGAAAGGGGCCACGGTGTTTCTGTATCTCTATTATGTTGGTGCGGCTTCGGAACTTTTAAATATCTTGATATATCTCGAGAGCTACGCATCCGATCAAAAAATATCATAGAACATAAAAAGTAGGAAACTTAATTCTCTACAAAAAAGGTCTCTTAATATTTTGCCATAGCTCGCTTCGTTTCCGAGATATTTGCAGATTTATCTCGAGGGAAGGGGCCTGACGGACATATTTCGAGATATTTCTTCTTCTTGTTGTTCTTCTTCTGCACAGCTAAGCTGGACGTGGCATTTACAGCTCGCAATAGTGCAGAGTTATCTCAAAGAAAGGGGCCACGGTGTTTCTGTATCTCTATTATGTTGGTGCGGCTTCGGTACTTTTAAATATCTTGATATATCTCGAGAACTACGCATCTGATCAAAAAATATCATAGAACATAAAAAGTAGGAAACTTAATTCTCTACAAATAAGGTCTCTTAACATTTTGCCATAGCTCGCTTCGTTTCCGAGATATTTGCAGATTTATCTCAAAGGAAGGGGCCTGACGGACATATTTCGAGATATTTCTTCTTCTTGTTGTTCTTCTTCTGCACAGCTAAACTGGAAGTGGCATTTCCAGCTCGCAGTAGTGCAGAGTTATCTCAAAGAAAGGGGCCACGGTGTTTCTGTATCTCTATTATGTTGGTGCGGCTTCGGAACTTTAAAATATCTTGATATATCTCGTGAACTACGCATCCGATCAAAAAATATCATAGAACATAAAAAGTAGGAAACTTAATTCTCTACAAAAAAGGTCTCTTAACATTTTGCCATAGCTCGCTTCGTTTCCGAGATATTTGCAGATTTTTCTCGAGGGAAGGGGCCTGACGGACATATTTCGAGATATTTCTTCTTCTTGTTGTTCTTCTTCTGCACAGCTAAGCTGGACGTGGCATTTCCAGCTCGCAATAGTGCAGAGTTATCTCAAAGAAAGGGGCCACGGTGTTTCTGTATCTCTATTATGTTGGTGCGGCTTCGGAACTTTTAAATATCTTGATATATCTCGAGAACTACGCATCTGATCAAAAAATATCATAGAACATAAAAAGTAGGAAACTTCATTCTCTACCAAAAAGGTCTCTTAACATTTTGCCATAGCTCGCTTCGTTTCCGAGATATATGCAGATTTATCTCAAGGGAAGGGGCCTGACGGACATATTTCGGGATATTTCTTCTTCTTGTTGTTCTTCTTCTGCACAGCTAAACAGGAAGTGGCATTTCCAGCTCGCAATAGTGCAGAGTTATCTGAAAGAAAGGGGCCACGGTGTTTCTGTATCTCTATTATGTTGGTGCGGCTTCGGAACTTTTAAATATCTTGATATATCTCGAGAGCTACGCATCCGATCAAAAAATATCATAGAACATAAAAAGTAGGAAACTTAATTCTCTACAAAAAAGGTCTCTTAATATTTTGCCATAGCTCGCTTCGTTTCCGAGATATTTGCAGATTTATCTCGAGGGAAGGGGCCTGACGGACATATTTCGAGATATTTCTTCTTCTTGTTGTTCTTCTTCTGCACAGCTAAGCTGGACGTGGCATTTACAGCTCGCAATAGTGCAGAGTTATCTCAAAGAAAGGGGCCACGGTGTTTCTGTATCTCTATTATGTTGGTGCGGCTTCGGTACTTTTAAATATCTTGATATATCTCGAGAACTACGCATCTGATCAAAAAATATCATAGAACATAAAAAGTAGGAAACTTAATTCTCTACAAATAAGGTCTCTTAACATTTTGCCATAGCTCGCTTCGTTTCCGAGATATTTGCAGATTTATCTCAAAGGAAGGGGCCTGACGGACATATTTCGAGATATTTCTTCTTCTTGTTGTTCTTCTTCTGCACAGCTAAACTGGAAGTGGCATTTCCAGCTCGCAGTAGTGCAGAGTTATCTCAAAGAAAGGGGCCACGGTGTTTCTGTATCTCTATTATGTTGGTGCGGCTTCGGAACTTTAAAATATCTTGATATATCTCGTGAACTACGCATCCGATCAAAAAATATCATAGAACATAAAAAGTAGGAAACTTAATTCTCTACAAAAAAGGTCTCTTAACATTTTGCCATAGCTCGCTTCGTTTCCGAGATATTTGCAGATTTTTCTCGAGGGAAGGGGCCTGACGGACATATTTCGAGATATTTCTTCTTCTTGTTGTTCTTCTTCTGCACAGCTAAGCTGGACGTGGCATTTACAGCTCGCAATAGTGCAGAGTTATCTCAAAGAAAGGGGCCACGGTGTTTCTGTATCTCTATTATGTTGGTGCGGCTGCGGAACTTTTAAATATCTTGATATATCTCGAGAACTACGCATCTGATCAAAAAATATCATAGAACATAAAAAGTAGGAAACTTAATTCTCTACAAATAAGGTCTCTTAACATTTTGCCATAGCTCGCTTCGTTTCCGAGATATTTGCAGATTTATCTCAAGGGAAGGGGTCTGACGGACATATTTCGAGATATTTCTTCTTCTTGTTGTTCTTCTTCTGCACAGCTAAGCTGGAAGTGGCACTTGCAGCTCGCAATAGTGCAGAGTTATCTCAAAGAAAGGGGCCACGGTGTTTCTGTATCTCTATTATGTTCGTGCGGCTTCGGAACTTTTAAATATCTTGATATATCTCGAGAACTACGCATCTGATCAAAAAATATCATGGAACATAAAAAGTAGGAAACTTAATTCTCAACAAAAAAGGTCTCTTAACATTTTGCCATAGCTCGCTTCGTTTCCGAGATATTTGCAGATTTATCTCAAGCGAAGGGGCCTGACGGACATATTTCGAGATATTTCTTCTTCTTGTTGTTCTTCTTCTGCACAGCTAAACTGGAAGTGGCATTTCCAGCTCGCAGTAGTGCAGAGTTATCTCAAAGAAAGGGGCCACGGTGTTTCTGTATCTCTATTATGTTGGTGCGGCTTCGGAACTTTTAAATATCTTGATATATCTCGAGAACTACGCATTTGATCAAATAATATCATAGAACATAAAAAGTAGGAAACTTAATTCTCTACAAATAAGCTCTCTTAACATTTTGCCATAGCTCGCTTCGTTTCCGAGATATTTGCAGATTTATCTCAAGGGAAGGGGCCTGACGGACATATTTCGAGATATTTCTTCTTCTTGTTGGTCTTCTTCTGCACAGCTAAGCTGGAAGTGGCATTTGCAGCTCGCAATGGTGCAGAGTTATCTCAAAGAAAGGGGCCACGGTGTTTCTGTATCTCTATTATGTTGGTGCGGCTTCGGATCTTTTAAATATCTCGATATATCTCGAAAACTACGCTTCTGATCAAAAAACATCATAGAACCTAAATTGTGGGAAATATAATTCTCTACAAAAAAGGTCTCTTAACATTTTGCCGTAGCTCGCTTCGTTTCCGAGATATTTGCAGATTTATCTCAAGGGAAGGGGCCTGACGGACAAATTTCCAGATATTTCCTCTTCTTGTTGTTCTTCTTCTGCACAGCTAAACTGGAAGTGGCATTTCCAGCTCGCAATAGCGCAGAGTTATCTCAAAGAAAGGGGCCACGGTGTTTCTGTATCTCTATTATGTTGGTGCGGCTTCGGAACTTTTAAATATCTTGATATATCTCGAGAACTACGCATCTGATCAAAAAATATCATAGAACATAAAAAGTAGGAAACTTAATTCTCTACAAATAAGGTCTCTTAACATTTTGCCATAGCTCGCTTCGTTTCCGAGATATTTGCAGATTTATCTCAAGGGAAGGGGCCTGACGGACATTTTTCGAGATATTTCTTCTTCTTGTTGTTCTTCTTCTGCACAGCTAAGCTGGAAGTGGCATTTGCAGCTCGCAATAGTGCAGAGTTATCTCGAAGAAAGGGGCCACGGTGTTTCTGTATCTCTATTATGTTGGTGCGGCTTCGGAACTTTTAGATATCTTGATATATCTCGAGAACTACGCATCTGATCAAAAAATATCATAGAACATAAAAAGTAGGAAACTTTATTCTCTACAAAAAAGGTCTCTTAACATTTTGCCATAGCTCGCTTCGTTTCCGAGATATTTGCAGATTTATCTCAAGGGAAGGGGCCTGACGGACATATTTCGAGATATTTCTTCTTCTTGTTGTTCTTCTTCTGCACAGCTAAGCTGGAAGTGGCATTTGCAGCTCGCAATAGTGCAGAGTTATCTCAAAGAAAGGGGCCACGGTGTTTCTGTATCTCTATTATGTTGGTGCGGCTTCGGAACTTTTAAATATCTTGATATATCTCGAGAACTACGCATCTGATCAAATAATATCATAGAACATAAAAAGTAGGAAACTTAATTCTCTACAAATAAGGTCTCTTAACATTTTGCCATAGCTCGCTTCGTTTCCGAGATATTTGCAGATTTATCTCAAGGGAAGGGGCCTGACGGACATATTTCGAGATATTTCTTCTTCTTGTTGGTCTTCTTCTGCACAGCTAAGCTGGAAGTGGCATTTGCAGCTCGCAATGGTGCAGAGTTATCTCAAAGAAAGGGGCCACGGTGTTTCTGTATCTCTATTATGTTGGTGCGGCTTCGGATCTTTTAAATATCTCGATATATCTCGAAAACTACGCTTCTGATCAAAAAATATCATAGAACCTAAATTGTGGGAAATATAATTCTCTACAAAAAAGGTCTCTTAACATTTTGCCGTAGCTCGCTTCGTTTCCGAGATATTTGCAGATTTATCTCAAGGGAAGGGGCCTGACGGACACATTTCCAGATATTTCTTCTTCTTGTTGTTCTTCTTCTGCACAGCTAAGCTGGAAGTGGCATTTGCAGCTCGCAGTAGTGCAGAGTTATCTCAAAGAAAGGGGCCACGGTGTTTCTGTATCTCTATTATGTTGGTGCGGCTTCGGATTTTTTAAATATCTTGATATATCTCGAGAACTACGCATCCGATCAAAAAATATCATAGAGCATAAAAAGTAGGAAACTTAATTCTCTACAAAAAAGGTCTCTTAACATTTTGCAATAGCTCGCTTCGTTTCCGAGATATTTGCAGATTTATCTCAAGGGAAGGGTCCTGACGGACATATTTCGAGATGTTTCTTCCTCTTGTTGTTCTTCTTCGCCACAGCTAAGCTGGAAGTGGCATTTGCAGCTCGCAATAGTGCAGAGTTATCTCAAAGAAAGGGGCCACGGTGTTTCTGTACCTCTATTATGTTGGTGCAGCTTCGGAGCTTTTAAATATCTTGATATATCTCGAGAACTACGCATCTGATCAAAAAATATCATAGAACATAAAAAGTAGGAAACTTAATTCTCTACAAAAAAGGTCTCTTAACATTTTGCCATAGCTCGCTTCGTTTCCGAGATATTTGCAGATTTATCTCAAGGGAAGGGGCCTGACGGACATATTTCCAGATATTTCTTCTTCTTGTTGTTCTTCTTCTGCACAGCTAAGCTGGAAGTGGCATTTGCCGCTCGCAATAGTGCAGAGTTATCTCAAAGAAAGGGGCCACGGTGTTTCTGTATCTCTATTATGTTGGTGCGGCTTCGGAACTTTCAAATATCTTGATATATCTCGAGAACTACGCATCTGATCAAAAAATATCATAGAACATAAAAAGTAGGAAACCTAATTTTCTACAAAAAAGGTCTCTTAACATTTTGCCGTAGCTCGCTTCGTTTCCGAGATATTTGCAGATTTATCTCAAGGGAAGGGGCCTGACGGACATATTTCGAAATATTTCTTCTTCTTGTTGTTCTTCTTCTGCACAGCTAAACTGGAAGTGGCATTTCCAGCTCGCAATAGTGCAGAGTTATCTGAAAGAAAGGGGCCACGGTGTTTCTGTATCTCTATTATGTTGGTGCGGCTTCGGAACTTTTAAATATCTTGATATATCTCGAGAACTACGCATCTGATCAAATAATATCATAGAACATAAAAAGTAGGAAACTTAATTCTCTACAAATAAGGTCTCTTAACATTTTGCCATTGCTCGCTTCGTTTCCGAGATATTTGCAGATTTATCTCAAGGGAAGGGGCCTGACGGACATATTTCGAGATATTTCTTCTTCTTTTTGGTCTTCTTCTGCACAGCTAAGCTGGAAGTGGCATTTGCAGCTCGCAATGGTGCAGAGTTATCTCAAAGAAAGGGGCCACGGTGTTTCTGTATCTCTATTATGTTGGTGCGGCTTCGGATCTTTTAAATATCTCGATATATCTCGAAAACTACGCTTCTGATCAAAAAATATCATAGAACCTAAATTGTGGGAAATATAATTCTCTACAAAAAAGGTCTCTTAACATTTTGCCGTAGCTCGCTTCGTTTCCGAGATATTTGCAGATTTATCTCAAGGGAAGGGGCCTGACGGACATATTTCCAGATATTTCTTCTTCTTGTTGTTCTTCTTCTGCACAGCTAAGCTGGAAGTGGCATTTGCAGCTCGCAATAGTGCAGAGTTATCACAAAGAAAGGGGCCACGGTGTTTCTGTATCTCTATTATGTTGGTGCGGCTTCGGAACTTTTAAATATCTTGATATATCTCGAGAACTACGCTTCCGATCAAAAAATATCATAGAACATAAAAAGTAGGAAACATAATTCTCTACAAAAAAGGTCTCTTAACATTTTGCCATAGCTCGCTTCGTTTCCGAGATATTTGCAGATTTATCTCAAGGGAAGGGGCCTGACGGACATATTTCCAGATATTTCTTCTTCTTGTTGTTCTTCTTCTGCACAGCTAAGCTGGAAGTGGCATTTGCCGCTCGCAATAGTGCAGAGTTATCTCAAAGAACGGGGCCACGGTGTTTCTGTATCTCTATTATGTTGGTGCGGCTTCGGAACTTTCAAATATCTTGATATATCTCGAGAACTACGCATCTGATCAAAAAATATCATAGAACATAAAAAGTAGGAAACCTAATTTTCTACAAAAAAGGTCTCTTAACATTTTGCCGTAGCTCGCTTCGTTTCCGAGATATTTGCAGATTTATCTCAAGGGAAGGGGCCTGACGGACATATTTCGAAATATTTCTTCTTCTTGTTGTTCTTCTTCTGCACAGCTAAACTGGAAGTGGCATTTCCAGCTCGCAATAGTGCAGAGTTATCTGAAAGAAAGGGGCCACGGTGTTTCTGTATCTCTATTATGTTGGTGCGGCTTCGGAACTTTTAAATATCTTGATATATCTCGAAAACTACGCATCTGATCAAATAATATCATAGAACATAAAAAGTAGGAAACTTAATTCTCTACAAAAAAGGTCTCTTAACATTTTGCCGTAGCTCGCTTCGTTTCCGAGATATTTGCAGATTTATCTCAAGGGAAGGGGCCTGACGGACATATTTCCAGATATTTCTTCTTCTTGTTGTTCTTCTTCTGCACAGCTAAGCTGGAAGTGGCATTTGCAGCTCGCAATAGTGCAGAGTTATCTCAAAGAAAGGGGCCACGGTGTTTCTGTATCTCTATTATGTTGGTGCGGCTTCGGAACTTTTAAATATCTTGATATATCTCGAGAACTACGCATCCGATCAAAAAATATCATAGAACATAAAAAGTAGGAAACTTAATTCTCTACAAAAAAGGTCTCTCAACATTTTGCCATAGCTCGCTTCGTTTCCGAGATATTTGCAGATTTATCTCAAGGGAAGGGGCCTGACGGACATATTTCGAGATATTTCTTCTTTTTGTTGTTCTTCTTCTGCACAGCTAAGCTGGAAGTGGCATTTGCAGCTCGCAATAGCGCAGAGTTATCTCAAAGAAAGGGGCCACGGTGTTTCTGTATCTCTATTATGTTGGTGCGGCTTCGGAACTTTTAAATATCTTGATATATCTCGAGAACTACGCATCTGATCAAATAATATCATAGAACATAAAAAGTAGGAAACTTAATTCTCCACAAATAAGGTCTCTTAACATTTTGCTATAGCTCGCTTCGTTTCCGAGATATTTGCAGATTTATCTCAACGGAAGGGGCCTGACGGACATATTTCGAGATATTTCTTCTTCTTGTTGGTCTTCTTCTGCACAGCTAAGCTGGAAGTGGCATTTGCAGCTCGCAATAGTGCAGAGTTATCTCGAAGAAAGGGGCCACGGTGTTTCTGTATCTCTATTATGTTGGTGCGGCTTCGGATCTTTTAAATATCTCGATATATCTCGAAAACTACGCTTCTGATCAAAAAATATCATAGAACCTAAATTGTGGGAAACATAATTCTCAACAAAAAAGGTCTCTGAACATTTTGCCATAGCTCGCTTCGTTTCCGAGATATTTGCAGATTTATCTCAAGGGAAGGGGTCTGACGGACATATTTCGAGATATTTCTTCTTCTTGTTGTTCTTCTTCTGCACAGCTAAGCTGGAAGTGGCATTTGCGGCTCGCACTAGTGCAGAGTTATCTCAAAGAAAGGGGCCACGGTGTTTCTGTATCTCTATTATGTTGGTGCGGCTTCGGAACTTTTAAATATCTTGATATATCTCGAGAGCTACGCATCCGATCAAAAAATATCATAGAACATAAACAGTAGGAAACTTAATTCTCTACAAAAAAGGTCTCTTAACATTTTGCCATAGCTCGCTTCGTTTCCGAGATATTTGCAGATTTATCTCGAGGGAAGGGGCCTGACGGACATATTTCGAGATATTTCTTCTTCTTGTTGTTCTTCTTCTGCACAGCTAAGCTGGACGTGGCATTTACAGCTCGCAATAGTGCAGAGTTATCTCAAAGAAAGGGGCCACGGTGTTTCTGTATCTCTATTATGTTGGTGCGGCTTCGGAACTTTTAAATATCTTGATATATCTCGAGAACTACGCATCTGATCAAAAAATATGATAGAACATAAAAAGTAGGAAACTTAATTCTCTACAAATAAGGTCTCTTAACATTTTGCCATAGCTCGCTTCGTTTCCGAGATATTTGCAGATTTATCTCGAGGGAAGGGGCCTGACGGACATATTTCGAGATATTTCTTCTTCTTGTTGTTCTTCTTCTGCACAGCTAAGCTGGACGTGGCATTTACAGCTCGCAATAGTGCAGAGTTATCTCAAAGAAAGGGGCCACGGTGTTTCTGTATCTCTATTATGTTGGTGCGGCTTCGGAACTTTTAAATATCTTGATATATCTCGAGAACTACGCATCTGATCAAAAAATATCATAGAACATAAAAAGTAGGAAACTTAATTCTCTACAAATAAGGTCTCTTAACATTTTGCCATAGCTCGCTTCGTTTCCGAGATATTTGCAGATTTATCTCAAGGGAAGGGGTCTGACGGACATATTTCGAGATATTTCTTCTTCTTGTTGTTCTTCTTCTGCACAGCTAAGCTGGAAGTGGCACTTGCAGCTCGCAATAGTGCAGAGTTATCTCAAAGAAAGGGGCCACGGTGTTTCTGTATCTCTATTATGTTCGTGCGGCTTCGGAACTTTTAAATATCTTGATATATCTCGAGAACTACGCATCCGATCAAAAAATATCATAGAACATAAAAAGTAGGAAACTTAATTCTCTACAAAAAAGGTCTCTTAACATTTTGCCATAGCTCGCTTGGTTTCCGAGATATTTGCAGATTTATCTCGAGGGAAGGGGCCTGACGGACATATTTCGAGATATTTCTTCTTCTTGTTGTTCTTCTTCTGCACAGCTAAGCTGGACGTGGCATTTACAGCCCGCAATAGTGCAGAGTTATCTCAAAGAAAGGGGCCACGGTGTTTCTGTATCTCTATTATGTTGGTGCGGCTTCGGAACTTTTAAATATCTTGATATATCTCGAGAACTACGCATCTGATCAAAAAATATCATGGAACATAAAAAGTAGGAAACTTAATTCTCAACAAAAAAGGTCTCTTAACATTTTGCCATAGCTCGCTTCGTTTCCGAGATATTTGTAGATTTATCTCAAGGGAAGGGGCCTGACGGACATATTTCGAGATATTTCTTCTTCTTGTTGTTCTTCTTCTGCACAGCTAAGCTGGACGTGGCATTTACAGCTCGCAATAGTGCAGAGTTATCTCAAAGAAAGGGGCCACGGTGTTTCTGTATCTCTATTATGTTGGTGCGGCTTCGGAACTTTTAAATATCTTGATATATCTCGAGAACTACGCATCTGATCAAAAAATATCATAGAACATAAAAAGTAGGAAACTTCATTCTCTACCAAAAAGGTCTCTTAACATTTTGCCATAGCTCGCTTCGTTTCCGAGATATTTGCAGATTTATCTCAAGGGAAGGGGCCTGACGGACATATTTCGAGATATTTCTTCTTCTTGTTGTTCTTCTTCTGCACAGCTAAGCTGGAAGTGGCATTTGCAGCTCGCAATAGTGCAGAGTTATCTCAAAGAAAGGGGCCACGGTGTTTCTGTATCTCTATTATGTTGGTGCGGCTTCGGATCTTTTAAATATCTCGATATATCTCGAAAACTACGCTTCTGATCAAAAAATATCATAGAACCTAAATTGTGGGAAACATAATTCTCTACAAAAAAGGTCTCTTAACATTTTGCCATAGCTCGCTTCGTTTCCGAGATATTTGCAGATTTATCTCGAGGGAAGGGGCCTGACGGACATATTTCGAGATACTTCTTCTTGTTGTTGTTCTTCTTCTGCACAGCTAAGCTGGACGTGGCATTTACAGCTCGCAATAGTGCAGAGTTATCTCAAAGAAAGGGGCCACGGTGTTTCTGTATCTCTATTATGTTGGTGCGGCTTCGGAACTTTTAAATATCTTGATATATCTCGAGAACTACGCATCTGATCAAAAAATATCATAGAACATAAAAAGTAGGAAACTTAATTCTCTACAAATAAGGTCTCTTAACATTTTGCCATAGCTCGCTTCGTTTCCGAGATATTTGCAGATTTATCTCAAGGGAAGGGGTCTGACGGACATATTTCGAGATATTTCTTCTTCTTGTCGTTCTTCTTCTGCACAGCTAAGCTGGAAGTGGCATTTGCAGCTCGCAATAGTGCAGAGTTATCTCAAAGAAAGGGGCCACGGTGTTTCTGTATCTCTATTATGTTCGTGCGGCTTCGGAACTTTTAAATATCTTGATATATCTCGAGAACTACGCATCCGATCAAAAAATATCATAGAACATAAAAAGTAGGAAACTTAATTCTCTACAAAAAAGGTCTCTTAACATTTTGCCATAGCTCGCTTCGTTTCCGAGATATTTGCAGATTTATCTCGAGGGAAGGGGCCTGACGGACATATTTCGAGATATTTCTTCTTCTTGTTGTTCTTCTTCTGCACAGCTAAGCTGGACGTGGCATTTACAGCCCGCAATAGTGCAGAGTTATCTCAAAGAAAGGGGCCACGGTGTTTCTGTATCTCTATTATGTTGGTGCGGCTTCGGAACTTTTAAATATCTTGATATATCTCGAGAACTACGCATCTGATCAAAAAATATCATGGAACATAAAAAGTAGGAAACTTAATTCTCAACAAAAAAGGTCTCTTAACATTTTGCCATAGCTCGCTTCGTTTCCGAGATATTTGCAGATTTATCTCAAGGGAAGGGGCCTGACGGACATATTTCGAGATATTTCTTCTTCTTGTTGTTCTTCTTCTGCACAGCTAAGCTGGACGTGGCATTTACAGCTCGCAATAGTGCAGAGTTATCTCAAAGAAAGGGGCCACGGTGTTTCTGTATCTCTATTATGTTGGTGCGGCTTCGGAACTTTTAAATATCTTGATATATCTCGAGAACTACGCATCTGATCAAAAAATATCATAGAACATAAAAAGTAGGAAACTTAATTCTCTACAAATAAGGTCTCTTAACATTTTGCCATAGCTCGCTTCGTTTCCGAGATATTTGCAGATTTATCTCAAGGGAAGGGGCCTGACGGACATATTTCGAGATATTTCTTCTTCTTGTTGTTCTTCTTCTGCACAGCTAAGCTGGAAGTGGCATTTGCAGCTCGCAATAGTGCAGAGTTATCTCAAAGAAAGGGGCCACGGTGTTTCTGTATCTCTATTATGTTGGTGCGGCTTCGGAACTTTTAAATATCTTGATATATCTCGAGAACTACGCATCTGATCAAAAAATATCATAGAACATAAAAAGTAGGAAACTTCATTCTCTACCAAAAAGGTCTCTTAACATTTTGCCATAGCTCGCTTCGTTTCCGAGATATATGCAGATTTATCTCAAGGGAAGGGGCCTGACGGACATATTTCGGGATATTTCTTCTTCTTGTTGTTCTTCTTCTGCACAGCTAAACAGGAAGTGGCATTTCCAGCTCGCAATAGTGCAGAGTTATCTCAAAGAAAGGGGCCACGGTGTTTCTGTATCTCTATTATGTTGGTGCGGCTTCGGAACTTTTAAATATCTTGATATATCTCGAGAACTACGCATCTGATCAAAAAATATCATAGAACATAAAAAGTAGGAAACTTCATTCTCTACCAAAAAGGTCTCTTAACATTTTGCCATAGCTCGCTTCGTTTCCGAGATATATGCAGATTTATCTCAAGGGAAGGGGCCTGACGGACATATTTCGGGATATTTCTTCTTCTTGTTGTTCTTCTTCTGCACAGCTAAACAGGAAGTGGCATTTCCAGCTCGCAATAGTGCAGAGTTATCTGAAAGAAAGGGGCCACGGTGTTTCTGTATCTCTATTATGTTGGTGCGGCTTCGGAACTTTTAAATATCTTGATATATCTCGAGAGCTACGCATCCGATCAAAAAATATCATAGAACATAAAAAGTAGGAAACTTAATTCTCTACAAAAAAGGTCTCTTAATATTTTGCCATAGCTCGCTTCGTTTCCGAGATATTTGCAGATTTATCTCGAGGGAAGGGGCCTGACGGACATATTTCGAGATATTTCTTCTTCTTGTTGTTCTTCTTCTGCACAGCTAAGCTGGACGTGGCATTTACAGCTCGCAATAGTGCAGAGTTATCTCAAAGAAAGGGGCCACGGTGTTTCTGTATCTCTATTATGTTGGTGCGGCTTCGGTACTTTTAAATATCTTGATATATCTCGAGAACTACGCATCTGATCAAAAAATATCATAGAACATAAAAAGTAGGAAACTTAATTCTCTACAAATAAGGTCTCTTAACATTTTGCCATAGCTCGCTTCGTTTCCGAGATATTTGCAGATTTATCTCAAAGGAAGGGGCCTGACGGACATATTTCGAGATATTTCTTCTTCTTGTTGTTCTTCTTCTGCACAGCTAAACTGGAAGTGGCATTTCCAGCTCGCAGTAGTGCAGAGTTATCTCAAAGAAAGGGGCCACGGTGTTTCTGTATCTCTATTATGTTGGTGCGGCTTCGGAACTTTAAAATATCTTGATATATCTCGTGAACTACGCATCCGATCAAAAAATATCATAGAACATAAAAAGTAGGAAACTTAATTCTCTACAAAAAAGGTCTCTTAACATTTTGCCATAGCTCGCTTCGTTTCCGAGATATTTGCAGATTTTTCTCGAGGGAAGGGGCCTGACGGACATATTTCGAGATATTTCTTCTTCTTGTTGTTCTTCTTCTGCACAGCTAAGCTGGACGTGGCATTTACAGCTCGCAATAGTGCAGAGTTATCTCAAAGAAAGGGGCCACGGTGTTTCTGTATCTCTATTATGTTGGTGCGGCTGCGGAACTTTTAAATATCTTGATATATCTCGAGAACTACGCATCTGATCAAAAAATATCATAGAACATAAAAAGTAGGAAACTTAATTCTCTACAAATAAGGTCTCTTAACATTTTGCCATAGCTCGCTTCGTTTCCGAGATATTTGCAGATTTATCTCAAGGGAAGGGGTCTGACGGACATATTTCGAGATATTTCTTCTTCTTGTTGTTCTTCTTCTGCACAGCTAAGCTGGAAGTGGCACTTGCAGCTCGCAATAGTGCAGAGTTATCTCAAAGAAAGGGGCCACGGTGTTTCTGTATCTCTATTATGTTCGTGCGGCTTCGGAACTTTTAAATATCTTGATATATCTCGAGAACTACGCATCTGATCAAAAAATATCATGGAACATAAAAAGTAGGAAACTTAATTCTCAACAAAAAAGGTCTCTTAACATTTTGCCATAGCTCGCTTCGTTTCCGAGATATTTGCAGATTTATCTCAAGCGAAGGGGCCTGACGGACATATTTCGAGATATTTCTTCTTCTTGTTGTTCTTCTTCTGCACAGCTAAACTGGAAGTGGCATTTCCAGCTCGCAGTAGTGCAGAGTTATCTCAAAGAAAGGGGCCACGGTGTTTCTGTATCTCTATTATGTTGGTGCGGCTTCGGAACTTTTAAATATCTTGATATATCTCGAGAACTACGCATTTGATCAAATAATATCATAGAACATAAAAAGTAGGAAACTTAATTCTCTACAAATAAGCTCTCTTAACATTTTGCCATAGCTCGCTTCGTTTCCGAGATATTTGCAGATTTATCTCAAGGGAAGGGGCCTGACGGACATATTTCGAGATATTTCTTCTTCTTGTTGGTCTTCTTCTGCACAGCTAAGCTGGAAGTGGCATTTGCAGCTCGCAATGGTGCAGAGTTATCTCAAAGAAAGGGGCCACGGTGTTTCTGTATCTCTATTATGTTGGTGCGGCTTCGGATCTTTTAAATATCTCGATATATCTCGAAAACTACGCTTCTGATCAAAAAACATCATAGAACCTAAATTGTGGGAAATATAATTCTCTACAAAAAAGGTCTCTTAACATTTTGCCGTAGCTCGCTTCGTTTCCGAGATATTTGCAGATTTATCTCAAGGGAAGGGGCCTGACGGACAAATTTCCAGATATTTCCTCTTCTTGTTGTTCTTCTTCTGCACAGCTAAACTGGAAGTGGCATTTCCAGCTCGCAATAGCGCAGAGTTATCTCAAAGAAAGGGGCCACGGTGTTTCTGTATCTCTATTATGTTGGTGCGGCTTCGGAACTTTTAAATATCTTGATATATCTCGAGAACTACGCATCTAATCAAAAAATATCATAGAACATAAAAAGTAGGAAACTTAATTCTCTACAAATAAGGTCTCTTAACATTTTGCCATAGCTCGCTTCGTTTCCGAGATATTTGCAGATTTATCTCAAGGGAAGGGGCCTGACGGACATTTTTCGAGATATTTCTTCTTCTTGTTGTTCTTCTTCTGCACAGCTAAGCTGGAAGTGGCATTTGCAGCTCGCAATAGTGCAGAGTTATCTCGAAGAAAGGGGCCACGGTGTTTCTGTATCTCTATTATGTTGGTGCGGCTTCGGAACTTTTAAATATCTTGATATATCTCGAGAACTACGCATCTGATCAAATAATATCATAGAACATAAAAAGTAGGAAACTTAATTCTCTACAAATAAGGTCTCTTAACATTTTGCCATTGCTCGCTTCGTTTCCGAGATATTTGCAGATTTATCTCAAGGGAAGGGGCCTGACGGACATATTTCGAGATATTTCTTCTTCTTTTTGGTCTTCTTCTGCACAGCTAAGCTGGAAGTGGCATTTGCAGCTCGCAATGGTGCAGAGTTATCTCAAAGAAAGGGGCCACGGTGTTTCTGTATCTCTATTATGTTGGTGCAGCTTCGGATCTTTTAAATATCTCGATATATCTCGAAAACTACGCTTCTGATCAAAAAATATCATAGAACCTAAATTGTGGGAAATATAATTCTCTACAAAAAAGGTCTCTTAACATTTTGCCGTAGCTCGCTTCGTTTCCGAGATATTTGCAGATTTATCTCAAGGGAAGGGGCCTGACGGACATATTTCCAGATATTTCTTCTTCTTGTTGTTCTTCTTCTGCACAGCTAAGCTGGAAGTGGCATTTGCAGCTCGCAATAGTGCAGAGTTATCACAAAGAAAGGGGCCACGGTGTTTCTGTATCTCTATTATGTTGGTGCGGCTTCGGAACTTTTAAATATCTTGATATATCTCGAGAACTACGCTTCCGATCAAAAAATATCATAGAACATAAAAAGTAGGAAACATAATTCTCTACAAAAAAGGTCTCTTAACATTTTGCCATAGCTCGCTTCGTTTCCGAGATATTTGCAGATTTATCTCAAGGGAAGGGGCCTGACGGACATATTTCCAGATATTTCTTCTTCTTGTTGTTCTTCTTCTGCACAGCTAAGCTGGAAGTGGCATTTGCCGCTCGCAATAGTGCAGAGTTATCTCAAAGAACGGGGCCACGGTGTTTCTGTATCTCTATTATGTTGGTGCGGCTTCGGAACTTTCAAATATCTTGATATATCTCGAGAACTACGCATCTGATCAAAAAATATCATAGAACATAAAAAGTAGGAAACCTAATTTTCTACAAAAAAGGTCTCTTAACATTTTGCCGTAGCTCGCTTCGTTTCCGAGATATTTGCAGATTTATCTCAAGGGAAGGGGCCTGACGGACATATTTCGAAATATTTCTTCTTCTTGTTGTTCTTCTTCTGCACAGCTAAACTGGAAGTGGCATTTCCAGCTCGCAATAGTGCAGAGTTATCTGAAAGAAAGGGGCCACGGTGTTTCTGTATCTCTATTATGTTGGTGCGGCTTCGGAACTTTTAAATATCTTGATATATCTCGAGAACTACGCATCTGATCAAATAATATCATAGAACATAAAAAGTAGGAAACTTAATTCTCTACAAAAAAGGTCTCTTAACATTTTGCCGTAGCTCGCTTCGTTTCCGAGATATTTGCAGATTTATCTCAAGGGAAGGGGCCTGACGGACATATTTCCAGATATTTCTTCTTCTTGTTGTTCTTCTTCTGCACAGCTAAGCTGGAAGTGGCATTTGCAGCTCGCAATAGTGCAGAGTTATCTCAAAGAAAGGGGCCACGGTGTTTCTGTATCTCTATTATGTTGGTGCGGCTTCGGAACTTTTAAATATCTTGATATATCTCGAGAACTACGCATCCGATCAAAAAATATCATAGAACATAAAAAGTAGGAAACTTAATTCTCTACAAAAAAGGTCTCTCAACATTTTGCCATAGCTCGCTTCGTTTCCGAGATATTTGCAGATTTATCTCAAGGGAAGGGGCCTGACGGACATATTTCGAGATATTTCTTCTTTTTGTTGTTCTTCTTCTGCACAGCTAAGCTGGAAGTGGCATTTGCAGCTCGCAATAGTGCAGAGGTATCTCAAAGAAAGGGGCCACGGTGTTTCTGTATCTCTATTATGTTGGTGCGGCTTCGGATTTTTTAAATATCTTGATATATCTCGAGAACTACGCATCCGATCAAAAAATATCATAGAGCATAAAAAGTAGGAAACTTAATTCTCTACAAAAAAGGTCTCTTAACGTTTTGCAATAGCTCGCTTCGTTTCCGAGATATTTGCAGATTTATCTCAAGGGAAGGGGCCTGACGGACATATTTCGAGATATTTCTTCTTCTTGTTGTTCTTCTTCTGCACAGCTAAGCTGGAAGTGGCATTTGCAGCTCGCAATAGTGCAGAGTTATCTCAAAGAAAGGGGCCACGGTGTTTCTGTATCTCTATTATGTTGGTGCGGCTTCGGAACTTTTAAATATCTTGATATATCTCGAGAACTACGCATCTGATCAAAAAATATCATAGAACATAAAAAGTAGGAAACCTAATTTTCTACAAAAAAGGTCTCTTAACATTTTGCCGTAGCTCGCTTCGTTTCCGAGATATTTGCAGATTTATCTCAAGGGAAGGGGCCTGACGGACATATTTCGAAATATTTCTTATTCTTGTTGTTCTTCTTCTGCACAGCTAAGCTGGAAGTGGCATTTGCAGCTCGCAATAGTGCAGAGTTATCTCAAAGAAAGGGGCCACGGTGTTTCTGTACCTCTATTATGTTGGTGCAGCTTCGGAGCTTTTAAATATCTTGATATATCTCGAGAACTACGCATCTGATCAAAAAATATCATAGAACATAAAAAGTAGGAAACTAAATTCTCTACAAAAAAGGTCTCTTAACGTTTTGCAATAGCTCGCTTCGTTTCCGAGATATTTGCAGATTTATCTGAAGGGAAGGGTCCTGACGGACATATTTCGAGATATTTCTTCTTCCTGTTGTTCTTCTTCTGCACAGCTAAGCTGGAAGTGGCATTTGCAGCTCGCAATAGTGCAGAGTTATCTCAAAGAAAGGGGCCACGGTGTTTCTGTATCTCTATTATGTTGGTGCGGCTTCGGATTTTTTAAATATCTTGATATATCTCGAGAACTACGCATCCGATCAAAAAATATCATAGAGCATAAAAAGTAGGAAACTTAATTCTCTACAAAAAAGGTCTCTTAACGTTTTGCAATAGCTCGCTTCGTTTCCGAGATATTTGCAGATTTATCTCAAGGGAAGGGGCCTGACGGACATATTTCCAGATATTTCTTCTTCTTGTTGTTCTTCTTCGCCACAGCTAAGCTGGAAGTGGCATTTGCAGCTCGCAATAGTGCAGAGTTATCTCAAAGAAAGGGGCCACGGTGTTTCTGTACCTCTATTATGTTGGTGCAGCTTCGGAGCTTTTAAATATCTTGATATATCTCGAGAACTACGCATCTGATCAAAAAATATCATAGAACATAAAAAGTAGGAAACTTAATTCTCTACAAAAAAGGTCTCTTAACATTTTGCCATAGCTCGCTTCGTTTCCGAGATATTTGCAGATTTATCTCAAGGGAAGGGGCCTGACGGACATATTTCCAGATATTTCTTCTTCTTGTTGTTCTTCTTCTGCACAGCTAAGCTGGAAGTGGCATTTGCCGCTCGCAATAGTGCAGAGTTATCTCAAAGAAAGGGGCCACGGTGTTTCTGTATCTCTATTATGTTGGTGCGGCTTCGGAACTTTCAAATATCTTGATATATCTCGAGAACTACGCATCTGATCAAAAAATATCATAGAACATAAAAAGTAGGAAACCTAATTTTCTACAAAAAAGGTCTCTTAACATTTTGCCGTAGCTCGCTTCGTTTCCGAGATATTTGCAGATTTATCTCAAGGGAAGGGGCCTGACGGACATATTTCGAAATATTTCTTCTTCTTGTTGTTCTTCTTCTGCACAGCTAAACTGGAAGTGGCATTTCCAGCTCGCAATAGTGCAGTGTTATCTGAAAGAAAGGGGCCACGGTGTTTCTGTATCTCTATTATGTTGGTGCGGCTTCGGAACTTTATATATCTTGATATATCTCGAGAACTACGCATCTGATCAAATAATATCATAGAACATAAAAAGTAGGAAACTTAATTCTCTACAAATAAGGTCTCTTAACATTTTGCCATAGCTCGCTTCGTTTCCGAGATATTTGCAGATTTATCTCAAGGGAAGGGGCCTGACGGACATATTTCGAGATATTTCTTCTTCTTTTTGGTCTTCTTCTGCACAGCTAAGCTGGAAGTGGCATTTGCAGCTCGCAATGGTGCAGAGTTATCTCAAAGAAAGGGGCCACGGTGTTTCTGTATCTCTATTATGTTGGTGCGGCTTCGGATCTTTTAAATATCTCGATATATCTCGAAAACTACGCTTCTGATCAAAAAATATCATAGAACCTAAATTGTGGGAAATATAATTCTCTACAAAAAAGGTCTCTTAACATTTTGCCGTAGCTCGCTTCGTTTCCGAGATATTTGCAGATTTATCTCAAGGGAAGGGGCCTGACGGACATATTTCCAGATATTTCTTCTTCTTGTTGTTCTTCTTCTGCACAGCTAAGCTGGAAGTGGCATTTGCAGCTCGCAATAGTGCAGAGTTATCTCAAAGAAAGGGGCCACGGTGTTTCTGTATCTCTATTATGTTGGTGCGGCTTCGGAACTTTTAAATATCTTGATATATCTCGAGAACTACGCATCCGATCAAAAAATATCATAGAACATAAAAAGTAGGAAACTTAATTCTCTACAAAAAAGGTCTCTTAACATTTTGCCATAGCTTGCTTCGTTTCCGAGATATTTGCAGATTTATCTCAAGGGAAGGGGCCTGACGGACATATTTCGAGATATTTCTTTTTTTTGTTGTTCTTCCTCTGCACAGCTAAGCTGGAAGTGGCATTTGCAGCTCGCAATAGTGCAGAGTTATCTCAAAGAGAGGGGCCACGGTGTTTCTGTATCTCTATTATGTTGGTGCGGCTTCGGAACTTTTAAATATCTTGATATATCTCGAGAACAACGCATCTGATCAAAAAATATCATAGAAGATGAAAAGTAGGAAACTTAATTCTCTACAAAAAAGGTCTCTTAACATTTTGCCATAGCTCGCTTCGATTCCGAGATATTTGCAGATTTATCTCAAGGGAAGGGGCCTGACGGACATATTTCGAGATATTTCTTCTTCTTGTTGTTCTTCTTCTGCACAGCTAAGCTGGAAGTGGCATTTGCGGCTCGCACTAGTGCAGAGTTATCTCAAAGAAAGGGGCCACGGTGTTTCTGTATCCCTATTATGTTGGTGCGGCTTCGGAACTTTTAAATATCTCGATATATCTCGAAAACTACGCTTCTGATCAAAAAATATCATAGAACATAAATTGTAGGAAACATAATTCTCTACAAAAAACGTCTCTTAACATTTTGCCATAGCTCGCTACGTTTCCGAGATATTTGCCGATTCAACTCAAAGGAACTGGCCTGACGGACATATTTCGAGATATTTCTTCTTCTTGTTGTTCTTCCTCTGCACAGCTAAGCTGGAAGTGGCATTTGCAGCTCGCAATAGTGCAGAGTTATCTCAAAGAAAGGGGCCACGGTGTTTCTGTATCTCTATTATGTTGGTGCGGCTTCGGAACTTTTAAATATCTCGAGATATCTCGAAAACTACGCTTCTGATCAAAAAATATCATAGAACATAAATTGTAGGAAACATAATTCTCTACAAAAAAGGTCTCTTAACATTTTGTCATAGCTCGCTTCGTTTCCGAGATATTTGCAGATATATCTCAAAGGAACTGGCCTGACGGACATATTTCGAGATATTTCTTCTTCTTGTTGTTCTTCCTCTGCACAGCTAAGCTGGAAGTGGCATTTGCAGCTCGCAATAGTGCAGAGTTATCTCAAAGAAAGGGGCCACGGTGTTTCTGTATCTCTATTATGTTGGTGCGGCTTCGGAACTTTTAAATATCTTGATATATCTCGAGAACTACGCATCTGATCAAAAAATATCATAGAACGTAAAAAGTAGGAAACTTAATTCTCTACAAAAAAGGTCTCTTAACATTTTGCCATAGCTCGCTACGTTTCCGAGATATTTGCCGATTCAGCTCAAAGGAACTGGCCTGACGGACATATTTCGAGATATTTCTTCTTCTTGTTGTTCTTCCTCTGCACAGCTAAGCTGGAAGTGGCATTTGCAGTTCGCAATAGTGCAGAGTTATCTCAAAGAGAGGGGCCACGGTGTTTCTGTATCTCTATTATGTTGGTGCGGCTTCGGAACTTTTAAATATCTTGATATATCTCGAGAACAACGCATCTGATCAAAAAATATCATAGAAGATGAAAAGTAGGAAACTTAATTCTCTACAAAAAAGGTCTCTTAACATTTTGCCATAGCTCGCTTCGATTCCGAGATATTTGCAGATTTATCTCAAGGGAAGGGGCCTGACGGACATATTTCGAGATATTTCTTCTTCTTGTTGTTCTTCTTCTGCACAGCTAAGCTGGAAGTGGCATTTGCGGCTCGCACTAGTGCAGAGTTATCTCAAAGAAAGGGGCCACGGTGTTTCTGTATCCCTATTATGTTGGTGCGGCTTCGGAACTTTTAAATATCTCGATATATCTCGAAAACTACGCTTCTGATCAAAAAATATCATAGAACATAAATTGTAGGAAACATAATTCTCTACAAAAAACGTCTCTTAACATTTTGCCATAGCTCGCTACGTTTCCGAGATATTTGCCGATTCAACTCAAAGGAACTGGCCTGACGGACATATTTCGAGATATTTCTTCTTCTTGTTGTTCTTCCTCTGCACAGCTAAGCTGGAAGTGGCATTTGCAGCTCGCAATAGTGCAGAGTTATCTCAAAGAAAGGGGCCACGGTGTTTCTGTATCTCTATTATGTTGGTGCGGCTTCGGAACTTTTAAATATCTCGAGATATCTCGAAAACTACGCTTCTGATCAAAAAATATCATAGAACATAAAAAGTAGGAAACATAATTCTCTACAAAAAAGGTCTCTTAACATTTTGTCATAGCTCGCTTCGTTTCCGAGATATTTGCAGATATATCTCAAAGGAACTGGCCTGACGGACATATTTCGAGATATTTCTTCTTCTTGTTGTTCTTCCTCTGCACAGCTAAGCTGGAAGTGGCATTTGCAGCTCGCAATAGTGCAGAGTTATCTCAAAGAAAGGGGCCACGGTGTTTCTGTATCTCTATTATGTTGGTGCGGCTTCGGAACTTTTAAATATCTTGATATATCTCGAGAACTACGCATCTGATCAAAAAATATCATAGAACGTAAAAAGTAGGAAACTTAATTCTCTACAAAAAAGGTCTCTTAACATTTTGCCATAGCTCGCTACGTTTCCGAGATATTTGCCGATTCAGCTCAAAGGAACTGGCCTGACGGACATATTTCGAGATATTTCTTCTTCTTGTTGTTCTTCCTCTGCACAGCTAAGCTGGAAGTGGCATTTGCAGTTCGCAATAGTGCAGAGTTATCTCAAAGAGGGGGGCCACGGTGTTTCTGTATCTCTATTATGTTGGTGCGGCTTCGGAACTTTTAAATATCTTGATATATCTCGAGAACAACGCATCTGATCAAAAAATATCATAGAAGATGAAAAGTAGGAAACTTAATTCTCTACAAAAAAGGTCTCTTAACATTTTGCCATAGCTCGCTTCGATTCCGAGATATTTGCAGATTTATCTCAAGGGAAGGGGCCTGACGGACATATTTCGAGATATTTCTTCTTCTTGTTGTTCTTCTTCTGCACAGCTAAGCTGGAAGTGGCATTTGCGGCTCGCACTAGTGCAGAGTTATCTCAAAGAAAGGGGCCACGGTGTTTCTGTATCCCTATTATGTTGGTGCGGCTTCGGAACTTTTAAATATCTCGATATATCTCGAAAACTACGCTTCTGATCAAAAAATATCATAGAACATAAATTGTAGGAAACATAATTCTCTACAAAAAACGTCTCTTAACATTTTGCCATAGCTCGCTACGTTTCCGAGATATTTGCCGATTCAGCTCAAAGGAACTGGCCTGACGGACATATTTCGAGATATTTCTTCTTCTTGTTGTTCTTCCTCTGCACAGCTAAGCTGGAAGTGGCATTTGCAGCTCGCAATAGTGCAGAGTTATCTCAAAGAAAGGGGCCACGGTGTTTCTGTATCTCTATTATGTTGGTGCGGCTTCGGAACTTTTAAATATCTCGATATATCTCGAAAACTACGCTTCTGATCAAAAAATATCATAGAACATAAATTGTAGGAAACATAATTCTCTACAAAAAACGTCTCTTAACATTTTGTCATAGCTCGCTTCGTTTCCGAGATATTTGCCGATTCAGCTCAAAGGAACTGGCCTGACGGACATATTTCGAGATATTTCTTCTTCTTGTTGTTCTTCTTCTGCACAGCTAAGCTGGAAGTGGCATTTGCAGCTCGCAATAGTGCAGAGTTATCGCAAAGAAA
This sequence comes from Osmia lignaria lignaria, assembly GCF_051020975.1. Lineage (NCBI taxonomy): Eukaryota > Metazoa > Arthropoda > Insecta > Hymenoptera > Megachilidae > Osmia > Osmia lignaria. The sequence continues at coordinate 5,501,329 of NW_027478161.1, forward strand.
GGGGCCACGGTGTTTCTGTATCTCTATTATGTTGGTGCGGCTTCGGAACTTTTAAATATCTTGATATATCTCGAGAACTACGCATCTGATCAAAAAATATCATAGAACATGAAAAGTAGGAAACTTAATTCTCTACAAAAAAGGTCTCTTAACATTTTGCCGTAGCTCTCTTCGTTTCCGAGATATTTGCAGATATATCTCAAGGGAAGGGGCCTGACGGACATATTTCGAGATATTTCTTCTTCTTGTTGTTCTTCTTCTGCACAGCTAAGCTGGAAGTGGCATTTGCAGCTCGCAATAGTGCAGAGTTATCTCAAAGAAAGGGGCCACGGTGTTTCTGTATCTCTATTATGTTGGTGCGGCTTCGGAACTTTTAAATATCTTGATATATCTCGAGAACTACGCATCTGATCAAAAAATATCATAGAACATAAAAAGTAGGAAACCTAATTTTCTACAAAAAAGGTCTCTTAACATTTTGCCGTAGCTCGCTTCGTTTCCGAGATATTTGCAGATTTATCTCAAGGGAAGGGGCCTGACGGACATATTTCGAAATATTTCTTATTCTTGTTGTTCTTCTTCTGCACAGCTAAGCTGGAAGTGGCATTTGCAGCTCGCTATAGTGCAGAGTTATCTCAAAGAAAGGGGCCACGGTGTTTCTGTACCTCTATTATGTTGGTGCAGCTTCGGAGCTTTTAAATATCTTGATATATCTCGAGAACTACGCATCTGATCAAAAAATATCATAGAACATAAAAAGTAGGAAACTCAATTCTCTACAAAAAAGGTCTTTTAACGTTTTGCAATAGCTCGCTTCGTTTCCGAGATATTTGCAGATTTATCTCAAGGGAAGGGTCCTGACGGACATATTTCGAGATATTTCTTCTTCTTGTTGTTCTTCTTCTGCACAGCTAAGCTGGAAATGGCATTTGCAGCTCGCAATAGTGCAGAGTTATCTCAAAGAAAGAGGCCACGGTGTTTCTGTATCTCTATTATGTTGGTGCGGCTTCGGAACGTTTAAATATCTTGATATATCTCGAGAATTACGCCTCTGATCGAAAAATATCATAGAACATAAAAAGTAGGAAACTTAATTCTCTACAAAAAAGGTCTCTTAAAATTTTGCCATAGCTCGCTTCGTTTCCGAGATATTTGCAGATTTATCTCAAGGGAAGGGGCCTGACGGACATATTTCGAGATATTTCTTCTTCTTGTTGTTCTTCTTCTGCACAGCTAAGCTGGAAGTGGCATTTGCAGCTCGCAATAGTGCAGAGTTATCGCAAAGAAAGGGGCCACGGTGTTTCTGTATCTCTATTATGTTGGTGCGGCTTCGGAACTTTTAAATATCTTGATATATCTCGAGAACTACGCATCTGATCAAAAAATATCATAGAACATGAAAAGTAGGAAACTTAATTCTCTACAAAAAAGGTCTCTTAACATTTTGCCGTAGCTCTCTTCGTTTCCGAGATATTTGCAGATATATCTCAAGGGAAGGGGCCTGACGGACATATTTCGAGATATTTCTTCTTCTTGTTGTTCTTCTTCTGCACAGCTAAGCTGGAAGTGGCATTTGCAGCTCGCAATAGTGCAGAGTTATCTCAAAGAAAGGGGCCACGGTGTTTCTGTATCTCTATTATGTTGGTGCGGCTTCGGAACTTTTAAATATCTTGATATATCTCGAGAACTACGCATCTGATCAAAAAATATCATAGAACATAAAAAGTAGGAAACTCAATTCTCTACAAAAAAGGTCGCTTAACATTTTGCCATAGCTCGCTTCGTTTCCGAGATATTTGCATATTTATCTCAAGGGAAGGGGCGTGACGGACATATTTCGAGATATTTCTTCTTCTTGTTGTTCTTCTTCTGCACAGCTAAGCTGGAAGTGGCATTTGCGGCTCGCACTAGTGCAGAGTTATCTCAAAGAAAGGGGCCACGGTGTTTCTGTATCTCTATTATGTTGGTGCGGCTTCGGAACTTTTAAATATCTCGATATATCTCGAAAACTACGCTTCTGATCAAAAAATATCATAGAACATAAATTGTAGGAAACATAATTCTCTACAAAAAAGGTCTCTTAACATTTTGTCATAGCTCGCTTCGTTTCCGAGATATTTGCAGATATATCTCAAAGGAACTGGCCTGACGGACATATTTCGAGATATTTCTTCTTCTTGTTGTTCTTCCTCTGCACAGCTAAGCTGGAAGTGGCATTTGCAGCTCGCACTAGTGCAGAGTTATCTCAAAGAAAGGGGCCACGGTGTTTCTGTATCTCTATTATGTTGGTGCGGCTTCGGAACTTTTAAATATCTCGAGATATCTCGAAAACTACGCTTCTGATCAAAAAATATCATAGAACATAAATTGTAGGAAACATAATTCTCTACAAAAAAGGTCTCTTAACATTTTGTCATAGCTCGCTTCGTTTCCGAGATATTTGCAGATATATCTCAAAGGAACTGGCCTGACGGACATATTTCGAGATATTTCTTCTTCTTGTTGTTCTTCCTCTGCACAGCTAAGCTGGAAGTGGCATTTGCAGCTCGCAATAGTGCAGAGTTATCTCAAAGAAAGGGGCCACGGTGTTTCTGTATCTCTATTATGTTGGTGCGGCTTCGGAACTTTTAAATATCTTGATATATCTCGAGAACTACGCATCTGATCAAAAAATATCATAGAACATAAAAAGTAGGAAACTTAATTCTCTACAAAAAAGGTCTCTTAACATTTTGCCATAGCTCGCTTCGTTTCCGAGATATTTGCAGATTTATCTCAAGGGAAGGGGCCTGACGGACATATTTCGAGATATTTCTTCTTCTTGTTGTTCTTCTTCTGCACAGCTAAGCTGGAAGTGGCACTTGCGGCTCGCACTAGCGCAGAGTTATCTCAAAGAAAGGGGCCACGGTGTTTCTGTATCTCTATTATGTTGGTGCGGCTTCGGAACTTTTAAATATCTCGATATATCTCGAAAACTACGCTTCTGATCAAAAAATATCATAGAACATAGATTGTAGGAAACGTAATTCTCTACAAAAAAGGTCTCTTAACATTTTGCCATAGCTAGCTTCGTTTCCGAGATATTTGCAGATATGTCTCAAGGGAAGGGGCCTGACGGACATATTTCGAGATATTTCTTCTTCTTGTTGTTCTTCTTCTGCACAGCTAAGCTGGAAGTGGCATTTACAGCTCGCAATAGTGCGGAGTTATCTCAAAGAAAGGGGCCACGGTGTTTCTGTATCTCTATTATGTTGGTGCGGCTTCGGAACTTTTAAATATCTTGATATATCTCGAGAACTACGCATCTGATCAAAAAATATCATAGAACATAAAAAGTAGGAAACTTAATTCTCTACAAAAGAGGTCTCTTAACATTTTGCCATAGCTCGCTTCGTTTCCGAGATATTTGCAGATTTATCTCAAGGGAAGGGGCCTAACGGACATATTTCGAGATATTTCTTCTTCTTGTTGTTCTTCTTCTGCACAGCTAAACTGGAAGTGGCATTTCCAGCTCGCAATAGTGCAGAGTTATCTCAAAGAGAGGGGCCACGGTGTTTCTGTATCTCTATTACGTTGGTGCGGCTTGGGAACTTTTAAATATCTTGATATATCTCGAGAACTACGCATCTGATCAAAAAATATCATAGAAGATGAAAAGTAGGAAACTTAATTCTCTACAAAAACGTCTCTTAACATTTTGCCATAGCTCGCTTCGATTCCGAGATATTTGCAGATTTATCTCAAGGGAAGGGGCCTGACGGACATATTTCGAGATATTTCTTCTTCTTGTTGTTCTTCTTCTGCACAGCTAAGCTGGAAGTGGCATTTGCGGCTCGCACTAGTGCAGAGTTATCTCAAAGAAAGGGGCCACGGTGTTTCTGTATCCCTATTATGTTGGTGCGGCTTCGGAACTTTTAAATATCTCGATATATCTCGAAAACTACGCTTCTGATCAAAAAATATCATAGAACATAAATTGTAGGAAACATAATTCTCTACAAAAAACGTCTCTTAACATTTTGCCATAGCTCGCTTCGTTTCCGAGATATTTGCCGATTCAGCTCAAAGGAACTGGCCTGACGGACATATTTCGAGATATTTCTTCTTCTTGATGTTCTTCTTCTGCACAGCTAAGCTGGAAGTGGCATTTGCAGCTCGCAATAGTGCAGAGTTATCTCAAAGAAAGGGGCCACGGTGTTTCTGTATCTCTATTATGTTGGTGCGGCTTCGGAACTTTTAAATATCTTGATATATCTCGAGAACTACGCATCTGATCAAAAAATATCATAGAACATAAAAAGTAGGAAACTTAATTCTCTACAAAAAAGGTCTCTTAACATTTTGCCATACCTCGCTTCGTTTCCGAGATATTTGCAGATTTATCTCAAGGGAAGGGGCCAGACGGACATATTTCGAGATATTTCTTCTTCTTGTTGTTCTTCTTCTGCACAGCTAAGCTGGAAGTGGCATTTGCAGCTCGCAAGAGTGCAGAGTTATCCCAAAGAAAGGGGCCACGGTGTTTCTGTATCTCTATTATGTTGGTGCGGCTTCGGAACTTTTACATATCTCGATATATCTCGAAAACTACGCTTCTGATCAAAAAATATCATAGAACATAAATTGTAGGAAACATAATTCTCTACAAAAAAGGTCTCTTAATATTTTGCCATAGCTCATTTCGTTTCCGAGATATTTGCAGATTTATCTCAAGGGAAGGGTCCTGATGGACATATTTCGAGATATTTCTTCTTCTTGTTGTTCTTTTTCTGCACAGCTAAACTGGAAGTGGCATTTCCAGCTCGCAATCGTGCAGAGTTATCTCAAAGAAAGGGGCCACGGTGTTTCTGTATCTCTATTACGTTGGTGCGGCTTCGGAACTTTTAAATATCTTGATATATCTCGAGAACTACGCATCTGATCAAAAAATATCGTAGAACATAAAAAGTAGGAAACTTAATTCTCTACAAATAAAGTCTCTTAACATTTTGCCATAGCTCGCTTCGTTTCCGAGATATTTGCAGATTTATCTCAAGGGAAGGGGCCTGACGGACATATTTCGAGATATTTCTTCTTCTTGTTGTTCTTCTTCTGCACAGCTAAGCTGGAAGTGGCATTTGCAGCTCGCAATAGTGCAGAGTTATCTCAAAGAAAGGGGCCACGGTGTTTCTGTATCTCTATTATGTTGGTGCGTCTTCGGAACTTTTAAATATCTCGATATATCTCGAAAACTACGCTTCTGATCAAAAAATATCATAGAACATAAATTGTAGGAAACATAATTCTCTACAAAAAACGTCTCTTAACATTTTGCCATAGCTCGTTTCGTTTCCGAGATATTTGCAGATTCAGCTCAAAGGAACTGGCCTGACGGACATATTTCGAGATATTTCTTCTTCTTGTTGTTCTTCCTCTGCACAGCTAAGCTGGAAGTGGCATTTGCAGCTCGCAATAGTGCAGAGTTATCTCAAAGAAAGGGGCCACGGTGTTTCTGTATCTCTATTATGTTGGTGCGGCTTCGGAACTTTTAAATATCTCGATATATCTCGAAAACTACGCTTCTGATCAAAAAATATCATAGAAGATAAATTGTAGGAAACATAATTCTCTACAAAAAAGGTCTCTTAACATTTTGCCATAGCTCGCTTCGTTTCCGAGATATTTGCATATTTATCTCAAGGGAAGGGGCCTGACGGACATATTTCGAGATATTTCTTCTTCTTGTTGTTCTTCTTCTGCACAGCTAAGCTGGAAGTGGCATTTACAGCTCGCAATAGTGCAGAGTTATCTCAAAGAAAGGGGCCACGGTGTTTCTGTATCTCTATTATGTTGGTGCTGCTTCGGAACTTTTAAATATCCTGATATATCTCGAGAACTACGCATCTGATCAAAAAATATCATAGAACATGAAAAGTAGGAAACTTAATTCTCTACAAAAAAGTCTCTTAACATTTTGCCATAGCTCTCTTCGTTTCCGAGATATTTGCAGATTTATCTCAAGGGAAGGGGCCTGACGGACATATTTCGAGATATTTCTTCTTCTTGTTGTTCTTCTTCTGCACAGCTAAGCTCGAAGTGGCATTTGCAGCTCGCAATAGTGCAGAGTTATCTCAAAGAAAGAGGCCACGGTGTTTCTGTACCTCTATTATGTTGGTGCAGCTTCGGAACTTTTAAATATCTTGATATATCTCGAGAACTACGCATCTGATCAAAAAATATCATCGAACATAAAAAGTAGGAAACTTAATTCTCTACAAAAAAGGTCTCTTAACATTTTGCCATAGCTCGCTTCGTTTCCGAGATATTTGCAGATTTATCTCAAGGGAAGTGGCCTGACGGACATATTTCGAGATATTTCTTCTTCTTGTTGTTCTTCTTCTGCACAGCTAAGCTGGAAGTGGCATTTGCAGCTCGCAAGAGTGCAGAGTTATCCCAAAGAAAGGGGCCACGGTGTTTCTGTATCTCTCTTATGTTGGTGCGGCTTCGGAACTTTTACATATCTCGATATATCTCGAGAACTACGCATCTGATCAAAAAATATCATAGAACATAAATTGTAGGAAACGTAATTCTCTACAAAAAAGGTCTCTTAACATTTTGCCATAGCTCGCTTCGTTTCCGAGATATTTGCAGATTTATCTCAAGGCAAGGGTCCTGATGGACATATTTCGAGATATTTCTTCTTCTTGTTGTTCTTTTTCTGCACAGCTAAACTGGAAGTGGCATTTCCAGCTCGCAATCGTGCAGAGTTATCTCAAAGAAAGGGGCCACGGTGTTTCTGTATCTCTATTATGTTGGTGCGGCTTCGGAACTTTTAAATATCTTGATATATCTCGATAACTACGCCTCTGATTGAAAAATATCATAGAACATAAAAATTAGGAAACTTATTTCTCTACAAAAAAAGTCTCTTAACATTTTGCCATAGCACGCTTCGTTTCCGAGATATTTGCAGACTTTTCTCAAGGGAAGGGGCCTGACGGACATATTTCGAGATATTTCTTCTTCTTGTTGTTCTTTTTCTGCACAGCTAAACTGGAAGTGGCATTTCCAGCTCGCAATCGTGCAGAGTTATCTCAAAGAAAGGGGCCACGGTGTTTCTGTATCTCTATTACGTTGGTGCGGCTTCGGAACTTTTAAATATCTCGATACATCTCGAAAACTACGCTTCTGATCAAAAAATATCATAGAACATAAATTGTAGGAAACATAATTCTCTACAAAAAAGGTCTCTTAACATTTTGCCATAGCTCGTTTCGTTTCCGAGATATTTGCAGATTCAGCTCAAAGGAACTGGCCTGACGGACATATTTCGAGATATTTCTTCTTCTTGTTGTTCTTCCTCTGCACAGCTAAGCTGGAAGTGGCATTTGCAGCTCGCAATAGTGCAGAGTTATCTCAAAGAAAGGGGCCACGGTGTTTCTGTATCTCTATTATGTTGGTGCGGCTTCGGAACTTTTAAATATCTCGATATATCTCGAAAACTACGCTTCTGATCAAAAAATATCATAGAACATAAATTGTAGGAAACATAATTCTCTACAAGAAACGTCTCTTAGCATTTTGCCATAGCTCGCTTCGTTTCCGAGATATTTGCAGATTCAGCTCAAAGGAACGGGCCTGACGGACATATTTCGAGATACTTCTTCTTCTTGTTGTTCTTCCTCTGCACAGCTAAGCTGGAAGTGGCATTTGCAGCTCGCAATAGTGCAGAGTTATCTCAAAGAAAGGGGCCACGGTGTTTCTGTATCTCTATTATGTTGGTGCGGCTTCGGAACTTTTAAATATCTTGATATATCTCGAGAACTACGCATCTGATCAAAAAATATCATAGAACATAAAAAGTAGGAAGCTTAATTCTCTACAAAAAAGGTCTCTTAACATTTTGCCATAGCTCGCTTCGTTTCCGAGATATTTGCATATTTATCTCAAGGGAAGGGGCCTGACGGACATATTTCGAGATATTTCTTCTTCTTGTTGTTCTTCTTCTGCACAGCTAAGCTGGAAGTGGCATTTACAGCTCGCAATAGTGCAGAGTTATCTCAAAGAAAGGGGCCACGGTGTTTCTGTATCTCTATTATGTTGGTGCTGCTTCGGAACTTTTAAATATCTTGATATATCTCGAGAACTACGCATCTGATCAAAAAATATCATAGAACATGAAAAGTAGGAAACTTAATTCTCTACAAAAAAGGTCTCTTAACATTTTGCCATAGCTCTCTTCGTTTCCGAGATATTTGCAGATTTATCTCAAGGGAAGGGGCCTGACGGACATATTTCGAGATATTTCTTCTTCTTGTTGTTCTTCTTCTGCACAGCTAAGCTCGAAGTGGCATTTGCAGCTCGCAATAGTGCAGAGTTATCTCAAAGAAAGAGGCCACGGTGTTTCTGTACCTCTATTATGTTGGTGCAGCTTCGGAACTTTTAAATATCTTGATATATCTCGAGAACTACGCATCTGATCAAAAAATATCATCGAACATAAAAAGTAGGAAACTTAATTCTCTACAAAAAAGGTCTCTTAACATTTTGCCATAGCTCGCTTCGTTTCCGAGATATTTGCAGATTTATCTCAAGGGAAGTGGCCTGACGGACATATTTCGAGATATTTCTTCTTCTTGTTGTTCTTCTTCTGCACAGCTAAGCTGGAAGTGGCATTTGCAGCTCGCAAGAGTGCAGAGTTATCCCAAAGAAAGGGGCCACGGTGTTTCTGTATCTCTATTATGTTGGTGCGGCTTCGGAACTTTTACATATCTCGATATATCTCGAAAACTACGCTTCTGATCAAAAAATATCATAGAACATAAATTGTAGGAAACGTAATTCTCTACAAAAAAGGTCTCTTAACATTTTGCCATAGCTCGCTTCGTTTCCGAGATATTTGCAGATTTATCTCAAGGGAAGGGTCCTGATGGACATATTTCGAGATATTTCTTCTTCTTGTTGTTCTTTTTCTGCACAGCTAAACTGGAAGTGGCATTTCCAGCTCGCAATCGTGCAGAGTTATCTCAAAGAAAGGGGCCACGGTGTTTCTGTATCTCTATTATGTTGGTGCGGCTTCGGAACTTTTAAATATCTTGATATATCTCGATAACTACGCCTCTGATCGAAAAATATCATAGAAGATAAAAATTAGGAAACTTAATTCTCTACAAAAAAAGTCTCTTAACATTTTGCCATAGCACGCTTCGTTTCCGAGATATTTGCAGATTTATCTCAAGGGAAGGGGCCTGACGGACATATTTCGAGATATTTCTTCTTCTTGTTGTTCTTTTTCTGCACAGCTAAACTGGAAGTGGCATTTCCAGCTCGCAATCGTGCAGAGTTATCTCAAAGAAAGGGGCCACGGTGTTTCTGTATCTCTATTACGTTGGTGCGGCTTCGGAACTTTTAAATATCTCGATATATCTCGAAAACTACGCTTCTGATCAAAAAATATCATAGAACATAAATTGTAGGAAACCTAATTCTCTACAAAAAAGGTCTCTTAACATTTTGCCATAGCTCGTTTCGTTTCCGAGATATTTGCAGATTCAGCTCAAAGGAACTGGCCTGACGGACATATTTCGAGATATTTCTTCTTCTTGTTGTTCTTCCTCTGCACAGCTAAGCTGGAAGTGGCATTTGCAGCTCGCAATAGTGCAGAGTTATCTCAAAGAAAGGGGCCACGGTGTTTCTGTATCTCTATTATGTTGGTGCTGCTTCGGAACTTTTAAATATCTTGATATATCTCGAGAACTACGCATCTGATCAAAAAATATCATAGAACATGAAAAGTAGGAAACTTAATTCTCTACAAAAAAGGTCTCTTAACATTTTGCCATAGCTCTCTTCGTTTCCGAGATATTTGCAGATTTATCTCAAGGGAAGGGGCCTGACGGACATATTTCGAGATATTTCTTCTTCTTGTTGTTCTTCTTCTGCACAGCTAAGCTGGAAGTGGCATTTGCAGCTCGCAAGAGTGCAGAGTTATCCCAAAGAAAGGGGCCACGGTGTTTCTGTATCTCTATTATGTTGGTGCGGCTTCGGAACTTTTACATATCTCGATATATCTCGAAAACTACGCTTCTGATCAAAAAATATCATAGAACGTAAATTGTAGGAAACATAATTCTCTACAAAAAAGGTCTCTTAACATTTTGCCATAGCTCGCTTCGTTTCCGAGATATTTGCAGATTTATCTCAAGGGAAGGGTCCTGATGGACATATTTCGAGATATTTCTTCTTCTTGTTGTTCTTTTTCTGCACAGCTAAACTGGAAGTGGCATTTCCAGCTCGCAATCGTGCAGAGTTATCTCAAAGAAAGGGGCCACGGTGTTTCTGTATCTCTATTATGTTGGTGCGGCTTCGGAACTTTTAAATATCTCGATATATCTCGAAAACTACGCTTCTGATCAAAAAATATCATAGAACATAAATTGTAGGAAACATAATTCTCTACAAGAAACGTCTCTTAGCATTTTGCCATAGCTCGCTTCGTTTCCGAGATATTTGCAGATTCAGCTCAAAGGAACGGGCCTGACGGACATATTTCGAGATACTTCTTCTTCTTGTTGTTCTTCCTCTGCACAGCTAAGCTGGAAGTGGCATTTGCAGCTCGCAATAGTGCAGAGTTATCTCAAAGAAAGGGGCCACGGTGTTTCTGTATCTCTATTATGTTGGTGCGGCTTCGGAACTTTTAAATATCTTGATATATCTCGAGAACTACGCATCTGATCAAAAAATATCATAGAACATAAATTGTAGGAAACGTAATTCTCTACAAAAAAGGTCTCTTAACATTTTGCCATAGCTCGCTTCGTTTCCGAGATATTTGCAGATTTATCTCAAGGCAAGGGTCCTGATGGACATATTTCGAGATATTTCTTCTTCTTGTTGTTCTTTTTCTGCACAGCTAAACTGGAAGTGGCATTTCCAGCTCGCAATCGTGCAGAGTTATCTCAAAGAAAGGGGCCACGGTGTTTCTGTATCTCTATTATGTTGGTGCGGCTTCGGAACTTTTAAATATCTTGATATATCTCGATAACTACGCCTCTGATCGAAAAATATCATAGAACATAAAAATTAGGAAACTTATTTCTCTACAAAAAAAGTCTCTTAACATTTTGCCATAGCACGCTTCGTTTCCGAGATATTTGCAGATTTTTCTCAAGGGAAGGGGCCTGACGGACATATTTCGAGATATTTCTTCTTCTTGTTGTTCTTTTTCTGCACAGCTAAACTGGAAGTGGCATTTCCAGCTCGCAATCGTGCAGAGTTATCTCAAAGAAAGGGGCCACGGTGTTTCTGTATCTCTATTACGTTGGTGCGGCTTCGGAACTTTTAAATATCTCGATACATCTCGAAAACTACGCTTCTGATCAAAAAATATCATAGAACATAAATTGTAGGAAACATAATTCTCTACAAAAAAGGTATCTTAACATTTTGCCATAGCTCGTTTCGTTTCCGAGATATTTGCAGATTCAGCTCAAAGGAACTGGCCTGACGGACATATTTCGAGATATTTCTTCTTCTTGTTGTTCTTCCTCTGCACAGCTAAGCTGGAAGTGGCATTTGCAGCTCGCAATAGTGCAGAGTTATCTCAAAGAAAGGGGCCACGGTGTTTCTGTATCTCTATTATGTTGGTGCGGCTTCGGAACTTTTAAATATCTCGATATATCTCGAAAACTACGCTTCTGATCAAAAAATATCATAGAACATAAATTGTAGGAAACATAATTCTCTACAAGAAACGTCTCTTAGCATTTTGCCATAGCTCGCTTCGTTTCCGAGATATTTGCAGATTCAGCTCAAAGGAACGGGCCTGACGGACATATTTCGAGATACTTCTTCTTCTTGTTGTTCTTCCTCTGCACAGCTAAGCTGGAAGTGGCATTTGCAGCTCGCAATAGTGCAGAGTTATCTCAAAGAAAGGGGCCACGGTGTTTCTGTATCTCTATTATGTTGGTGCGGCTTCGGAACTTTTAAATATCTTGATATATCTCGAGAACTACGCATCTGATCAAAAAATATCATAGAACATAAATTGTAGGAAACGTAATTCTCTACAAAAAAGGTCTCTTAACATTTTGCCATAGCTCGCTTCGTTTCCGAGATATTTGCAGATTTCTCTCAAGGGAAGGGGCCTGACGGACATATTTCGAGATATTTCTTCTTCTTGTTGTTCTTCTTCTGCACAGCTAAGCTGGAAGTGGCATTTGCGGCTCGCACTAGTGCAGAGTTATCTCAAAGAAAGGGGCCACGGTGTTTCTGTATCTCTATTCTGTTGGTGCGTCTTCGGAACTTTTAAATATCTCGATATATCTCGAACACTACGCTTCTGATCAAAAAATATCATAGAACATAAATTGTAGGAAACATAATTCTCTACAAAAAAGGTCTCTTAACATTTTGCCATAGCTCGTTTCGTTTCCGAGATATTTGCAGATTCCGCTCAAAGGAACTGGCCTGACGGACATATTTCGAGATATTTCTTCTTCTTGTTGTTCTTCCTCTGCACAGCTAAGCTGGAGGTGGCATTTGCAGCTCGCAATAGTGCAGAGTTATCTCAAAGAAAGGGGCCACGGTGTTTCTGTATCTCTATTATGTTGGTGCGGCTTCGGAACTTTTAAATATCTTGATATATCTCGAGAACTACGCATCTGATCAAAAAATATCATAGAACATAAAAAGTAGGAAGCTTAATTCTCTACAAAAAAGGTCTCTTAAGATTTTGCCATAGCTCGCTTCGTTTCCGAGATATTTGCATATTTATCTCAAGGGAAGGGGCCTGACGGACATATTTCGAGATATTTCTTCTTCTTGTTGTTCTTCTTCTGCACAGCTAAGCTGGAAGTGGCATTTACAGCTCGCAATAGTGCAGAGTTATCTCAAAGAAAGGGGCCACGGTGTTTCTGTATCTCTATTATGTTGGTGCTGCTTCGGAACTTTTAAATATCTTGATATATCTCGAGAACTACGCATCTGATCAAAAAATATCATAGAACATGAAAAGTAGGAAACTTAATTCTCTACAAAAAAGGTCTCTTAACATTTTGCCATAGCTCTCTTCGTTTCCGAGATATTTGCAGATTTATCTCAAGGGAAGGGGCCTGACGGACATATTTCGAGATATTTCTTCTTCTTGTTGTTCTTCTTCTGCACAGCTAAGCTGGAAGTGGCATTTGCAGCTCGCAAGAGTGCAGAGTTATCCCAAAGAAAGGGGCCACGGTGTTTCTGTATCTCTATTATGTTGGTGCGGCTTCGGAACTTTTACATATCTCGATATATCTCGAAAACTACGCTTCTGATCAAAAAATATCATAGAACATAAATTGTAGGAAACGTAATTCTCTACAAAAAAGGTCTCTTAACATTTTGCCATAGCTCGCTTCGTTTCCGAGATATTTGCAGATTTATCTCAAGGGAAGGGTCCTGATGGACATATTTCGAGATATTTCTTCTTCTTGTTGTTCTTTTTCTGCACAGCTAAACTGGAAGTGGCATTTCCAGCTCGCAATCGTGCAGAGTTATCTCAAAGAAAGGGGCCACGGTGTTTCTGTATCTCTATTATGTTGGTGCGGCTTCGGAACTTTTAAATATCTTGATATATCTCGATAACTACGCCTCTGATCGAAAAATATCATAGAAGGTAAAAATTAGGAAACTTAATTCTCTACAAAAAAAGTCTCTTAACATTTTGCCATAGCACGCTTCGTTTCCGAGATATTTGCAGATTTATCTCAAGGGAAGGGGCCTGACGGACATATTTCGAGATATTTCTTCTTCTTGTTGTTCTTTTTCTGCACAGCTAAACTGGAAGTGGCATTTCCAGCTCGCAATCGTGCAGAGTTATCTCAAAGAAAGGGGCCACGGTGTTTCTGTATCTCTATTACGTTGGTGCGGCTTCGGAACTTTTAAATATCTCGATATATCTCGAAAACTACGCTTCTGATCAAAAAATATCATAGAACATAAATTGTAGGAAACCTAATTCTCTACAAAAAAGGTCTCTTAACATTTTGCCATACATCGCTTCGTTTCCGAGATATTTGCAGATTTATCTCAAGGGAAGGGGCCTGACGGACATATTTCGGGATATTTCTTCTTCTTGTTGTTCTTCTTCTGCACAGCTAAGCTGGAAGTGGCATTTGCGGCTCGCACTAGTGCAGAGTTATCACAAAGAAAGGGGCCACGGTGTTTCTGTATCTCTATTATGTTGGTGCGGCTTCGGAACTTTTAAATATCTTGATATATCTCAAGAACTACGCATCTGATGAAAAAATATCATAGAACATAAAAAGTAGGAAACTTAATTCTCTACAAAAAGGGTCTCTTAACATTTTGCCATACCTCGCTTCGTTTCCGAGATATTTGCAGATTTATCTCAAGGGAAGGGGCCTGACGGACATATTTCGAGATATTTCTTCTTCTTGTTGTTCTTCTTCTGCACAGCTATGCTGGAAGTGGCATTTGCGGCTCGCACTAGTGCAGAGTTATCTCAAAGAAAGGGGCCACGGTGTTTCTGTATCTGTATTATGTTGGTGCGGCTTCGGAACTTTTAAATATCTTGATATATCTCGAGAACTACGCATCTGATCAAAAAATATCATAGAACATAAAAAGTAGGAAACTTAATTCTCTACAAAAAAGGTCTCTTAACATTTTGCCATAGCTCGCTCCGTTTCCGAGATATTTGCAGATTTATCTCAAGGGAAGGGGCCTGACGGACATATTTCGAGATATTTCTTCTTCTTGTTGTTCTTCTTCTGCACAGCTAAGCTGGAAGTGGCATTTGCGGCTCGCACTAGTGCAGAGTTATCTCAAAGAAAGGGGCCACGGTGTTTCTGTATCTGTATTATGTTGGTGCGGCTTCGGAACTTTTAAATATCTTGATATATCTCGAGAACTACGCATCTGATCAAAAAATATCATAGAACGTAAAAAGTAGGAAACTTAGTTCTCTACAAAAAAGGTCTCTTAACATTTTGCCATAGCTCGCTTCGTTTCCGAGATATTTGCAGATTTATCTCAAGGGAAGGGGCCGGACGGACATATTTCGAGATATTTCTTCTTCTTGTTGTTCTTCTTCTGCACAGCTAAGCTGGAAGTGGCATTTGCGGCTCGCACTAGTGCAGAGTTATCTCAAAGAAAGGGGCCACGGTGTTTCTGTATCTGTATTATGTTGGTGCGGCTTCGGAACTTTTAAATATCTTGATATATCTCGAGAACTACGCATCTGATCAAAAAATGTCATAGAACGTAAAAAGTAGGAAACTTAATTCTCTACAAAAAAGGTCTCTTAACATTTTGCCATAGCTCGCTTCGTTTCCGAGATATTTGCAGATTTATCTCAAGGGAAGGGGCCTGTCGGACATATTTCGAGATATTTCTTCTTCTTGTTGTTCTTCTTCTGCACAGCTAAGCTGGAAGTGGCATTTGCGGCTCGCACTATTGCAGAGTTATCTCAAAGAAAGGGGCCACGGTGTTTCTGTATCTGTATTATGTTGGTGCGGCTTCGGAACTTTTAAATATCTTGATATATCTCGAGAACTACGCATCTGATCAAAAAATATCATAGAAGATAAAAAGTAGGAAACTTAATTCTCTACAAAAAAGGTCTCTTAACATTTCGCCATAGCTCGCTTCGTTTCCGAGATATTTGCAGATTTATCTCAAGGGAAGGGGCCTGTCGGACATATTTCGAGATATTTCTTCTTCTTGTTGTTCTTCTTCTGCACAGCTAAGCTGGAAGTGGCATTTGCGGCTCGCACTATTGCAGAGTTATCTCAAAGAAAGGGGCCACGGTGTTTCTGTATCTGTATTATGTTGGTGCGGCTTCGGAACTTTTAAATATCTTGATATATCTCGAGAACTACGCATCTGATCAAAAAATATCATAGAACGTAAAAAGTAGGAAACTTAATTCTCTACAAAAAGGGTCTCTTAACATTTTGCCATAGCTCGTTTCGTTTCCGAGATATTTGCAGATTTATCTCAAGGGAAGGGGCCTGTCGGACATATTTCGAGATATTTCTTCTTCTTGTTGTTCTTCTTCTGCACAGCTAAGCTGGAAGTGGCATTTGCGGCTCGCACTAGTGCAGAGTTATCTCAAAGAAAGGGGCCACGGTGTTTCTGTATCTCTATTATGTTGGTGCGGCTTCGGAACTTTTAAATATCTCGATATATCTCGAGAACTACGCATCTGATCAAAAAATATCATAGAACATAAAAAGTAGGAAACCTAATTCTCTACAAAAAAGGTCTCTTAACATTTTGCCATACCTCGCTTCGTTTCCGAGATATTTGCAGATTTATCTCAAGGGAAGGGGCCTGACGGACATATTTCGAGATATTTCTTCTTCTTGTTGTTCTTCTTCTGCACAGCTAAACTGGAAGTGGCATTTCCAGCTCGCAATAGTGCAGAGTTATATCAAAGAAAGGAGCCACGGTGTTTCTGTATCTCTATTATGTTGGTGCGGCATCGGAACTTTTAAATATCTTGATATATCTCGAGAACTACGCATCTGATCAAAAAATATCATAGAACGTAAAAAGTAGGAAACTTAATTCTCTACAAAAAAGGTCTCTTAACATTTTGCCATACCTCGCTTCGTTTCCGAGATATTTGCAGATTTATCTCAAGGGAAGGGGCCTGACGGACATATTTCGAGATATTTCTTCTTCTTGTTGTTCTTCTTCTGCACAGCTAAGCTGGAAGTGGCATTTGCGGCTCGCACTAGTGCAGAGTTATCTCAAAGAAAGGGGCCACGGTGTTTCTGTATCTCTATTATGTTGGTGCGGCTTCGGAACTTTTAAATATCTTGATATATCTCGAGAACTACGCATCTGATCAAAAAATGTCATAGAACGTAAAAAGTAGGAAACTTAGTTCTCTACAAAAAAGGTCTCTTAACATTTTGCCATAGCTCGCTTCGTTTCCGAGATATTTGCAGATTTATCTCAAGGGAAGGGGCCGGACGGACATATTTCGAGATATTTCTTCTTCTTGTTGTTCTTCTTCTGCACAGCTAAGCTGGAAGTGGCATTTGCGGCTCGCACTATTGCAGAGTTATCTCAAAGAAAGGGGCCACGGTGTTTCTGTATCTGTATTATGTTGGTGCGGCTTCGGAACTTTTAAATATCTTGATATATCTCGAGAACTACGCATCTGATCAAAAAATATCATAGAAGATAAAAAGTAGGAAACTTAATTCTCTACAAAAAAGGTCTCTTAACATTTCGCCATAGCTCGCTTCGTTTCCGAGATATTTGCAGATTTATCTCAAGGGAAGGGGCCTGTCGGACATATTTCGAGATATTTCTTCTTCTTGTTGTTCTTCTTCTGCACAGCTAAGCTGGAAGTGGCATTTGCGGCTCGCACTATTGCAGAGTTATCTCAAAGAAAGGGGCCACGGTGTTTCTGTATCTGTATTATGTTGGTGCGGCTTCGGAACTTTTAAATATCTTGATATATCTCGAGAACTACGCATCTGATCAAAAAATATCATAGAAGATAAAAAGTAGGAAACTTAATTCTCTACAAAAAAGGTCTCTTAACATTTCGCCATAGCTCGCTTCGTTTCCGAGATATTTGCAGATTTATCTCAAGGGAAGGGGCCTGTCGGACATATTTCGAGATATTTCTTCTTCTTGTTGTTCTTCTTCTGCACAGCTAAGCTGGAAGTGGCATTTGCGGCTCGCACTAGTGCAGAGTTATCTCAAAGAAAGGGGCCACGGTGTTTCTGTATCTCTATTATGTTGGTGCGGCTTCGGAACTTTTAAATATCTCGATATATCTCGAAAACTACGCTTCTGATCGAAAAATATCATAGAACATAAAAAGTAGGAAACTTAATTCTCTACAAAAAAGGTCTCTTAACATTTTGCCATACCTCGCTTCGTTTCCGAGATATTTGCAGATTTATCTCAAGGGAAGGGGCCTGACGGACATATTTCGAGATATTTCTTCTTCTTGTTGTTCTTCTTCTGCACAGCTAAGCTGGAAGTGGCATTTGCGGCTCGCACTAGTGCAGAGTTATCTCAAAGAAAGGGGCCACGGTGTTTCTGTATCTCTATTATGTTGGTGCGGCTTCGGAACTTTTAAATATCTTGATATATCTCGAGAACTACGCATCTGATCAAAAAATATCATAGAAGATAAAAAGTAGGAAACTTAATTCTCTACAAAAAAGGTCTCATAACATTTCGCCATAGCTCGCTTCGTTTCCGAGATGTTTGCAGATTTATCTCAAGGGAAGGGGCCTGTCGGACATATTTCGAGATATTTCTTCTTCTTGTTGTTCTTCTTCTGCACAGCTAAGCTGGAAGTGGCATTTGCGGCTCGCACTATTGCAGAGTTATCTCAAAGAAAGGGGCCACGGTGTTTCTGTATCTGTATTATGTTGGTGCGGCTTCGGAACTTTTAAATATCTTGATATATCTCGAGAACTACGCATCTGATCAAAAAATATCATAGAAGATAAAAAGTAGGAAACTTAATTCTCTACAAAAAAGGTCTCTTAACATTTCGCCATAGCTCGCTTCGTTTCCGAGATATTTGCAGATTTATCTCAAGGGAAGGGGCCTGACGGACATATTTCGAGATATTTCTTCTTCTTGTTGTTCTTCTTCTGCACAGCTAAGCTGGAAGTGGCATTTGCGGCTCGCACTAGTGCAGAGTTATCTCAAAGAAAGGGGCCACGGTGTTTCTGTATCTCTATTATGTTGGTGCGGCTTCGGAACTTTTAAATATCTTGATATATCTCGAGAACTACGCATCTGATCAAAAAATGTCATAGAACGTAAAAAGTAGGAAACTTAATTCTCTACAAAAAAGGTCTCTTAACATTTTGCCATAGCTCGCTTCGTTTCCGAGATATTTGCAGATTTATCTCAAGGGAAGGGGCCGGACGGACATATTTGGAGATATTTCTTCTTCTTGTTGTTCTTCTTCTGCACAGCTAAGCTGGAAGTGGCATTTGCGGCTCGCACTATTGCAGAGTTATCTCAAAGAAAGGGGCCACGGTGTTTCTGTATCTGTATTATGTTGGTGCGGCTTCGGAACTTTTAAATATCTTGATATATCTCGAGAACTACGCATCTGATCAAAAAATATCATAGAAGATAAAAAGTAGGAAACTTAATTCTCTACAAAAAAGGTCTCTTAACATTTCGCCATAGCTCGCTTCGTTTCCGAGATATTTGCAGATTTATCTCAAGGGAAGGGGCCTGTCGGACATATTTCGAGATATTTCTTCTTCTTGTTGTTCTTCTTCTGCACAGCTAAGCTGGAAGTGGCATTTGCGGCTCGCACTATTGCAGAGTTATCTCAAAGAAAGGGGCCACGGTGTTTCTGTATCTGTATTATGTTGGTGCGGCTTCGGAACTTTTAAATATCTTGATATATCTCGAGAACTACGCATCTGATCAAAAAATATCATAGAAGATAAAAAGTAGGAAACTTAATTCTCTACAAAAAAGGTCTCTTAACATTTCGCCATAGCTCGCTTCGTTTCCGAGATATTTGCAGATTTATCTCAAGGGAAGGGGCCTGTCGGACATATTTCGAGATATTTCTTCTTCTTGTTGTTCTTCTTCTGCACAGCTAAGCTGGAAGTGGCATTTGCGGCTCGCACTAGTGCAGAGTTATCTCAAAGAAAGGGGCCACGGTGTTTCTGTATCTCTATTATGTTGGTGCGGCTTCGGAACTTTTAAATATCTCGATATATCTCGAGAACTACGCATCTGATCAAAAAATATCATAGAACATAAAAAGTAGGAAACCTAATTCTCTACAAAAAAGGTCTCTTAACATTTTGCCATACCTCGCTTCGTTTCCGAGATATTTGCAGATTTATCTCAAGGGAAGGGGCCTGACGGACATATTTCGAGATATTTCTTCTTCTTGTTGTTCTTCTTCTGCACAGCTAAGCTGGAAGTGGCATTTGCGGCTCGCACTAGTGC
Organism: Osmia lignaria lignaria; assembly: GCF_051020975.1. NCBI lineage: Eukaryota > Metazoa > Arthropoda > Insecta > Hymenoptera > Megachilidae > Osmia > Osmia lignaria. The sequence continues at coordinate 5,521,273 of NW_027478161.1, forward strand.
AGAGTTATCTCAAAGAAAGGGGCCACGGTGTTTCTGTATCTCTATTATGTTGGTGCGGCTTCGGAACTTTTAAATATCTTGATATATCTCGAGAACTACGCATCTGATCAAAAAATGTCATAGAACGTAAAAAGTAGGAAACGTAATTCTCTACAAAAAAGGTCTCTTAACATTTTGCCATAGCTCGCTTCGTTTCCGAGATATTTGCAGATTTATCTCAAGGGAAGGGGCCTGACGGACATATTTCGAGATATTTCTTCTTCTTGTTGTTCTTCTTCTGCACAGCTAAGCTGGAAGTGGCATTTGCGGCTCGCACTACTGCAGAGTTATCTCAAAGAAAGGGGCCACGGTGTTTCTGTATCTCTATTATGTTGGTGCGGCTTCGGAACTTTTAAATATCTCGATATATCTCGAAAACTACGCTTCTGATCAAAAAATATCATAGAACGTAAAAAGTAGGAAACTTAATTCTCTACAAAAAAGGTCTCTCAACATTTTGCCATAGCTCGCTTCGTTTCCGAGATATTTGCAGATATATCTCAAGGGCAGGGGCCTGACGGACATATTTGGAGATATTTCTTCTTCTTGTTGTTCTTCTTCTGCACAGCTAAGCTGGAAGTGGCATTTGCGGCTCGCACTATTGCAGAGTTATCTCAAAGAAAGGGGCCACGGTGTTTCTGTATCTGTATTATGTTGGTGCGGCTTCGGAACTTTTAAATATCTTGATATATCTCGAGAACTACGCATCTGATCAAAAAATATCATAGAAGATAAAAAGTAGGAAACTTAATTCTCTACAAAAAAGGTCTCTTAACATTTCGCCATAGCTCGCTTCGTTTCCGAGATATTTGCAGATTTATCTCAAGGGAAGGGGCCTGTCGGACATATTTCGAGATATTTCTTCTTCTTGTTGTTCTTCTTCTGCACAGCTAAGCTGGAAGTGGCATTTGCGGCTCGCACTATTGCAGAGTTACCTCAAAGAAAGGGGCCACGGTGTTTCTGTATCTCTATTATGTTGGTGCGGCTTCGGAACTTTTAAATATCTTGATATATCTCGAGAACTGCGCATCTGATCAAAAAATATCATAGAACATAAAAAGTAGGAAACTTAATTCTCTACAAAAAAGGTCTCTTAACATTTTGCCATACCTCGCTTCGTTTCCGAGATATTTGCAGATTTATCTCAAGGGAAGGGGCCTGACGGACATATTTCGAGATATTTCTTCTTCTTGTTGTTCTTCTTCTGCACAGCAAAGCTGGAAGTGGAATTTGCGGCTCGCACTAGTGCAGAGTTATCTCAAAGAAAGGGGCCACGGTGTTTCTGTATCTGTATTATGTTGGTGCGGCTTCGGAACTTTTAAATATCTTGATATATCTCGAGAACTACGCATCTGATCAAAAAATATCATAGAACATAAAAAGTAGGAAACTTAATTCTCTACAAAAAAGGTCTCTTAACATTTTGCCATAGCTCGCTTCGTTTCCGAGATATTTGCAGATTTATCTCAAGGGAAGGGGCCTGACGGACATATTTCGAGATATTTCTTCTTCTTGTTGTTCTTCTTCTGCACAGCTAAGCTGGAAGTGGCATTTGCGGCTCGCACTAGTGCAGAGTTATCTCAAAGAAAGGGGCCACGGTGTTTCTGTATCTGTATTATGTTGGTGCGGCTTCGGCACTTTTAAATATCTTGATATATCTCGAGAACTACGCATCTGATCAAAAAATATCATAGAAGATAAAAAGTAGCAAACTTAATTCTCTACAAAAAAGGTCTCTCAACATTTTGCCATACCTCGCTTCGTTTCCGAGATATTTGCAGATTTATCTCAAGGGAAGGGGCCTGACGGACATATTTCGAGATATTTCTTCTTCTTGTTGTTCTTCTTCTGCACAGCTAAGCTGGAAGTGGCATTTGCGGCTCGCACTAGTGCAGAGTTATCTCAAAGAAAGGGGCCACGGTGTTTCTGTATCTGTATTATGTTGGTGCGGCTTCGGAACTTTTAAATATCTTGATATATCTCGAGAACTACGCATCTGATCAAAAAATATCATAGAACATAAAAAGTAGGAAACTTAATTCTCTACAAAAAAGGTCTCTTAACATTTTGCCATAGCTCGCTTCGTTTCCGAGATATTTGCAGATTTATCTCAAGGGAAGGGGCCTGACGGACATATTTCGAGATATTTCTTCTTCTTGTTGTTCTTCTTCTGCACAGCTAAGCTGGAAGTGGCATTTGCGGCTCGCACTAGTGCAGAGTTATCTCAAAGAAAGGGGCCACGGTGTTTCTGTATCTGTATTATGTTGGTGCGGCTTCGGCACTTTTAAATATCTTGATATATCTCGAGAACTACGCATCTGATCAAAAAATATCATAGAAGATAAAAAGTAGGAAACTTAATTCTCTACAAAAAAGGTCTCTTAACATTTCGCCATAGCTCGCTTCGTTTCCGAGATATTTGCAGATTTATCTCAAGGGAAGGGGCCTGTCGGACATATTTCGAGATATTTCTTCTTCTTGTTGTTCTTCTTCTGCACAGCTAAGCTGGAAGTGGCATTTGCGGCTCGCACTAGTGCAGAGTTATCTCAAAGAAAGGGGCCACGGTGTTTCTGTATCTCTATTATGTTGGTGCGGCTTCGGAACTTTTAAATATCTCGATATATCTCGAAAACTACGCTTCTGATCGAAAAATATCATAGAACATAAATTGTAGGAAACATAATTCTCTACAAAAAACGTGTCTCAACATTTTGCCATAGCTCGCTTCGTTTCCGAGATATTTGCAGATTCAGCTCAAAGGAACGGGCCTGACGGACATATTTCGAGATACTTCTTTTTCTTGTTGGTCTTCCTCTGCACAGCTAAGCTGGAAGTGGCATTTGCAGCTCGCAATAGTGCAGAGTTATCTCAAAGAAAGGGGCCACGGTGTTTCTGTATCTCTATTATGTTGGTGCGGCTTCGGAACTTTTAAATATCTTGATATATCTCGAGAACTACGCATCTGATCAAAAAATATCATAGAACATAAAAAGTAGGAAACTTAATTCTCTACAAAAAGGGTCTCCTAACATTTTGCCATAGCTCGCTTCGTTTCCGAGATATTTGCAGATTTATCTCAAGGGAAGGGGCCTAACGGACATATTTCGAGATATTTCTTCTTCTTGTTGTTCTTCTTCTGCACAGCTAAACTGGAAGTGGCATTTCCAGCTCGCAATAGTGCAGAGTTATCTCAAAGAAAGGAGCCACGGTGTTTCTGTATCTCTATTATGTTGGTGCGGCTTCGGAACTTTTAAATATCTTGATATATCTCGAGAACTACGCATCTGATCAAAAAATATCATAGAACATAAAAAGTAGGAAACCTAATTCTCTACAAAAAAGGTCTCTTAACATTTTGCCATACCTCGGTTCGTTTCCGAGATATTTGCAGATTTATCTCAAGGGAAGGGGCCTGACGGACATATTTCGAGATATTTCTTCTTCTTGTTGTTCTTCTTCTGCACAGCTAAGCTGGAAGTGGCATTTGCGGCTCGCACTAGTGCAGAGTTATCTCAAAGAAAGGGGCCACGGTGTTTCTGTATCTCTATTATGTTGGTGCGGCTTCGGAACTTTTAAATATCTTGATATATCTCGAGAACTACGCATCTGATCAAAAAATGTCATAGAACGTAAAAAGTAGGAAACTTAATTCTCTACAAAAAAGGTCTCTTAACATTTTGCCATAGCTCGCTTCGTTTCCGAGATATTTGCAGATTTATCTCAAGGGAAGGGGCCTGACGGACATATTTCGAGATATTTCTTCTTCTTGTTGTTCTTCTTCTGCACAGCTAAGCTGGAAGTGGCATTTGCGGCTCGCACTATTGCAGAGTTATCTCAAAGAAAGGGGCCACGGTGTTTCTGTATCTCTATTATGTTGGTGCGGCTTCGGAACTTTTAAATATCTCGATATATCTCGAAAACTACGCTTCTGATCAAAAAATATCATAGAACATAAATTGTAGGAAACATAATTCTCTACAAAAAAGGTCTCTCAACATTTTGCCATAGCTCGCTTCGTTTCCGAGATATTTGCAGATATATCTCAAGGGCAGGGGCCTGACGGACATATTTCGAGATATTTCTTCTTCTTGTTGTTCTTCTTCTGCACAGCTAAGCTGGAAGTGGCATTTACAGCTCGCAATAGTGCAGAGTTATCTCAAAGAAAGGGGCCACGGTGTTTCTGTATCTCTATTATGTTGGTGCGGCTTCGGAACTTTTAAATATCTTGATATATCTCGAGAACTGCGCATCTGATCAAAAAATATCATAGAACATAAAAAGTAGGAAACTTAATTCTCTACAAAAAAGGTCTCTTAACATTTTGCCATACCTCGCTTCGTTTCCGAGATATTTGCAGATTTATCTCAAGGGAAGGGGCCTGACGGACATATTTCGAGATATTTCTTCTTCTTGTTGTTCTTCTTCTGCACAGCAAAGCTGGAAGTGGAATTTGCGGCTCGCACTAGTGCAGAGTTATCTCAAAGAAAGGGGCCACGGTGTTTCTGTATCTGTATTATGTTGGTGCGGCTTCGGAACTTTTAAATATCTTGATATATCTCGAGAACTACGCATCTGATCAAAAAATATCATAGAACATAAAAAGTAGGAAACTTAATTCTCTACAAAAAAGGTCTCTTAACATTTTGCCATAGCTCGCTTCGTTTCCGAGATATTTGCAGATTTATCTCAAGGGAAGGGGCCTGACGGACATATTTCGAGATATTTCTTCTTCTTGTTGTTCTTCTTCTGCACAGCTAAGCTGGAAGTGGCATTTGCGGCTCGCACTAGTGCAGAGTTATCTCAAAGAAAGGGGCCACGGTGTTTCTGTATCTGTATTATGTTGGTGCGGCTTCGGCACTTTTAAATATCTTGATATATCTCGAGAACTACGCATCTGATCAAAAAATATCATAGAAGATAAAAAGTAGCAAACTTAATTCTCTCCAAAAAGGTCTCTCAACATTTTGCCATACCTCGCTTCGTTTCCGAGATATTTGCAGATTTATCTCAAGGGAAGGGGCCTGACGGACTTATTTCGAGATATTTCTTCTTCTTGTTGTTCTTCTTCTGCACAGCTAAGCTGGAAGTGGCATTTGCGGCTCGCACTAGTGCAGAGTTATCTCAAAGAAAGGGGCCACGGTGTTTCTGTATCTGTATTATGTTGGTGCGGCTTCGGAACTTTTAAATATCTTGATATATCTCGAGAACTACGCATCTGATCAAAAAATATCATAGAACATAAAAAGTAGGAAACTTAATTCTCTACAAAAAAGGTCTCTTAACATTTTGCCATAGCTCGCTTCGTTTCCGAGATATTTGCAGATTTATCTCAAGGGAAGGGGCCTGACGGACATATTTCGAGATATTTCTTCTTCTTGTTGTTCTTCTTCTGCACAGCTAAGCTGGAAGTGGCATTTACAGCTCGCAATAGTGCAGAGTTATCTCAAAGAAAGGGGCCACGGTGTTTCTGTATCTCTATTATGTTGGTGCGGCTTCGGAACTTTTAAATATCTTGATATATCTCGAGAACTGCGCATCTGATCAAAAAATATCATAGAACATAAAAAGTAGGAAACTTAATTCTCTACAAAAAAGGTCTCTTAACATTTTGCCATACCTCGCTTCGTTTCCGAGATATTTGCAGATTTATCTCAAGGGAAGGGGCCTGACGGACATATTTCGAGATATTTCTTCTTCTTGTTGTTCTTCTTCTGCACAGCAAAGCTGGAAGTGGAATTTGCGGCTCGCACTAGTGCAGAGTTATCTCAAAGAAAGGGGCCACGGTGTTTCTGTATCTGTATTATGTTGGTGCGGCTTCGGAACTTTTAAATATCTTGATATATCTCGAGAACTACGCATCTGATCAAAAAATATCATAGAACATAAAAAGTAGGAAACTTAATTCTCTACAAAAAAGGTCTCTTAACATTTTGCCATAGCTCGCTTCGTTTCCGAGATATTTGCAGATTTATCTCAAGGGAAGGGGCCTGACGGACATATTTCGAGATATTTCTTCTTCTTGTTGTTCTTCTTCTGCACAGCTAAGCTGGAAGTGGCATTTGCGGCTCGCACTAGTGCAGAGTTATCTCAAAGAAAGGGGCCACGGTGTTTCTGTATCTGTATTATGTTGGTGCGGCTTCGGCACTTTTAAATATCTTGATATATCTCGAGAACTACGCATCTGATCAAAAAATATCATAGAAGATAAAAAGTAGCAAACTTAATTCTCTCCAAAAAGGTCTCTCAACATTTTGCCATACCTCGCTTCGTTTCCGAGATATTTGCAGATTTATCTCAAGGGAAGGGGCCTGACGGACTTATTTCGAGATATTTCTTCTTCTTGTTGTTCTTCTTCTGCACAGCTAAGCTGGAAGTGGCATTTGCGGCTCGCACTAGTGCAGAGTTATCTCAAAGAAAGGGGCCACGGTGTTTCTGTATCTGTATTATGTTGGTGCGGCTTCGGAACTTTTAAATATCTTGATATATCTCGAGAACTACGCATCTGATCAAAAAATATCATAGAACATAAAAAGTAGGAAACTTAATTCTCTACAAAAAAGGTCTCTCAACATTTTGCCATAGCTCGCTTCGTTTCCGAGATATTTGCAGATTTATCTCAAGGGAAGGGGCCTGACGGACATATTTCGAGATATTTCTTCTTCTTGTTGTTCTTCTTCTGCACAGCTAAGCTGGAAGTGGCATTTGCGGCTCGCACTAGTGCAGAGTTATCTCAAAGAAAGGGGCCACGGTGTTTCTGTATCTGTATTATGTTGGTGCGGCTTCGGCACTTTTAAATATCTTGATATATCTCGAGAACTACGCATCTGATCAAAAAATATCATAGAAGATAAAAAGTAGGAAACTTAATTCTCTACAAAAAAGGTCTCTTAACATTTCGCCATAGCTCGCTTCGTTTCCGAGATATTTGCAGATTTATCTCAAGGGAAGGGGCCTGTCGGACATATTTCGAGATATTTCTTCTTCTTGTTGTTCTTCTTCTGCACAGCTAAGCTGGAAGTGGCATTTGCGGCTCGCACTAGTGCAGAGTTATCTCAAAGAAAGGGGCCACGGTGTTTCTGTATCTCTATTATGTTGGTGCGGCTTCGGAACTTTTAAATATCTCGATATATCTCGAAAACTACGCTTCTGATCGAAAAATATCATAGAACATAAATTGTAGGAAACATAATTCTCTACAAAAAACGTCTCTTAACATTTTGCCATAGCTCGCTTCGTTTCCGAGATATTTGCAGATTCAGCTCAAGGGCAGGGGCCTGACGGACATATTTCGAGATATTTCTTCTTCTTGTTGTTCTTCTTCTGCACAGCTAAGCTGGAAGTGGCATTTACAGCTCGCAATAGTGCAGAGTTATCTCAAAGAAAGGGGCCACGGTGTTTCTGTATCTCTATTATGTTGGTGCGGCTTCGGAACTTTTAAATATCTTGATATATCTCGAGAACTACGCATCTGATCAAAAAATATCATAGAACATAAAAAGTAGGAAACTTAATTCTCTACAAAAAAGGTCTCTTAACATTTTGCCATAGCTCGCTTCGTTTCCGAGATATTTGCAGATTTATCTCAAGGGAAGGGGCCTAACGGACATATTTCGAGAAGTTTCTTCTTCTTGTTGTTCTTCTTCTGCACAGCTAAGCTGGAAGTGGCATTTGCGGCTCGCACTAGTGCACAGTTATCTCAAAGAAAGGGGCCACGGTGTTTCTGTATCTCTAATATGTTGGTGCGGCTTCGGAACTTTTAAGTATCTCGATATATCTCGAAAACTACGCTTCTGATCAAAAAATATCATAGAACATAAATTGTAGGAAACATAATTCTCTACAAAAAACGTCTCTCAACATTTTGCCATAGCTCGCTTCGTTTCCGAGATATTTGCAGATTCAGCTCAAAGGAACTGGCCTGACGGACATATTTCGAGATATTTCTTCTTCTTGTTGTTCTTCCTCTGCACAGCTAAGCTGGAAGTGGCATTTGCGGCTCGCACTAGTGCAGAGTTATCTCAAAGAAAGGGGTCACGGTGTTTCTGTATCTCTATTATGTTGGTGCGGCTTCGGAACTTTTAAATATCTCGATATATCTCGAAAACTACGCTTCTGATCGAAAAATATCATAGAACATAAATTGTAGGAAACATAATTCTCTACAAAAAACGTCTCTTAACATTTTGCCATAGCTCGCTTCGTTTCCGAGATATTTGCAGATTCAGCTCAAAGGAACGGGCCTGACGGACATATTTCGAGATACTTCTTTTTCTTGTTGTTCTTCCTCTGCACAGCTAAGCTGGAAGTGGCATTTGCAGCTCGCAATAGTGCAGAGTTATCTCAAAGAAAGGGGCCACGGTGTTTCTGTATCTCTATTATGTTGGTGCGGCTTCGGAACTTTTAAATATCTCGATATATCTCGAAAACTACGCTTCTGATCAAAAAATATCATACAACATAAATTGTAGGAAACATAATTCTCTACAAAAAAGGTCTCTCAACATTTTGCCATAGCTCGCTTCGTTTCCGAGATATTTGCAGATTCAGCTCAAAGGAACTGGCCTGACGGACATATTTCGAGATATTTCTTCTTCTTGTTGTTCTTCCTCTGCACAGCTAAGCTGGAAGTGGCATTTGCAGCTCGCAATAGTGCAGAGTTATCTCAAAGAAAGGGGCCACGGTGTTTCTGTATCTATTATGTTGGTGCGGCTTCGGAACTTTTAAATATCTTGATATATCTCGAGAACTACGCATCTGATCAAAAAATATCATAGAACATAAAAAGTAGGAAACTTAATTCTCTACAAAAAAGGTCTCTTAACATTTTGCCATAGCTCGCTTCGTTTCCGAGATATTTGCAGATTTATTTCAAGGGAAGGGGCCTGACGGACATATTTCGAGATATTTCTTCTTCTTGTTGTTCTTCTTCTGCACAGCTAAGCTGGAAGTGGCATTTGCGGCTCGCACTAGTGCAGAGTTATCTCAAAGAAAGGGGCCACGGTGTTTCTGTATCTGTATTATGTTGGTGCGGCTTCGGAACTTTTAAATATCTTGATATATCTCGAGAACTACGCATCTGATCAAAAAATATCATAGAAGATAAAAAGTAGAAAACTTAATTCTCTACAAAAAAGGTCTCTTAACATTTCGCCATAGCTCGCTTCGTTTCCGAGATATTTGCAGATTTATCTCAAGGGAAGGGGCCCGTCGGACATATTTCGAGATATTTCTTCTTCTTGTTGTTCTTCTTCTGCACAGCTAAGCTGGAAGTGGCATTTGCGGCTCGCACTAGTGCAGAGTTATCTCAAAGAAAGGGGCCACGGTGTTTCTGTATCTCTATTATGTTGGTGCGGCTTCGGAACTTTTAAATATCTTGATATATCTCGAGAACTACGCATCTGATCAAAAAATATCATAGAACATAAAAAGTAGGAAACTTAATTCTCTACAAAAAAGGTCTCTTAACATTTTGCCATAGCTGGCTTCGTTTCCGAGATATTTGCAGATTTATCTCAAGGGAAGGGGCCTGTCGGACATATTTCGAGATATTTCTTCTTCTTGTTGTTCTTCTTCTGCACAGCTAAGCTGGAAGTGGCATTTGCGGCTCGCACTAGTGCAGAGTTATCTCAAAGAAAGGGGCCACGGTGTTTCTGTATCTCTATTATGTTGGTGCGGCTTCGGAACTTTTAAATATCTCGATATATCTCGAAAACTACGCTTCTGATCGAAAAATATCATAGAACATAAATTGTAGGAAACATAATTCTCTACAAAAAACGTCTCTTAACATTTTGCCATAGCTCGCTTCGTTTCCGAGATATTTGCAGATTCAGCTCAAGGGCAGGGGCCTGACGGACATATTTCGAGATATTTCTTCTTCTTGTTGTTCTTCTTCTGCACAGCTAAGCTGGAAGTGGCATTTACAGCTCGCAATAGTGCAGAGTTATCTCAAAGAAAGGGGCCACGGTGTTTCTGTATCTCTATTATGTTGGTGCGGCTTCGGAACTTTTAAATATCTTGATATATCTCGAGAACTACGCATCTGATCAAAAAATATCATAGAACATAAAAAGTAGGAAACTTAATTCTCTACAAAAAAGGTCTCTTAACATTTTGCCATAGCTCGCTTCGTTTCCGAGATATTTGCAGATTTATCTCAAGGGAAGGGGCCTAACGGACATATTTCGAGAAGTTTCTTCTTCTTGTTGTTCTTCTTCTGCACAGCTAAGCTGGAAGTGGCATTTGCGGCTCGCACTAGTGCACAGTTATCTCAAAGAAAGGGGCCACGGTGTTTCTGTATCTCTAATATGTTGGTGCGGCTTCGGAACTTTTAAGTATCTCGATATATCTCGAAAACTACGCTTCTGATCAAAAAATATCATAGAACATAAATTGTAGGAAACATAATTCTCTACAAAAAACGTCTCTCAACATTTTGCCATAGCTCGCTTCGTTTCCGAGATATTTGCAGATTCAGCTCAAAGGAACTGGCCTGACGGACATATTTCGAGATATTTCTTCTTCTTGTTGTTCTTCCTCTGCACAGGTAAGCTGGAAGTGGCATTTGCGGCTCGCACTAGTGCAGAGTTATCTCAAAGAAAGGGGTCACGGTGTTTCTGTATCTCTATTATGTTGGTGCGGCTTCGGAACTTTTAAATATCTCGATATATCTCGAAAACTACGCTTCTGATCGAAAAATATCATAGAACATAAATTGTAGGAAACATAATTCTCTACAAAAAACGTCTCTTAAGATTTTGCCATAGCTCGCTTCGTTTCCGAGATATTTGCAGATTCAGCTCAAAGGAACGGGCCTGACGGACATATTTCGAGATACTTCTTTTTCTTGTTGTTCTTCCTCTGCACAGCTAAGCTGGAAGTGGCATTTGCAGCTCGCAATAGTGCAGAGTTATCTCAAAGAAAGGGGCCACGGTGTTTCTGTATCTCTATTATGTTGGTGCGGCTTCGGAACTTTTAAATATCTCGATATATCTCGAAAACTACGCTTCTGATCAAAAAATATCATACAACATAAATTGTAGGAAACATAATTCTCTACAAAAAAGGTCTCTCAACATTTTGCCATAGCTCGCTTCGTTTCCGAGATATTTGCAGATTCAGCTCAAAGGAACTGGCCTGACGGACATATTTCGAGATATTTCTTCTTCTTGTTGTTCTTCCTCTGCACAGCTAAGCTGGAAGTGGCATTTGCAGCTCGCAATAGTGCAGAGTTATCTCAAAGAAAGGGGCCACGGTGTTTCTGTATCTATTATGTTGGTGCGGCTTCGGAACTTTTAAATATCTTGATATATCTCGAGAACTACGCATCTGATCAAAAAATATCATAGAACATAAAAAGTAGGAAACTTAATTCTCTACAAAAAAGGTCTCTTAACATTTTGCCATAGCTCGCTTCGTTTCCGAGATATTTGCAGATTTATTTCAAGGGAAGGGGCCTGACGGACATATTTCGAGATATTTCTTCTTCTTGTTGTTCTTCTTCTGCACAGCTAAGCTGGAAGTGGCATTTGCGGCTCGCACTAGTGCAGAGTTATCTCAAAGAAAGGGGCCACGGTGTTTCTGTATCTGTATTATGTTGGTGCGGCTTCGGAACTTTTAAATATCTTGATATATCTCGAGAACTACGCATCTGATCAAAAAATATCATAGAAGATAAAAAGTAGAAAACTTAATTCTCTACAAAAAAGGTCTCTTAACATTTCGCCATAGCTCGCTTCGTTTCCGAGATATTTGCAGATTTATCTCAAGGGAAGGGGCCCGTCGGACATATTTCGAGATATTTCTTCTTCTTGTTGTTCTTCTTCTGCACAGCTAAGCTGGAAGTGGCATTTGCGGCTCGCACTAGTGCAGAGTTATCTCAAAGAAAGGGGCCACGGTGTCTCTGTATCTCTATTATGTTGGTGCGGCTTCGGAACTTTTAAATATCTCGATATGTCTCGAAAACTACGCTTCTGATCAAAAAATATCATAGAACATAAATTGTAGGAAACATAATTCTCTACAAAAAACGTCTCTTAACATTTTGCCATAGCTCGCTTCGTTTCCGAGATATTTGCAGATTCAGCTCAAAGGAACGGGCCTGACGAACATATTTCGAGATACTTCTTTTTCTTGTTGTTCTTCCTCTGCAAAGCTAAGCTGGAAGTGGCATTTGCAGCTCGCAATAGTGCAGAGTTATCTCAAAGAAAGGGGCCACGGTGTTTCTGTATCTATTATGTTGGTGCGGCTTCGGAACTTTTAAATATCTTGATATATCTCGAGAACTACGCATCTGATCAAAAAATATCATAGAACATAAAAAGTAGGAAACTTAATTGTCTACAAAAAAGGTCTCTTAACATTTTGCCATAGCTCGCTTCGTTTCCGAGATATTTGCAGATTTATTTCAAGGGAAGGGGCCTGACGGACATATTTCGAGATATTTCTTCTTCTTGTTGTTCTTCTTCTGCACAGCTAAGCTGGAAGTGGCATTTGCGGCTCGCACTAGTGCAGAGTTATCTCAAAGAAAGGGGCCACGGTGTTTCTGTATCTGTATTATGTTGGTGCGGCTTCGGAACTTTTAAATATCTTGATATATCTCGAGAACTACGCATCTGATCAAAAAATATCATAGAAGATAAAAAGTAGAAAACTTAATTCTCTACAAAAAAGGTCTCTTAACATTTCGCCATAGCTCGCTTCGTTTCCGAGATATTTGCAGATTTATCTCAAGGGAAGGGGCCCGTCGGACATATTTCGAGATATTTCTTCTTCTTGTTGTTCTTCTTCTGCACAGCTAAGCTGGAAGTGGCATTTGCGGCTCGCACTAGTGCAGAGTTATCTCAAAGAAAGGGGCCACGGTGTCTCTGTATCTCTATTATGTTGGTGCGGCTTCGGAACTTTTAAATATCTCGATATGTCTCGAAAACTACGCTTCTGATCAAAAAATATCATAGAACATAAATTGTAGGAAACATAATTCTCTACAAAAAACGTCTCTTAACATTTTGCCATAGCTCGCTTCGTTTCCGAGATATTTGCAGATTCAGCTCAAAGGAACGGGCCTGACGAACATATTTCGAGATACTTCTTTTTCTTGTTGTTCTTCCTCTGCAAAGCTAAGCTGGAAGTGGCATTTGCAGCTCGCAATAGTGCAGAGTTATCTCAAAGAAAGGGGCCACGGTGTTTCTGTATCTCTATTATGTTGGTGCGGCTTCGGAACTTTTAAATATCTCGATATATCTCGAAAACTACGCTTCTGATCAAAAAATATCATAGAACATAAATTGTAGGAAACATAATTCTCTACAAAAAAGGTCTCTCAACATTTTGCCATAGCTCGCTTCGTTTCCGAGATATTTGCAGATATATCTCAAGGGCAGGGGCCTGACGGACATATTTCGAGATATTTCTTCTTCTTGTTGTTCTTCTTCTGCACAGCTAAGCTGGAAGTGGCATTTACAGCTCGCAATAGTGCAGAGTTATCTCAAAGAAAGGGGCCACGGTGTTTCTGTATCTCTATTATGTTGGTGCGGCTTCGGAACTTTTAAATATCTTGATATATCTCGAGAACTACGCATCTGATCAAAAAATATCATCGAACATAAAAAGTAGGAAACTTAATTCTCTACAAAAAAGGTCTCTTAACATTTTGCCATAGCTCGCTTCGTTTCCGAGATATTTGCAGATTTATCTCAAGGGAAGGGGCCTGACGGACATATTTCGAGATATTTCTTCTTCTTGTTGTTCTTCTTCTGCACAGCTAAGCTGGAAGTGTCATTTGCGGCTCGCACTAGTGCAGAGTTATCTCAAAGAAAGGGGCCACGGTGTTTCTGTATCTGTATTATGTTGGTGCGGCTTCGGAACTTTTAAATATCTTGATATATCTCGAGAACTACGCGTCTGATCAAAAAATATCATAGAACATAAAAAGTAGGAAACATAATTCTCTACAAAAAAGGTCTCTTAACATTTTGCCATAGCTCGCTTCGTTTCCGAGATATTTGCAGATTTATCTCAAGGGAAGGGGCCTGACGGACATATTTCGAGATATTTCTTCTTCTTGTTGTTCTTCTTCTGCACAGCTAAGCTGGAAGTGGCATTTGCGGCTCGCACTAGTGCACAGTTATCTCAAAGAAAGGGGCCACGGTGTTTCTGTATCTCTAATATGTTGGTGCGGCTTCGGAACTTTTAAGTATCTCGATATATCTCGAAAACTACGCTTCTGATCAAAAAATATCATAGAACATAAATTGTAGGAAACATAATTCTCTACAAAAAACGTCTCTTAACATTTTGCCATAGCTCGCTTCGTTTCCGAGATATTTGCAGATTCAGCTCAAAGGAACTGGCCTGACGGACATATTTCGAGATATTTCTTCTTCTTGTTGTTCTTCCTCTGCACAGCTAAGCTGGAAGTGGCATTTGCAGCTCGCAATAGTGCAGAGTTATCTCAAAGAAAGGGGCCACGGTGTTTCTGTATCTCTATTATGTTGGTGCGGCGTCGGAACTTTTAAATATCTTGATATATCTCGAGAACTACGCATCTGATCAAAAAATATCATAGAACATAAAAAGTAGGACACTTAATTCTCTACAAAAAAGGTCTCTTAACATTTTGCCATAGCTCGCTTGGTTTCCGAGATATTTGCAGATTTATCTCAAGGAAAGGGGCCTGACGGACATATTTCGAGATATTTCTTCTTCTTGTTGTTCTTCTTCTGCACAGCTAAGCTGGAAGTGGCATTTGCGGCTCGCACTAGTGCAGAGTTATCTCAAAGAAAGGGGCCACGGTGTTTCTGTATCTGTATTATGTTGGTGCGGCGTCGGAACTTTTAAATATCTTGATATATCTCGAGAACTACGCATCTGATCAAAAAATATCATACAACATAAAAAGTAGGAAACTTAATTCTCTACAAAAAAGGTCTCTTAACATTTTGCCATAGCTCGCTTCGTTTCCGAGATATTTGCAGATTTATCTCAAGGGAAGGGGCCTGACGGACATATTTCGAAATATTTCTTCTTCTTGTTGTTCTTCTTCTGCACAGCTAAGCTGGAAGTGGCATTTGCGGCTCGCACTATTGCAGAGTTATCTCAAAGAAAGGGGCCACGGTGTTTCTGTATCTCTATTATGTTGGTGCGGCTTCGTAACTTTTAAATATCTCGATATATCTCGAAAACTACGCTTCTGATCAAAAAATATCATAGAACATAAATTGTAGGAAACATAATTCTCTACAAAAAAGGTCTCTTAACATTTTGCCATAGCTCGCTTGGTTTCCGAGATATTTGCAGATATATCTCAAGGGCAGGGGCCTGACGGACATATTTCGAGATATTTCTTCTTCTTGTTGTTCTTCTTCTGCACAGCTAAGCTGGAAGTGGCATTTACAGCTCGCAATAGTGCAGAGTTATCTCAAAGAAAGGGGCCACGGCGTTTCTGTATCTCTATTATGTTGGTGCGGTTTCGGAACTTTTAAATATCTTGATATATCTCGAGAACTACGCATCTGATCAAAAAATATCATAGAACATAAAAAGTAGGAAACTTAATTCTCTACAAAAAAGGTCTCTTAACATTTTGCCATAGCGCGCTTCGTTTCCGAGATATTTGCAGA
The DNA here is from genome assembly GCF_051020975.1 of Osmia lignaria lignaria. Taxonomy (NCBI): domain Eukaryota; kingdom Metazoa; phylum Arthropoda; class Insecta; order Hymenoptera; family Megachilidae; genus Osmia; species Osmia lignaria. Next base: position 5,536,932 of record NW_027478161.1, read on the forward strand.
TTTATCTCAAGGGAAGGGGCCTGACGGACATATTTCGAGAAGTTTCTTCTTCTTGTTGTTCTTCTTCTGCACAGCTAAGCTGGAAGTGGCATTTACAGCTCGCAATAGTGCAGAGTTATCTCAAAGAAAGGGGCCACGGCGTTTCTGTATCTCTATTATGTTGGTGCGGTTTCGGAACTTTTAAATATCTTGATATATCTCGAGAACTACGCATCTGATCAAAAAATATCATAGAACATAAAAAGTAGGAAACATAATTCTCTACAAAAAACGTCTCTTAACATTTTGCCATAGCTCGCTTCGTTTCCGAGATATTTGCAGATTCAGCTCAAAGGAACTGGCCTGACGGTCATATTTCGAGATATTTCTTCTTCTTGTTGTTCTTCCTCTGCACAGCTAAGCTGGAAGTGGCATTTGCAGCTCGCAATAGTGCAGAGTTATCTCAAAGAAACGGGCCACGGTGTTTCTGTATCTCTATTATGTTGGTGCGGCTTCGGAACTTTTAAATATCTCGATATATCTCGAAAACTACGCTTCTGATCAAAAAATATCATAGAACATAAAAAGTAGGAAACTTAATTCTCTACAAAAAAGGTCTCTTAACATTTTGCCATAGCTCGCTTCGTTTCCGAGATATTTGCAGATTTATCTCAAGGGAAGGGGCCTAACGGACATATTTCGAGATATTTCTTCTTCTTGTCGTTCTTCTTCTGCACAGCTAAACTCGAAGTGGCATTTCCAGCTCGCAATAGTGCAGAGTTATCTCAAAGAAAGGGGCCACGGTGTTTCTGTATCTCTATTATGTTGGTGCGGCTTCGGAACTTTTAAATATCTTGATATATCTCGAGAACTACGCATCTGATCAAAAAATATCATACAACATAAAAAGTAGGAAACTTAATTCTCTACAAAAAAGGTCTCTTAACATTTTGCCATAGCTCGCTTCGTTTCCGAGATATTTGCAGATTTATCTCAAGGGAAGGGGCCTGACGGACATATTTCGAGATATTTCTTCTACTTGTTCTTCTTCTGCACAGCTAAGCTGGAAGTGGCATTTGCGGCTCGCACTAGTGCAGAGTTATCTCAAAGAAAGGGGCCACGGTGTTTCTGTATCCCTATTATGTTGGTGCGGCTTCGGAACTTTTAAATATCTTGATATATCTCGAGAACTACGCATCTGATCAAAAAATATCATAGAACATAAAAAGTAGGAAACTTAATTCTCTACAAAAAAGGTCTCTTAACATTTTGCCATAGCTCGCTTCGTTTCCGAGATATTTGCATATTTATCTCAAGGGAAGGGGCCTGACGGACATATTTCGAGATATTTCTTCTTCTTGTTGTTCTTCTTCTGCACAGCTAAACTGGAAGTGGCATTTCCAGCTCGCAATAGTGCAGAGTTATCTCAAAGAAAGGGGCCACGGTGTTTCTGTATCTCTATTATGTTGGTGCGGCTTCGGAACTTTTAAATATCTTGATATATCTCGAGAACTACGCATCTGATCAAAAAATATCATAGAACATAAAAAGTAGGAAACTTAATTCTCTACAAAAAAGGTCTCTTAACATTTTGCCATAGCTCGCTTCGTTTCCGAGATATTTGCATATTTATCTCATGGGAAGGGGCCTGACGGACATATTTCGAGATATTTCTTCTTCTTGTTGTTCTTCTTCTGCACAGCTAAGCTGGAAGTGGCATTTGCGGCTCGCACTAGTGCAGAGTTATCTCAAAGAAAGGGGCCACGGTGTTTCTGTATCTCTATTATGTTGGTGCGGCTTCGGAACTTTTAAATATCTCGATATATCTCGAAAACTACGCTTCTGATCAAAAAATATCATAGAACATAAAAAGTAGGAAACTTAATTCTCTACAAAAAAGGTCTCTTAACATTTTGCCATAGCTCGCTTCGTTTCCGAGATATTTGCAGATTTATCTCAAGGGAAGGGGCCTAACGGACATATTTCGAGATATTTCTTCTTCTTGTCGTTCTTCTTCTGCACAGCTAAACTGGAAGTGGCATTTCCAGCTCGCAATAGTGCAGAGTTATCTCAAAGAAAGGGGCCACGGTGTTTCTGTATCTCTATTATGTTGGTGCGGCTTCGGAACTTTTAAATATCTTGATATATCTCGAGAACTACGCATCTGATCAAAAAATATCATACAACATAAAAAGTAGGAAACTTAATTCTCTACAAAAAAGGTCTCTTAACATTTTGCCATAGCTCGCTTCGTTTCCGAGATATTTGCATATTTATCTCATGGGAAGGGGCCTGACGGACATATTTCGAGATATTTCTTCTTCTTGTTGTTCTTCTTCTGCACAGCTAAGCTGGAAGTGGCATTTGCGGCTCGCACTAGTGCAGAGTTATCTCAAAGAAAGGGGCCACGGTGTTTCTGTATCTCTATTATGTTGGTGCGGCTTCGGAACTTTTAAATATCTCGATATATCTCGAAAACTACGCTTCTGATCAAAAAATATCATAGAACATAAAAAGTAGGAAACTTAATTCTCTACAAAAAAGGTCTCTTAACATTTTGCCATAGCTCGCTTCGTTTCCGAGATATTTGCAGATTTATCTCAAGGGAAGGGGCCTAACGGACATATTTCGAGATATTTCTTCTTCTTGTCGTTCTTCTTCTGCACAGCTAAACTCGAAGTGGCATTTCCAGCTCGCAATAGTGCAGAGTTATCTCAAAGAAAGGGGCCACGGTGTTTCTGTATCTCTATTATGTTGGTGCGGCTTCGGAACTTTTAAATATCTTGATATATCTCGAGAACTACGCATCTGATCAAAAAATATCATACAACATAAAAAGTAGGAAACTTAATTCTCTACAAAAAAGGTCTCTTAACATTTTGCCATAGCTCGCTTCGTTTCCGAGATATTTGCAGATTTATCTCAAGGGAAGGGGCCTGACGGACATATTTCGAGATATTTCTTCTACTTGTTCTTCTTCTGCACAGCTAAGCTGGAAGTGGCATTTGCGGCTCGCACTAGTGCAGAGTTATCTCAAAGAAAGGGGCCACGGTGTTTCTGTATCCCTATTATGTTGGTGCGGCTTCGGAACTTTTAAATATCTTGATATATCTCGAGAACTACGCATCTGATCAAAAAATATCATAGAACATAAAAAGTAGGAAACTTAATTCTCTACAAAAAAGGTCTCTTAACATTTTGCCATAGCTCGCTTCGTTTCCGAGATATTTGCATATTTATCTCAAGGGAAGGGGCCTGACGGACATATTTCGAGATATTTCTTCTTCTTGTTGTTCTTCTTCTGCACAGCTAAACTGGAAGTGGCATTTCCAGCTCGCAATAGTGCAGAGTTATCTCAAAGAAAGGGGCCACGGTGTTTCTGTATCTCTATTATGTTGGTGCGGCTTCGGAACTTTTAAATATCTTGATATATCTCGAGAACTACGCATCTGATCAAAAAATATCATAGAACATAAAAAGTAGGAAACTTAATTCTCTACAAAAAAGGTCTCTTAACATTTTGCCATAGCTCGCTTCGTTTCCGAGATATTTGCATATTTATCTCAAGGGAAGGGGCCTGACGGACATATTTCGAGATATTTCTTCTTCTTGTTGTTCTTCTTCTGCACAGCTAAGCTGGAAGTGGCATTTGCGGCTCGCACTAGTGCAGAGTTATCTCAAAGAAAGGGGCCACGGTGTTTCTGTATCTCTATTATGTTGGTGCGGCTTCGGAACTTTTAAATATCTCGATATATCTCGAAAACTACGCTTCTGATCAAAAAATATCATAGAACATAAATTGTAGGAAACATAATTCTCTACAAAGAAGGTCTCTTAACATTTTGCCATAGCTCGCTTCGTTTCCGAGATATTTGCAGATATATCTCAAGGGAAGGGGCCTGACGGACATATTTCGAGATATTTCTTCTTCTTGTTGTTCTTCTTCTGCACAGCTAAGCTGGAAGTGGCATTTGCGGCTCGCACTAGTGCAGAGTTATCTCAAAGAAAGGGGCCACGGTGTTTCTGTATCTCTATTATGTTGGTGCGGCTTCGGAACTTTTAAATATCTCGATATATCTCGAAAACTACGCTTCTGATCAAAAAATATCATAGAACATAAAAAGTAGGAAACTTAATTCTCTACAAAAAAGGTCTCCTAACATTTTGCCATAGCTCGCTTCGTTTCCGAGATATTTGCAGATTTATCTCAAGGGAAGGGGCCTAACGGACATATTTCGAGATATTTCTTCTTCTTGTTGTTCTTCTTCTGCACAGCTAAACTGGAAGTGGCATTTCCAGCTCGCAATAGTGCAGAGTTATCTCAAAGAAAGGGGCCACGGTGTTTCTGTATCTCTATTATGTTGGTGCGGCTTCGGAACTTTTAAATATCTTGATATATCTCGAGAACTACGCATCTGATCAAAAAATATCATAGAACATAAAAAGCAGGAAACTTAATTCTCTACAAAAAAGGTCTCTTAACATTTTGCCATAGCTCGCTTCGTTTCCGAGATATTTGCAGATTTATCTCAAGGGAAGGGGCCTGACGGACATATTTCGAGATATTTCTTCTTCTTGTTGTTCTTCTTCTGCACAGCTAAGCTGGAAGTGGCATTTGCGGCTCGCACTAGTGCAGAGTTATCTCAAAGAAAGGGGCCACGGTGTTTCTGTATCTCTATTATGTTGGTGCGGCTTCGGAACTTTTAAATATCTTGATATATCTCGAGAACTACGCATCTGATCAAAAAATATCAGAGAACATAAAAAGTAGGAAACTTAATTCTCTACAAAAAAGGTCTCTTAACATTTTGCCATAGCTCGCTTCGTTTCCGAGATATTTGCATATTTATCTCAAGGGAAGGGGCCTGACGGACATATTTCGAGATATTTCTTCTTCTTGTTGTTCTTCTTCTGCACAGCTAAGCTGGAAGTGGCATTTGCGGCTCGCACTAGTGCAGAGTTATCTCAAAGAAAGGGGCCACGGTGTTTCTGTATCTCTATTATGTTGGTGCGGCTTCGGAACTTTTAAATATCTCGATATATCTCGAAAACTACGCTTCTGATCAAAAAATATCATAGAACGTAAATTGTAGGAAACTTAATTCTCTACAAAAAAGGGCTCTTAACATTTTGCCATAGCTCGCTTCGTTTCCGAGATATTTGCAGATTTATCTCAAGGGAAGGGGCCTGACGGACATATTTCGAGATATTTCTTCTTCTTGTTGTTCTTCTTCTGCACAGCTAAGCTGGAAGTGGCATTTGCGGCTCGCACTAGTGCAGAGTTATCTCAAAGAAAGGGGCCACGGTGTTTCTGTATCTCTATTATGTTGGTGCGGCTTCGGAACTTTTAAATATCTTGATATATCTCGAGAACTACGCATCTGATCAAAAAATATCATAGAACATAAAAAGTAGGAAACTTAATTCTCTACAAAAAAGGTCTCTTAACATTTTGCCATAGCTCGCTTCGTTTCCGAGATATTTGCATATTTATCTCAAGGGAAGGGGCCTGACGGACATATTTCGAGATATTTCTTCTTCTTGTTGTTCTTCTTCTGCACAGCTAAGCTGGAAGTGGCATTTGCGGCTCGCACTAGTGCAGAGTTATCTCAAAGAAAGGGGCCACGGTGTTTCTGTAATGTTGGTGCGGCTTCGGAACTTTTAAATATCTTGATATATCTCGAGAACTACGCATCCGATCAAAAAATATCATAGAACGTAAATTGTAGGAAACTTAATTCTCTACAAAAAAGGGCTCTTAACATTTTGCCATAGCTCGCTTCGTTTCCGAGATATTTGCAGATTTATCTCAAGGGAAGGGGCCTGACGGACATATTTCGAGATATTTCTTCTTCTTGTTGTTCTTCTTCTGCACAGCTAAGCTGGAAGTGGCATTTGCGGCTCGCACTAGTGCAGAGTTATCTCAAAGAAAGGGGCCACGGTGTTTCTGTATCTCTATTATGTTGGTGCGGCTTCGGAACTTTTAAATATCTTGATATATCTCGAGAACTACGCATCTGATCAAAAAATATCATAGAACATAAAAAGTAGGAAACTTAATTCTCTACAAAAAAGGTCTCTTAACATTTTGCCATAGCTCGCTTCGTTTCCGAGATATTTGCATATTTATCTCAAGGGAAGGGGCCTGACGGACATATTTCGAGATATTTCTTCTTCTTGTTGTTCTTCTTCTGCACAGCTAAGCTGGAAGTGGCATTTGCGGCTCGCACTAGTGCAGAGTTATCTCAAAGAAAGGGGCCACGGTGTTTCTGTAATGTTGGTGCGGCTTCGGAACTTTTAAATATCTTGATATATCTCGAGAACTACGCATCCGATCAAAAAATATCATAGAACATAAAAAGTAGGAAACTTAATTCTCTCCAAAAAAGGTCTCTTAACATTTTGCCATAGCTCGCTTCGTTTCCGAGATATTTGCAGATATATCTCAAGGGAAGGGGCCTGACGGACATATTTCGAGATATTTCTTCTTCTTGTTGTTCTTCTTCTGCACAGCTAAGCTGGAAGTGGCATTTGCAGCTCGCAATAGTGCAGAGTTACCTCAAAGAAAGGGGCCACGGTGTTTCTGTATCTCTATTATGTTGGTGCCGCTTCGGAACTTTTAAATATCTGGATATATCTCGAAAACTACGCATCTGATCAAAAAATATCATAGAACATAAAAAGTAGGAAACTTAATTCTCTACAAAAAAGGTCTCTTAACATTTTGCCATAGCTCGCTTCGTTTCCGAGATATTTGCAGATTTATCTCAAGGGAAGGGGTCTGACGGACATATTTCGAGATATTTCTTCTTCTTGTTGTTCTTCTTCTGCACAGCTAAGCTGGAAGTGGCATTTGCAGCTCGCAGTAGTGCAGAGTTATCTCAAAGAAAGGGGCCACGGTGTTTCTGTATCTCTATTATGTTGGTGCGGCTTCGGAACTTTTAAATATCTTGATATATCTCGAGAACTACGCCTCTGATCGAAAAATATCATAGAACATAAAAAGTAGGAAACTTAATTCTCTACAAAAAACGTCTCTTAACATTTTGCCATAGCTCGCTTCGTTTCCGAGATATTTGCAGATTTATCTCAAGGGAAGGGGTCTGACGGACATATTTCGAGATATTTCTTCTTCTTGTTGTTCTTCTTCTGCACAGCTAAGCTGGAAGTGGCATTTGCAGCTCGCAGTAGTGCAGAGTTATCTCAAAGAAAGGGGCCACGGTGTTTCTGTATCTCTATTATGTTGGTGCGGCTTCGGAACTTTTAAATATCTTGATATATCTCGAGAACTACGCCTCTGATCGAAAAATATCATAGAACATAAAAAGTAGGAAACTTAATTCTCTACAAAAAACGTCTCTTAACATTTTGCCATAGCTCGCTTCGTTTCCGAGATATTTGCAGATTTATCTCAAGGGAAGGGGCCTGACGGACATATTTCGAGATATTTCTTCTTCTTGTTGTTCTTCTTCTGCACAGCTAAGCTTGAAGTGGCATTTGCAGCGCGCAATAGTGCAGAGTTATCTCAAAGAAAGGGGCCACGGTGTTTCTGTATCTCTATTATGTTGGTGCGGCTTCGGAACTTTTAAATATCTTGATATATCTCGAGAACTACGCATCCGATCAAAAAATATCATAGAACATAAAAAGTAGGAAACTTAATTCTCTACAAAAAAGGTCTCTCAACATTTTGCCATAGCTCGCTTCGTTTCCGAGATATTTGCAGATATATCTCAAGGGAAGGGGCCTGACGGACATATTTCGAGATATTTCTTCTTCTTGTTGTTCTTCTTCTGCACAGCTAAGCTGGAAGTGGCATTTGCGGCTCGCACTAGTGCAGAGTTATCTCAAAGAAAGGGGCCACGGTGTTTCTGTATGTCTATTATGTTGGTGCGGCTTCGGAACTTTTAAATATCTCGATATATCTCGAAAACTACGCTTCTGATCAAAAAATATCATAGAACATAAAAAGTAGGAAACTTAATTCTCTACAAAAAAGGTCTCTTAACATTTTGCCATAGCTCGCTTCGTTTCCGAGATATTTGCAGATTTATCTCAAGGGAAGGGGCCTAACGGACATATTTCGAGATATTTCTTCTTCTTGTTGTTCTTCTTCTGCACAGCTAAACTGGAAGTGGCATTTCCAGCTCGCAATAGTGCAGAGTTATCTCAAAGAAAGGGGCCACGGTGTTTCTGTATCTCTATTATGTTGGTGCGGCTTCGGAACTTTTAAATATCTTGATATATCTCGAGAACTACGCATCTGATCAAAAAATATCATAGAACATAAAAAGCAGGAAACTTAATTCTCTACAAAAAAGGTCTCTTAACATTTTGCCATAGCTCGCTTCGTTTCCGAGATATTTGCAGATTTATCTCAAGGGAAGGGGCCTGACGGACATATTTCGAGATATTTCTTCTTCTTGTTGTTCTTCTTCTGCACAGCTAAGCTGGAAGTGGCATTTGCGGCTCGCACTAGTGCAGAGTTATCTCAAAGAAAGGGGCCACGGTGTTTCTGTATCTCTATTATGTTGGTGCGGCTTCGGAACTTTTAAATATCTTGATATATCTCGAGAACTACGCCTCTGATCGAAAAATATCATAGAACATAAAAAGTAGGAAACTTAATTCTCTACAAAAAAGGTCTCTTAACATTTCGCCATAGCTCGCTTCGTTTCCGAGATATTTGCAGATTTATCTCAAGGGAAGGGGTCTGACGGACATATTTCGAGATATTTCTTCTTCTTGTTGTTCTTCTTCTGCACAGCTAAGCTGGAAGTGGCATTTGCAGCTCGCAGTAGTGCAGAGTTATCTCAAAGAAAGGGGCCACGGTGTTTCTGTATCTCTATTATGTTGGTGCGGCTTCGGAACTTTTAAATATCTTGATATATCTCGAGAACTACGCCTCTGATCGAAAAATATCATAGAACATAAAAAGTAGGAAACTTAATTCTCTACAAAAAACGTCTCTTAACATTTTGCCATAGCTCGCTTCGTTTCCGAGATATTTGCAGATTTATCTCAAGGGAAGGGGCCTGACGGACATATTTCGAGATATTTCTTCTTCTTGTTGTTCTTCTTCTGCACAGCTAAGCTTGAAGTGGCATTTGCAGCGCGCAATAGTGCAGAGTTATCTCAAAGAAAGGGGCCACGGTGTTTCTGTATCTCTATTATGTTGGTGCGGCTTCGGAACTTTTAAATATCTTGATATATCTCGAGAACTACGCATCCGATCAAAAAATATCATAGAACATAAAAAGTAGGAAACTTAATTCTCTACAAAAAAGGTCTCTCAACATTTTGCCATAGCTCGCTTCGTTTCCGAGATATTTGCAGATATATCTCAAGGGAAGGGGCCTGACGGACATATTTCGAGATATTTCTTCTTCTTGTTGTTCTTCTTCTGCACAGCTAAGCTGGAAGTGGCATTTGCGGCTCGCACTAGTGCAGAGTTATCTCAAAGAAAGGGGCCACGGTGTTTCTGTATCTCTATTATGTTGGTGCGGCTTCGGAACTTTTAAATATCTCGATATATCTCGAAAACTACGCTTCTGATCAAAAAATATCATAGAACATAAAAAGTAGGAAACTTAATTCTCTACAAAAAAGGTCTCTTAACATTTTGCCATAGCTCGCTTCGTTTCCGAGATATTTGCAGATTTATCTCAAGGGAAGGGGCCTAACGGACATATTTCGAGATATTTCTTCTTCTTGTTGTTCTTCTTCTGCACAGCTAAGCTTGAAGTGGCATTTGCAGCGCGCAATAGTGCAGAGTTATCTCAAAGAAAGGGGCCACGGTGTTTCTGTATCTCTATTATGTTGGTGCGGCTTCGGAACTTTTAAATATCTTGATATATCTCGAGAACTACGCATCCGATCAAAAAATATCATAGAACATAAAAAGTAGGAAACTTAATTCTCTACAAAAAAGGTCTCTCAACATTTTGCCATAGCTCGCTTCGTTTCCGAGATATTTGCAGATATATCTCAAGGGAAGGGGCCTGACGGACATATTTCGAGATATTTCTTCTTCTTGTTGTTCTTCTTCTGCACAGCTAAGCTGGAAGTGGCATTTGCGGCTCGCACTAGTGCAGAGTTATCTCAAAGAAAGGGGCCACGGTGTTTCTGTATCTCTATTATGTTGGTGCGGCTTCGGAACTTTTAAATATCTCGATATATCTCGAAAACTACGCTTCTGATCAAAAAATATCATAGAACATAAAAAGTAGGAAACTTAATTCTCTACAAAAAAGGTCTCTTAACATTTTGCCATAGCTCGCTTCGTTTCCGAGATATTTGCAGATTTATCTCAAGGGAAGGGGCCTAACGGACATATTTCGAGATATTTCTTCTTCTTGTTGTTCTTCTTCTGCACAGCTAAACTGGAAGTGGCATTTCCAGCTCGCAATAGTGCAGAGTTATCTCAAAGAAAGGGGCCACGGTGTTTCTGTATCTCTATTATGTTGGTGCGGCTTCGGAACTTTTAAATATCTTGATATATCTCGAGAACTACGCATCTGATCAAAAAATATCATAGAACATAAAAAGCAGGAAACTTAATTCTCTACAAAAAAGGTCTCTTAACATTTTGCCATAGCTCGCTTCGTTTCCGAGATATTTGCAGATTTATCTCAAGGGAAGGGGCCTGACGGACATATTTCGAGATATTTCTTCTTCTTGTTGTTCTTCTTCTGCACAGCTAAGCTGGAAGTGGCATTTGCGGCTCGCACTAGTGCAGAGTTATCTCAAAGAAAGGGGCCACGGTGTTTCTGTATCTCTATTATGTTGGTGCGGCTTCGGAACTTTTAAATATCTTGATATATCTCGAGAACTACGCCTCTGATCGAAAAATATCATAGAACATAAAAAGTAGGAAACTTAATTCTCTACAAAAAAGGTCTCTTAACATTTCGCCATAGCTCGCTTCGTTTCCGAGATATTTGCAGATTTATCTCAAGGGAAGGGGTCTGACGGACATATTTCGAGATATTTCTTCTTCTTGTTGTTCTTCTTCTGCACAGCTAAGCTGGAAGTGGCATTTGCAGCTCGCAGTAGTGCAGAGTTATCTCAAAGAAAGGGGCCACGGTGTTTCTGTATCTCTATTATGTTGGTGCGGCTTCGGAACTTTTAAATATCTTGATATATCTCGAGAACTACGCCTCTGATCGAAAAATATCATAGAACATAAAAAGTAGGAAACTTAATTCTCTACAAAAAACGTCTCTTAACATTTTGCCATAGCTCGCTTCGTTTCCGAGATATTTGCAGATTTATCTCAAGGGAAGGGGCCTGACGGACATATTTCGAGATATTTCTTCTTCTTGTTGTTCTTCTTCTGCACAGCTAAGCTTGAAGTGGCATTTGCAGCGCGCAATAGTGCAGAGTTATCTCAAAGAAAGGGGCCACGGTGTTTCTGTATCTCTATTATGTTGGTGCGGCTTCGGAACTTTTAAATATCTTGATATATCTCGAGAACTACGCATCCGATCAAAAAATATCATAGAACATAAAAAGTAGGAAACTTAATTCTCTACAAAAAAGGTCTCTCAACATTTTGCCATAGCTCGCTTCGTTTCCGAGATATTTGCAGATATATCTCAAGGGAAGGGGCCTGACGGACATATTTCGAGATATTTCTTCTTCTTGTTGTTCTTCTTCTGCACAGCTAAGCTGGAAGTGGCATTTGCGGCTCGCACTAGTGCAGAGTTATCTCAAAGAAAGGGGCCACGGTGTTTCTGTATCTCTATTATGTTGGTGCGGCTTCGGAACTTTTAAATATCTCGATATATCTCGAAAACTACGCTTCTGATCAAAAAATATCATAGAACATAAAAAGTAGGAAACTTAATTCTCTACAAAAAAGGTCTCTTAACATTTTGCCATAGCTCGCTTCGTTTCCGAGATATTTGCAGATTTATCTCAAGGGAAGGGGCCTAACGGACATATTTCGAGATATTTCTTCTTCTTGTTGTTCTTCTTCTGCACAGCTAAACTGGAAGTGGCATTTCCAGCTCGCAATAGTGCAGAGTTATCTCAAAGAAAGGGGCCACGGTGTTTCTGTATCTCTATTATGTTGGTGCGGCTTCGGAACTTTTAAATATCTTGATATATCTCGAGAACTACGCATCTGATCAAAAAATATCATAGAACATAAAAAGCAGGAAACTTAATTCTCTACAAAAAAGGTCTCTTAACATTTTGCCATAGCTCGCTTCGTTTCCGAGATATTTGCAGATTTATCTCAAGGGAAGGGGCCTGACGGACATATTTCGAGATATTTCTTCTTCTTGTTGTTCTTCTTCTGCACAGCTAAGCTGGAAGTGGCATTTGCGGCTCGCACTAGTGCAGAGTTATCTCAAAGAAAGGGGCCACGGTGTTTCTGTATCTCTATTATGTTGGTGCGGCTTCGGAACTTTTAAATATCTTGATATATCTCGAGAACTACGCATCTGATCAAAAAATATCAGAGAACATAAAAAGTAGGAAACTTAATTCTCTACAAAAAAGGTCTCTTAACATTTTGCCATAGCTCGCTTCGTTTCCGAGATATTTGCATATTTATCTCAAGGGAAGGGGCCTGACGGACATATTTCGAGATATTTCTTCTTCTTGTTGTTCTTCTTCTGCACAGCTAAGCTGGAAGTGGCATTTGCGGCTCGCACTAGTGCAGAGTTATCTCAAAGAAAGGGGCCACGGTGTTTCTGTATCTCTATTATGTTGGTGCGGCTTCGGAACTTTTAAATATCTCGATATATCTCGAAAACTACGCTTCTGATCAAAAAATATCATAGAACGTAAATTGTAGGAAACTTAATTCTCTACAAAAAAGGGCTCTTAACATTTTGCCATAGCTCGCTTCGTTTCCGAGATATTTGCAGATTTATCTCAAGGGAAGGGGCCTGACGGACATATTTCGAGATATTTCTTCTTCTTGTTGTTCTTCTTCTGCACAGCTAAGCTGGAAGTGGCATTTGCGGCTCGCACTAGTGCAGAGTTATCTCAAAGAAAGGGGCCACGGTGTTTCTGTATCTCTATTATGTTGGTGCGGCTTCGGAACTTTTAAATATCTTGATATATCTCGAGAACTACGCATCTGATCAAAAAATATCATAGAACATAAAAAGTAGGAAACTTAATTCTCTACAAAAAAGGTCTCTTAACATTTTGCCATAGCTCGCTTCGTTTCCGAGATATTTGCATATTTATCTCAAGGGAAGGGGCCTGACGGACATATTTCGAGATATTTCTTCTTCTTGTTGTTCTTCTTCTGCACAGCTAAGCTGGAAGTGGCATTTGCGGCTCGCACTAGTGCAGAGTTATCTCAAAGAAAGGGGCCACGGTGTTTCTGTATCTCTATTATGTTGGTGCGGCTTCGGAACTTTTAAATATCTTGATATATCTCGAGAACTACGCATCCGATCAAAAAATATCATAGAACATAAAAAGTAGGAAACTTAATTCTCTCCAAAAAAGGTCTCTTAACATTTTGCCATAGCTCGCTTCGTTTCCGAGATATTTGCAGATATATCTCAAGGGAAGGGGCCTGACGGACATATTTCGAGATATTTCTTCTTCTTGTTGTTCTTCTTCTGCACAGCTAAGCTGGAAGTGGCATTTGCAGCTCGCAATAGTGCAGAGTTACCTCAAAGAAAGGGGCCACGGTGTTTCTGTATCTCTATTATGTTGGTGCCGCTTCGGAACTTTTAAATATCTGGATATATCTCGAAAACTACGCATCTGATCAAAAAATATCATAGAACATAAAAAGTAGGAAACTTAATTCTCTACAAAAAAGGTCTCTTAACATTTTGCCATAGCTCGCTTCGTTTCCGAGATATTTGCATATTTATCTCAAGGGAAGGGGCCTGACGGACATATTTCGAGATATTTCTTCTTCTTGTTGTTCTTCTTCTGCACAGCTAAACTGGAAGTGGCATTTCCAGCTCGCAATAGTGCAGAGTTATCTCAAAGAAAGGGGCCACGGTGTTTCTGTATCTCTATTATGTTGGTGCGGCTTCGGAACTTTTAAATATCTTGATATATCTCGAGAACTACGCATCTGATCAAAAAATATCATAGAACATAAAAAGTAGGAAACTTAATTCTCTACAAAAAAGGTCTCTTAACATTTTGCCATAGCTCGCTTCGTTTCCGAGATATTTGCATATTTATCTCATGGGAAGGGGCCTGACGGACATATTTCGAGATATTTCTTCTTCTTGTTGTTCTTCTTCTGCACAGCTAAGCTGGAAGTGGCATTTGCGGCTCGCACTAGTGCAGAGTGATCTCAAAGAAAGGGGCCACGGTGTTTCTGTATCTCTATTATGTTGGTGCGGCTTCGGAACTTTTAAATATCTCGATATATCTCGAAAACTACGCTTCTGATCAAAAAATATCATAGAACATAAAAAGTAGGAAACTTAATTCTCTACAAAAAAGGTCTCTTAACATTTTGCCATAGCTCGCTTCGTTTCCGAGATATTTGCAGATTTATCTCAAGGGAAGGGGCCTAACGGACATATTTCGAGATATTTCTTCTTCTTGTCGTTCTTCTTCTGCACAGCTAAACTGGAAGTGGCATTTCCAGCTCGCAATAGTGCAGAGTTATCTCAAAGAAAGGGGCCACGGTGTTTCTGTATCTCTATTATGTTGGTGCGGCTTCGGAACTTTTAAATATCTTGATATATCTCGAGAACTACGCATCTGATCAAAAAATATCATACAACATAAAAAGTAGGAAACTTAATTCTCTACAAAAAAGGTCTCTTAACATTTTGCCATAGCTCGCTTCGTTTCCGAGATATTTGCATATTTATCTCATGGGAAGGGGCCTGACGGACATATTTCGAGATATTTCTTCTTCTTGTTGTTCTTCTTCTGCACAGCTAAGCTGGAAGTGGCATTTGCGGCTCGCACTAGTGCAGAGTTATCTCAAAGAAAGGGGCCACGGTGTTTCTGTATCTCTATTATGTTGGTGCGGCTTCGGAACTTTTAAATATCTCGATATATCTCGAAAACTACGCTTCTGATCAAAAAATATCATAGAACATAAAAAGTAGGAAACTTAATTCTCTACAAAAAAGGTCTCTTAACATTTTGCCATAGCTCGCTTCGTTTCCGAGATATTTGCAGATTTATCTCAAGGGAAGGGGCCTAACGGACATATTTCGAGATATTTCTTCTTCTTGTCGTTCTTCTTCTGCACAGCTAAACTGGAAGTGGCATTTCCAGCTCGCAATAGTGCAGAGTTATCTCAAAGAAAGGGGCCACGGTGTTTCTGTATCTCTATTATGTTGGTGCGGCTTCGGAACTTTTAAATATCTTGATATATCTCGAGAACTACGCATCTGATCAAAAAATATCATACAACATAAAAAGTAGGAAACTTAATTCTCTACAAAAAAGGTCTCTTAACATTTTGCCATAGCTCGCTTCGTTTCCGAGATATTTGCAGATTTATCTCAAGGGAAGGGGCCTGACGGACATATTTCGAGATATTTCTTCTACTTGTTCTTCTTCTGCACAGCTAAGCTGGAAGTGGCATTTGCGGCTCGCACTAGTGCAGAGTTATCTCAAAGAAAGGGGCCACGGTGTTTCTGTATCCCTATTATGTTGGTGCGGCTTCGGAACTTTTAAATATCTTGATATATCTCGAGAACTACGCATCTGATCAAAAAATATCATAGAACATAAAAAGTAGGAAACTTAATTCTCTACAAAAAAGGTCTCTTAACATTTTGCCATAGCTCGCTTCGTTTCCGAGATATTTGCATATTTATCTCAAGGGAAGGGGCCTGACGGACATATTTCGAGATATTTCTTCTTCTTGTTGTTCTTCTTCTGCACAGCTAAACTGGAAGTGGCATTTCCAGCTCGCAATAGTGCAGAGTTATCTCAAAGAAAGGGGCCACGGTGTTTCTGTATCTCTATTATGTTGGTGCGGCTTCGGAACTTTTAAATATCTTGATATATCTCGAGAACTACGCATCTGATCAAAAAATATCATAGAACATAAAAAGTAGGAAACTTAATTCTCTACAAAAAAGGTCTCTTAACATTTTGCCATAGCTCGCTTCGTTTCCGAGATATTTGCATATTTATCTCAAGGGAAGGGGCCTGACGGACATATTTCGAGATATTTCTTCTTCTTGTTGTTCTTCTTCTGCACAGCTAAGCTGGAAGTGGCATTTGCGGCTCGCACTAGTGCAGAGTTATCTCAAAGAAAGGGGCCACGGTGTTTCTGTATCTCTATTATGTTGGTGCGGCTTCGGAACTTTTAAATATCTCGATATATCTCGAAAACTACGCTTCTGATCAAAAAATATCATAGAACATAAATTGTAGGAAACATAATTCTCTACAAAGAAGGTCTCTTAACATTTTGCCATAGCTCGCTTCGTTTCCGAGATATTTGCAGATATATCTCAAGGGAAGGGGCCTGACGGACATATTTCGAGATATTTCTTCTTCTTGTTGTTCTTCTTCTGCACAGCTAAGCTGGAAGTGGCATTTGCGGCTCGCACTAGTGCAGAGTTATCTCAAAGAAAGGGGCCACGGTGTTTCTGTATCTCTATTATGTTGGTGCGGCTTCGGAACTTTTAAATATCTCGATATATCTCGAAAACTACGCTTCTGATCAAAAAATATCATAGAACATAAAAAGTAGGAAACTTAATTCTCTACAAAAAAGGTCTCTTAACATTTTGCCATAGCTCGCTTCGTTTCCGAGATATTTGCAGATTTATCTCAAGGGAAGGGGCCTAACGGACATATTTCGAGATATTTCTTCTTCTTGTTGTTCTTCTTCTGCACAGCTAAACTGGAAGTGGCATTTCCAGCTCGCAATAGTGCAGAGTTATCTCAAAGAAAGGGGCCACGGTGTTTCTGTATCTCTATTATGTTGGTGCGGCTTCGGAACTTTTAAATATCTTGATATATCTCGAGAACTACGCATCTGATCAAAAAATATCATAGAACATAAAAAGCAGGAAACTTAATTCTCTACAAAAAAGGTCTCTTAACATTTTGCCATAGCTCGCTTCGTTTCCGAGATATTTGCAGATTTATCTCAAGGGAAGGGGCCTGACGGACATATTTCGAGATATTTCTTCTTCTTGTTGTTCTTCTTCTGCACAGCTAAGCTGGAAGTGGCATTTGCGGCTCGCACTAGTGCAGAGTTATCTCAAAGAAAGGGGCCACGGTGTTTCTGTATCTCTATTATGTTGGTGCGGCTTCGGAACTTTTAAATATCTTGATATATCTCGAGAACTACGCATCTGATCAAAAAATATCATAGAACATAAAAAGTAGGAAACTTAATTCTCTACAAAAAAGGTCTCTTAACATTTTGCCATAGCTCGCTTCGTTTCCGAGATATTTGCATATTTATCTCAAGGGAAGGGGCCTGACGGACATATTTCGAGATATTTCTTCTTCTTGTTGTTCTTCTTCTGCACAGCTAAGCTGGAAGTGGCATTTGCGGCTCGCACTAGTGCAGAGTTATCTCAAAGAAAGGGGCCACGGTGTTTCTGTAATGTTGGTGCGGCTTCGGAACTTTTAAATATCTTGATATATCTCGAGAACTACGCATCCGATCAAAAAATATCATAGAACGTAAATTGTAGGAAACTTAATTCTCTACAAAAAAGGGCTCTTAACATTTTGCCATAGCTCGCTTCGTTTCCGAGATATTTGCAGATTTATCTCAAGGGAAGGGGCCTGACGGACATATTTCGAGATATTTCTTCTTCTTGTTGTTCTTCTTCTGCACAGCTAAGCTGGAAGTGGCATTTGCGGCTCGCACTAGTGCAGAGTTATCTCAAAGAAAGGGGCCACGGTGTTTCTGTATCTCTATTATGTTGGTGCGGCTTCGGAACTTTTAAATATCTTGATATATCTCGAGAACTACGCATCTGATCAAAAAATATCATAGAACATAAAAAGTAGGAAACTTAATTCTCTACAAAAAAGGTCTCTTAACATTTTGCCATAGCTCGCTTCGTTTCCGAGATATTTGCATATTTATCTCAAGGGAAGGGGCCTGACGGACATATTTCGAGATATTTCTTCTTCTTGTTGTTCTTCTTCTGCACAGCTAAGCTGGAAGTGGCATTTGCGGCTCGCACTAGTGCAGAGTTATCTCAAAGAAAGGGGCCACGGTGTTTCTGTAATGTTGGTGCGGCTTCGGAACTTTTAAATATCTTGATATATCTCGAGAACTACGCATCCGATCAAAAAATATCATAGAACATAAAAAGTAGGAAACTTAATTCTCTCCAAAAAAGGTCTCTTAACATTTTGCCATAGCTCGCTTCGTTTCCGAGATATTTGCAGATATATCTCAAGGGAAGGGGCCTGACGGACATATTTCGAGATATTTCTTCTTCTTGTTGTTCTTCTTCTGCACAGCTAAGCTGGAAGTGGCATTTGCAGCTCGCAATAGTGCAGAGTTACCTCAAAGAAAGGGGCCACGGTGTTTCTGTATCTCTATTATGTTGGTGCCGCTTCGGAACTTTTAAATATCTGGATATATCTCGAAAACTACGCATCTGATCAAAAAATATCATAGAACATAAAAAGTAGGAAACTTAATTCTCTACAAAAAAGGTCTCTTAACATTTTGCCATAGCTCGCTTCGTTTCCGAGATATTTGCAGATTTATCTCAAGGGAAGGGGTCTGACGGACATATTTCGAGATATTTCTTCTTCTTGTTGTTCTTCTTCTGCACAGCTAAGCTGGAAGTGGCATTTGCAGCTCGCAGTAGTGCAGAGTTATCTCAAAGAAAGGGGCCACGGTGTTTCTGTATCTCTATTATGTTGGTGCGGCTTCGGAACTTTTAAATATCTTGATATATCTCGAGAACCGCGCCTCTGATCGAAAAATATCATAGAACATAAAAAGTAGGAAACTTAATTCTCTACAAAAAACGTCTCTTAACATTTTGCCATAGCTCGCTTCGTTTCCGAGATATTTGCAGATTTATCTCAAGGGAAGGGGTCTGACGGACATATTTCGAGATATTTCTTCTTCTTGTTGTTCTTCTTCTGCACAGCTAAGCTGGAAGTGGCATTTGCAGCTCGCAGTAGTGCAGAGTTATCTCAAAGAAAGGGGCCACGGTGTTTCTGTATCTCTATTATGTTGGTGCGGCTTCGGAACTTTTAAATATCTTGATATATCTCGAGAACTACCCCTCTGATCGAAAAATATCATAGAACATAAAAAGTAGGAAACTTAATTCTCTACAAAAAACGTCTCTTAACATTTTGCCATAGCTCGCTTCGTTTCCGAGATATTTGCAGATTTATCTCAAGGGAAGGGGCCTGACGGACATATTTCGAGATATTTCTTCTTCTTGTTGTTCTTCTTCTGCACAGCTAAGCTTGAAGTGGCATTTGCAGCGCGCAATAGTGCAGAGTTATCTCAAAGAAAGGGGCCACGGTGTTTCTGTATCTCTATTATGTTGGTGCGGCTTCGGAACTTTTAAATATCTTGATATATCTCGAGAACTACGCATCCGATCAAAAAATATCATAGAACATAAAAAGTAGGAAACTTAATTCTCTACAAAAAAGGTCTCTCAACATTTTGCCATAGCTCGCTTCGTTTCCGAGATATTTGCAGATATATCTCAAGGGAAGGGGCCTGACGGACATATTTCGAGATATTTCTTCTTCTTGTTGTTCTTCTTCTGCACAGCTAAGCTGGAAGTGGCATTTGCAGCTCGCAATAGTGCAGAGTTACGTCAAAGAAAGGGGCCACGGTGTTTCTGTATCTCTATTATGTTGGTGCCGCTTCGGAACTTTTAAATATCTGGATATATCTCGAGAACTACGCATCTGATCAAAAAATATCATAGAACATAAAAAGTAGGAAACTTAATTCTCTACAAAAAAGGTCTCTTAACATTTTGCCATAGCTCGCTTCGTTTCCGAGATATTTGCAGATTTATCTCAAGGGAAGGGGTCTGACGGACATATTTCGAGATATTTCTTCTTCTTGTTGTTCTTCTTCTGCACAGCTAAGCTGGAAGTGGCAATTGCAGCTCGCAGTAGTGCAGAGTTATCTCAAAGAAAGGGGCCACGGTGTTTCTGTATCTCTATTATGTTGGTGCGGCTTCGGAACTTTTAAATATCTTGATATATCTCGAGAACTACGCATCCGATCAAAAAATATCATAGAACATAAAAAGTAGGAAACTTAATTCTCTCCAAAAAAGGTCTCTTAACATTTTGCCATAGCTCGCTTCGTTTCCGAGATATTTGCAGATATATCTCAAGGGAAGGGGTCTGACGGACATATTTCGAGATATTTCTTCTTCTTGTTGTTCTTCTTCTGCACAGCTAAGCTGGGAGTGGCATTTGCAGCTCGCAATAGTGCAGAGTTATCTCAAAGAAAGGGGCCACGGTGTTTCTGTATCTCTATTATGTTGGTGCGGCTTCGGAACTTTTAAATATCTTGATATATCTCGAGAACTACGCCTCTGATCGAAAAATATCATAGAACATAAAAAGTAGGAAACTTAATTCTCTACAAAAAAGGTCTCTTAACATTTTGCCATAGCTCGCTTCGTTTCCGAGATATTTGCAGATTTATCTCAAGGGAAGGGGTCTGACGGACATATTTCGAGATATTTCTTCTTCTGCACAGCTAAGCTGGAAGTGGCATTTGCAGCTCGCAGTAGTGCAGAGTTATCTCAAAGAAAGGGGCCACGGTGTTTCTGTATCTCTATTATGTTGGTGCGGCTTCGGAACTTTTAAATATCTTGATATATCTCGAGAACTACGCCTCTGATCGAAAAATATCATAGAACATAAAAAGTAGGAAACTTAATTCTCTACAAAAAACGTCTCTTAACATTTTGCCATAGCTCGCTTCGTTTCCGAGATATTTGCAGATTTATCTCAAGGGAAGGGGCCTGACGGACATATTTCGAGATATTTCTTCTTCTTGTTGTTCTTCTTCTGCACAGCTAAGCTTGAAGTGGCATTTGCAGCGCGCAATAGTGCAGAGTTATCTCAAAGAAAGGGGCCACGGTGTTTCTGTATCTCTATTATGTTGGTGCGGCTTCGGAACTTTTAAATATCTTGATATATCTCGAGAACTACGCATCCGATCAAAAAATATCATAGAACATAAAAAGTAGGAAACTTAATTCTCTACAAAAAAGGTCTCTCAACATTTTGCCATAGCTCGCTTCGTTTCCGAGATATTTGCAGATTTATCTCAAGGGAAGGGGCCTGACGGACATATTTCGAGATATTTCTTCTTCTTGTTGTTCTTCTTCTGCACAGCTAAGCTTGAAGTGGCATTTGCAGCGCGCAATAGTGCAGAGTTATCTCAAAGAAAGGGGCCACGGTGTTTCTGTATCTCTATTATGTTGGTGCGGCTTCGGAACTTTTAAATATCTTGATATATCTCGAGAACTACGCATCCGATCAAAAAATATCATAGAACATAAAAAGTAGGAAACTTAATTCTCTACAAAAAAGGTCTCTCAACATTTTGCCATAGCTCGCTTCGTTTCCGAGATATTTGCAGATTTATCTCAAGGGAAGGGGTCTGACGGACATATTTCGAGATATTTCTTCTTCTTGTTGTTCTTCTTCTGCACAGCTAAGCTGGAAGTGGCATTTGCAGCTCGCAGTAGTGCAGAGTTATCTCAAAGAAAGGGGCCACGGTGTTTCTGTATCTCTATTATGTTGGTGCGGCTTCGGAACTTTTAAATATCTTGATATATCTCGAGAACTACGCATCTGATCAAAAAATATCATAGAACATAAAAAGTAGGAAACTTAATTCTCTACAAAAAAGGTCTCTTAACATTTTGTCATAGCTCGCTTCGTTTCCGAGATATTTGCAGATTTATCTCAATGGAAGGGGCCTGACGGGCATATTTCGAGATATTTCTTCTTCTTGTTGTTCTTCTTCTGCACAGCTAAGCTGGAAGTGGCATTTGCAGCGCGCAAAAGTGCAGAGTTATCTCAAAGAAAGGGGCCACGGTGTTTCTGTATCTCTATTATGTTGGTGCGGCTTCGGAACTTTTAAATATCTTGATATATCTCGAGAACTACGCATCCGATCAAAAAATATCATAGAACATAAAAAGTAGGAAACTTAATTCTCTCCAAAAAAGGTCTCTTAACATTTTGCCATAGCTCGCTTCGTTTCCGAGATATTTGCAGATATATCTCAAGGGAAGGGGCCTGACGGACATATTTCGAGATATTTCTTCTTCTAGTTGTTCTTCTTCTGCACAGCTAAGCTGGAAGTGGCATTTGCGGCTCGCACTAGTGCAGAGTTATCTCAAAGAAAGGGGCCACGGTGTTTCTGTATCTCTATTATGTTGGTGCGGCTTCGGAACTTTTAAATATCTCTATATATCTCGAAAACTACGCTTCTGATCAAAAAATATCATAGAACATAAATTGTAGGAAACATAATTCTCTACAAAAAAGGTCTCTTAACATTTTGCCATAGCTCGCTTCGTTTCCGAGATATTTGCAGATATAGCTCAAGGGAAGGGGCCTGACAGACATATTTCGAGATATTTCTTCTTCTTGTTGTTCTTCTTCTGCACAGCTAAGCTGGAAGTGGCATTTGCAGCTCGCAATAGTGCAGAGTTATCTCAAAGAAAGGGGCCATGGTGTTTCTGTATCTCTATTATGTTGGTGCGGCTTCGGAACTTTTAAATATCTTGATATATCTCGAGAACTACGCATCCGATCAAAAAATATCATAGAACATAAAAAGTAGGAAGCTTAATTCTCTCCAAAAAAGGTCTCTTAACATTTTGCCATAGCTCGCTTCGTTTCCGAGATATTTGCAGATATATCTCAAGGGAAGGGGCCTGACGGACATATTTCGAGATATTTCTTCTTCTTGTTGTTCTTCTTCTGCACAGCTAAGCTGGAAGTGGCATTTGCGGCTCGCACTAGTGCAGAGTTATCTCAAAGAAAGGGGCCACGGTGTTTCTGTATCTCTATTATGTTGGTGCGGCTTCGGAACTTTTAAATATCTTGATATATCTCGAGAACTACGCATCCGATCAAAAAATATCATAGAACATAAAAAGTAGGAAACTTAATTCTCTACAAAAAAGGTCTCTCAACATTTTGCCATAGCTCGCTTCGTTTCCGAGATATTTGCAGATTTATCTCAAGGGAAGGGGTCTGACGGACATATTTCGAGATATTTCTTCTTCTTGTTGTTCTTCTTCTGCACAGCTAAGCTGGAAGTGGCATTTGCAGCTCGCAGTAGTGCAGAGTTATCTCAAAGAAAGGGGCCACGGTGTTTCTGTATCTCTATTATGTTGGTGCGGCTTCGGAACTTTTAAATATCTTGATATATCTCGAGAACTACGCATCTGATCAAAAAATATCATACAACATAAAAAGTAGGAAACTTAATTCTCTACAAAAAAGGTCTCTAAACATTTTGCCATAGCTCGCTTCGTTTCCGAGATATTTGCAGATTTATCTCAATGGAAGGGGCCTGACGGGCATATTTCGAGATATTTCTTCTTCTTGTTGTTCTTCTTCTGCACAGCTAAGCTGGAAGTGGCATTTGCAGCGCGCAATAGTGCAGAGTTATCTCAAAGAAAGGGGCCACGGTGTTTCTGTATCTCTATTATGTTGGTGCGGCTTCGGAACTTTTAAATATCTTGATATATCTCGAGAACTACGCATCTGATCAAAAAATATCATACTACATAAAAAGTAGGAAACTTAATTCTCTACAAGAAAGGTCTCTAAACATTTTGCCATAGCTCGCTTCGTTTCCGAGATATTTGCAGATTTATCTCAAGGGAAGGGGCCTGACGGACATATTTCGAGATGTTTCTTCTTCTTGTTGTTCTTCTTCTGCACAGCTAAGCTGGAAGTGGCATTTGCAGCTCGCAATAGTGCAGAGTTATCTCAAAGAAAGAGGCCACGGTGTTTCTGTACCTCTATTATGTGGGTGCAGCTTCGGAACTTTTAAATATCTTGATATATCTCGAGAACTACGCATCTGATCAAAAAATATCATCGAACATAAAAAGTAGGAAACTTAATTCTCTACAAAAAAGGTCTCTCAACATTTTGCCATAGCTCGCTTCGTTTCCGAGATATTTGCAGATTTATCTCAAGGGAAGGGGTCTGACGGACATATTTCGAGATATTTCTTCTTCTTGTTGTTCTTCTTCTGCACAGCTAAGCTGGAAGTGGCATTTGCAGCTCGCAGTAGTGTAGAGTTATCTCAAAGAAAGGGGCCACGGTGTTTCTGTATCTCTATTATGTTGGTGCGGCTTCGGAACTTTTAAATATCTTGATATATCTCGAGAACTACGCATCTGATCAAAAAATATCATACAACATAAAAAGTAGGAAACTTTATTCTCTACAAAAAAGGTCTCTTAACATTTTGCCATAGCTCGCTTCGTTTCCGAGATATTTGCAGATTTATCTCAATGGAAGGGGCCTGACGGGCATATTTCGAGATATTTCTTCTTCTTGTTGTTCTTCTTCTGCACAGCTAAGCTGGAAGTGGCATTTGCAGCGCGCAATAGTGCAGAGTTATCTCAAAGAAAGGGGCCACGGTGTTTCTGTATCTCTATTATGTTGGTGCGGCTTCGGAACTTTTAAATATCTTGATATATCTCGAGAACTACGCATCCGATCAAAAAATATCATACAACATAAAAAGTAGGAAACTTAATTCTCTACAAAAAAGGTCTCTAAACATTTTGCCATAGCTCGCTTCGTTTCCGAGATATTTGCAGATATATCTCAAGGGAAGGGGCCTGACGGACATATTTCGAGATATTTCTTCTTCTTGTTGTTCTTCTTCTGCACAGCTAAGCTGGGAGTGGCATTTGCAGCTCGCAATAGTGCAGAGTTATCTCAAAGAAAGGGGCCACGGTGTTTCTGTATCTCTATTATGTTGGTGCGGCTTCGGAACTTTTAAATATCTTGATATATCTCGAGAACAACGCATCTGATCAAAAAATATCATAGAACATAAAAAGTAGGAAACTTAATTCTCTACAAAAAAGGTCTCTTAACATTTTGCCATAGCTCGCTTCGTTTCCGAGATATTTGCATATTTATCTCAAGGGAAGGGGCCTGACGGACATATTTCGAGATATTTCTTCTTCTTGTTGTTCTTCTTCTGCACAGCTAAGCTGGAAGTGGCGTTTGCGGCTCGCACTAGTGCAGAGTTGTCTCAAAGAAAGGGGCCACGGTGTTTCTGTATCTCTATTATGTTGGTGCGGCTTCGGAACTTTTAAATATCTTGATATATCTCGAGAACTACGCATCCGATCAAAAAATATCATAGAACATAAAAAGTAGGAAACTTAATTCTCTACAAAAAAGGTCTCTCAACATTTTGCCATAGCTCGCTTCGTTTCCGAGATATTTGCAGATTTATCTCAAGGGAAGGGGTCTGACGGACATATTTCGAGATATTTCTTCTTCTTGTTGTTCTTCTTCTGCACAGCTAAGCTGGAAGTGGCATTTGCAGCTCGCAGTAGTGCAGAGTTATCTCAAAGAAAGGGGCCACGGTGTTTCTGTATCTCTATTATGTTGGTGCGGCTTCGGAACTTTTAAATATTTTGATATATCTCGAGAACTACGCATCTGATCAAAAAATATCATACAACATAAAAAGTAGGAAACTTTATTCTCTACAAAAAAGGTCTCTTAACATTTTGCCATAGCTCGCTTCGTTTCCGAGATATTTGCAGATTTATCTCAATGGAAGGGGCCTGACGGGCATATTTCGAGATATTTCTTCTTCTTGTTGTTCTTCTTCTGCACAGCTAAGCTGGAAGTGGCATTTGCAGCGCGCAATAGTGCAGAGTTATCTCAAAGAAAGGGGCCACGGTGTTTCTGTATCTCTATTATGTTGGTGCGGCTTCGGAACTTTTAAATATCTTGATATATCTCGAGAACTACGCATCCGATCAAAAAATCTCATACAACATAAAAAGTAGGAAACTTAATTCTCTACAAAAAAGGTCTCTTAACATTTTGCCATAGCTCGCTTCGTTTCCGAGATATTTGCAGATATATCTCAAGGGAAGGGGCCTGACGGACATATTTCGAGATATTTCTTCTTCTTGTTGTTCTTCTTCTGCACAGCTAAGCTGGGAGTGGCATTTGCAGCTCGCAATAGTGCAGAGTTATCTCAAAGAATGGGGCCACGGTGTTTCTGTATCTCTATTATGTTGGTGCGGCTTCGGAACTTTTAAATATCTTGATATATCTCGAGAACAACGCATCTGATCAAAAAATATCATAGAACATAAAAAGTAGGAAACTTAATTCTCTACAAAAAAGGTCTCTTAACATTTTGCCATAGCCCGCTTCGTTTCCGAGATATTTGCATATTTATCTCAAGGGAAGGGGCCTGACGGACATATTTCGAGATATTTCTTCTTCTTGTTGTTCTTCTTCTGCACAGCTAAGCTGGAAGTGGCATTTGCGGCTCGCACTAGTGCAGAGTTATCTCAAAGAAAGGGGCCACGGTGTTTCTGTATCTCTATTATGTTGGTGCGGCTTCGGAACTTTTAAATATCTCTATATATCTCGAAAACTACGCTTCTGATCAAAAAATATCATAGAACATAAATTGTAGGAAACATAATTCTCTACAAAAAAGGTCTCTTAACATTTTGCCATAGCTCGCTTCGTTTCCGAGATATTTGCAGATATATCTCAAGGGAAGGGGCCTGACAGACATATTTCGAGATATTTCTTCTTCTTGTTGTTCTTCTTCTGCACAGCTAAGCTGGAAGTGGCATTTGCAGCTCGCAATAGTGCAGAGTTATCTCAAAGAAAGGGGCCATGGTGTTTCTGTATCTCTATTATGTTGGTGCGGCTTCGGAACTTTTAAATATCTTGATATATCTCGAGAACTACGCATCCGATCAAAAAATATCATAGAACATAAAAAGTAGGAAGCTTAATTCTCTCCAAAAAAGGTCTCTTAACATTTTGCCATAGCTCGCTTCGTTTCCGAGATATTTGCAGATATATCTCAAGGGAAGGGGCCTGACGGACATATTTCGAGATATTTCTTCTTCTTGTTGTTCTTCTTCTGCACAGCTAAGCTGGAAGTGGCATTTGCGGCTCGCACTAGTGCAGAGTTATCTCAAAGAAAGGGGCCACGGTGTTTCTGTATCTCTATTATGTTGGTGCGGCTTCGGAACTTTTAAATATCTTGATATATCTCGAGAACTACGCATCCGATCAAAAAATATCATAGAACATAAAAAGTAGGAAACTTAATTCTCTACAAAAAAGGTCTCTCAACATTTTGCCATAGCTCGCTTCGTTTCCGAGATATTTGCAGATTTATCTCAAGGGAAGGGGTCTGACGGACATATTTCGAGATATTTCTTCTTCTTGTTGTTCTTCTTCTGCACAGCTAAGCTGGAAGTGGCATTTGCAGCTCGCAGTAGTGCAGAGTTATCTCAAAGAAAGGGGCCACGGTGTTTCTGTATCTCTATTATGTTGGTGCGGCTTCGGAACTTTTAAATATCTTGATATATCTCGAGAACTACGCATCTGATCAAAAAATATCATACAACATAAAAAGTAGGAAACTTAATTCTCTACAAAAAAGGTCTCTTAACATTTTGCCATAGCTCGCTTCGTTTCCGAGATATTTGCAGATTTATCTCAATGGAAGGGGCCTGACGGGCATATTTCGAGATATTTCTTCTTCTTGTTGTTCTTCTTGTGCACAGCTAAGCTGGAAGTGGCATTTGCAGCGCGCAATAGTGCAGAGTTATCTCAAAGAAAGGGGCCACGGTGTTTCTGTATCTCTATTATGTTGGTGCGGCTTCGGAACTTTTAAATATCTTGATATATCTCGAGAACTACGGATCCGATCAAAATATATCATAGAACATAAAAAGTAGGAAACTTAATTCTCTCCAAAAAAGGTCTCTTAACATTTTGCCATAGCTCGCTTCGTTTCCGAGATATTTGCAGATATATCTCAAGGGAAGGGGCCTGACGGACATATTTCGAGATATTTCTTCTTCTAGTTGTTCTTCTTCTGCACAGCTAAGCTGGGAGTGGCATTTGCAGCTCGCAATAGTGCAGAGTTATCTCAAAGAAAGGGGCCACGGTGTTTCTGTATCTCTATTATGTTGGTGCGACTTCGGAACTTTTAAATATCTTGATATATCTCGAGAACAATGCATCTGATCAAAAAATATCATAGAACATAAAAAGTAGGAAACTTAATTCTCTACAAAAAAGGTCTCTTAACATTTTGCCATAGCTCGCTTCGTTTCCGAGATATTTGCATATTTATCTCAAGGGAAGGGGCCTGACGGACATATTTCGAGATATTTCTTCTTCTTGTTGTTCTTCTTCTGCACAGCTAAGCTGGAAGTGGCATTTGCGGCTCGCACTAGTGCAGAGTTATCTCAAAGAAAGGGGCCACGGTGTTTCTGTATCTCTATTATGTTGGTGCGGCTTCGGAACTTTTAAATATCTTGATATATCTCGAGAACTACGCATCTGATCAAAAAATATCATACTACATAAAAAGTAGGAAACTTAATTCTCTACAAGAAAGGTCTCTAAACATTTTGCCATAGCTCGCTTCGTTTCCGAGATATTTGCAGATTTATCTCAAGGGAAGGGGCCTGACGGACATATTTCGAGATGTTTCTTCTTCTTGTTGTTCTTCTTCTGCACAGCTAAGCTGGAAGTGGCATTTGCAGCTCGCAATAGTGCAGAGTTATCTCAAAGAAAGAGGCCACGGTGTTTCTGTACCTCTATTATGTGGGTGCAGCTTCGGAACTTTTAAATATCTTGATATATCTCGAGAACTACGCATCTGATCAAAAAATATCATCGAACATAAAAAGTAGGAAACTTAATTCTCTACAAAAAAGGTCTCTCAACATTTTGCCATAGCTCGCTTCGTTTCCGAGATATTTGCAGATTTATCTCAAGGGAAGGGGTCTGACGGACATATTTCGAGATATTTCTTCTTCTTGTTGTTCTTCTTCTGCACAGCTAAGCTGGAAGTGGCATTTGCAGCTCGCAGTAGTGTAGAGTTATCTCAAAGAAAGGGGCCACGGTGTTTCTGTATCTCTATTATGTTGGTGCGGCTTCGGAACTTTTAAATATCTTGATATATCTCGAGAACTACGCATCTGATCAAAAAATATCATACAACATAAAAAGTAGGAAACTTTATTCTCTACAAAAAAGGTCTCTTAACATTTTGCCATAGCTCGCTTCGTTTCCGAGATATTTGCAGATTTATCTCAATGGAAGGGGCCTGACGGGCATATTTCGAGATATTTCTTCTTCTTGTTGTTCTTCTTCTGCACAGCTAAGCTGGAAGTGGCATTTGCAGCGCGCAATAGTGCAGAGTTATCTCAAAGAAAGGGGCCACGGTGTTTCTGTATCTCTATTATGTTGGTGCGGCTTCGGAACTTTTAAATATCTTGATATATCTCGAGAACTACGCATCCGATCAAAAAATATCATACAACATAAAAAGTAGGAAACTTAATTCTCTACAAAAAAGGTCTCTTAACATTTTGCCATAGCTCGCTTCGTTTCCGAGATATTTGCAGATATATCTCAAGGGAAGGGGCCTGACGGACATATTTCGAGATATTTCTTCTTCTTGTTGTTCTTCTTCTGCACAGCTAAGCTGGGAGTGGCATTTGCAGCTCGCAATAGTGCAGAGTTATCTCAAAGAAAGGGGCCACGGTGTTTCTGTATCTCTATTATGTTGGTGCGGCTTCGGAACTTTTAAATATCTTGATATATCTCGAGAACAACGCATCTGATCAAAAAATATCATAGAACATAAAAAGTAGGAAACTTAATTCTCTACAAAAAAGGTCTCTTAACATTTTGCCATAGCTCGCTTCGTTTCCGAGATATTTGCATATTTATCTCAAGGGAAGGGGCCTGACGGACATATTTCGAGATATTTCTTCTTCTTGTTGTTCTTCTTCTGCACAGCTAAGCTGGAAGTGGCGTTTGCGGCTCGCACTAGTGCAGAGTTATCTCAAAGAAAGGGGCCACGGTGTTTCTGTATCTCTATTATGTTGGTGCGGCTTCGGAACTTTTAAATATCTCGATATATCTCGAAAACTACGCTTCTGATCAAAAAATATCATAGAACATAAATTGTAGGAAATATAATTCTCTACAAAAAAGGTCTCTTAACATTTTGCCATAGCTCGCTTCGTTTCCGAGATATTTGCAGATTTATCTCAAGGGAAGGGGTCTGACGGACATATTTCGAGATATTTCTTCTTCTTGTTGTTCTTCTTCTGCACAGCTAAGCTGGAAGTGGCATTTGCAGCTCGCAGTAGTGCAGAGTTGTCTCAAAGAAAGGGGCCACGGTGTTTCTGTATCTCTATTATGTTGGTGCGGCTTCGGAACTTTTAAATATCTTGATATATCTCGAGAACTACGCATCCGATCAAAAAATATCATAGAACATAAAAAGTAGGAAACTTAATTCTCTACAAAAAAGGTCTCTCAACATTTTGCCATAGCTCGCTTCGTTTCCGAGATATTTGCAGATTTATCTCAAGGGAAGGGGTCTGACGGACATATTTCGAGATATTTCTTCTTCTTGTTGTTCTTCTTCTGCACAGCTAAGCTGGAAGTGGCATTTGCAGCTCGCAGTAGTGCAGAGTTATCTCAAAGAAAGGGGCCACGGTGTTTCTGTATCTCTATTATGTTGGTGCGGCTTCGGAACTTTTAAATATTTTGATATATCTCGAGAACTACGCATCTGATCAAAAAATATCATACAACATAAAAAGTAGGAAACTTTATTCTCTACAAAAAAGGTCTCTTAACATTTTGCCATAGCTCGCTTCGTTTCCGAGATATTTGCAGATTTATCTCAATGGAAGGGGCCTGACGGGCATATTTCGAGATATTTCTTCTTCTTGTTGTTCTTCTTCTGCACAGCTAAGCTGGAAGTGGCATTTGCAGCGCGCCATAGTGCAGAGTTATCTCAAAGAAAGGGGCCACGGTGTTTCTGTATCTCTATTATGTTGGTGCGGCTTCGGAACTTTTAAATATCTTGATATATCTCGAGAACTACGCATCCGATCAAAAAATATCATACAACATAAAAAGTAGGAAACTTAATTCTCTACAAAAAAGGTCTCTTAACATTTTGCCATAGCTCGCTTCGTTTCCGAGATATTTGCAGATATATCTCAAGGGAAGGGGCCTGACGGACATATTTCGAGATATTTCTTCTTCTTGTTGTTCTTCTTCTGCACAGCTAAGCTGGGAGTGGCATTTGCAGCTCGCAATAGTGCAGAGTTATCTCAAAGAATGGGGCCACGGTGTTTCTGTATCTCTATTATGTTGGTGCGGCTTCGGAACTTTTAAATATCTTGATATATCTCGAGAACA
Organism: Osmia lignaria lignaria; assembly: GCF_051020975.1. Lineage (NCBI taxonomy): Eukaryota > Metazoa > Arthropoda > Insecta > Hymenoptera > Megachilidae > Osmia > Osmia lignaria. The sequence continues at coordinate 5,568,318 of NW_027478161.1, forward strand.
ACGCATCTGATCAAAAAATATGATAGAACATAAAAAGTAGGAAACTTAATTCTCTACAAAAAAGGTCTCTTAACATTTTGCCATAGCTCGCTTCGTTTCCGAGATATTTGCATATTTATCTCAAGGGAAGGGGCCTGACGGACATATTTCGAGATATTTCTTCTTCTTGTTGTTCTTCTTCTGCACAGCTAAGCTGGAAGTGGCATTTACAGCTCGCAATAGTGCAGAGTTATCTCAAAGAAAGGGGCCACGGTGTTTCTGTATCTCTATTATGTTGGTGCGGCTTCGGAACTTTTAAATATCTCGATATATCTCGAAAACTACGCTTCTGATCAAAAAATATCATAGAACATAAATTGTAGGAAACATAATTCTCTACAAAAAAGGTCTCTTAAAATTTTGCCATAGCTCGCTTCGTTTCCGAGATATTTGCAGATTTATCTCAAGGGAAGGGTCCTGATGGACATATTTCGAGATATTTCTTCTTCTTGTTGTTCTTCTTCTGCACAGCTAAACTGGAAGTGGCATTTCCAGCTCGCAATCGTGCAGAGTTATCTCAAAGAAAGGGGCCACGGTGTTTCTGTATCTCTATTATGTTGGTGCGGCTTCGGAACTTTTAAATATCTTGATATATCTCGAGAACTACGCCTCTGATCGAAAAATATCATAGAACATAAAAAGTAGGAAACTTAATTCTCTACAAAAAAGGTCTCTTAACATTTTGCCATAGCTCGCTTCGTTTCCGAGATATTTGCAGATTTATCTCAAGGGAAGGGTCCTGATGGACATATTTCGAGATATTTCTTCTTCTTGTTGTTCTTCTTCTGCACAGCTAAACTGGAAGTGGCATTTCCAGCTCGCAATCGTGCAGAGTTATCTCAAAGAAAGGGGCCACGGTGTTTCTGTATCTCTATTATGTTGGTGCGGCTTCGGAACTTTTAAATATCTTGATATATCTCGAGAACTACGCCTCTGATCGAAAAATATCATAGAACATAAAAAGTAGGAAACTTAATTCTCTACAAAAAAGGTCTCTTAACATTTTGCCATAGCTCGCTTGGTTTCCGAGGTATTTGCAGATTTATCTCAAGGGAAGGGGCCTGACGGACATATTTCGAGATATTTCTTCTTCTTGTTGTTCTTCTTCTGCATAGCTAAGCTGGAAGTGGCATTTCCAGCTCGCAATAGTGCAGAGTTATCTCAAAGAAAGGGGCCACGGTGTTTCTGTATCTCTATTATGTTGGTGCGGCTTCGGAACTTTTAAATATCTTGATATATCTCGAGAACTACGCATCTGATCAAAAAATATCATAGAAGATAAAAAGTAGGAAACTTAATTCTCTACAAAAAAGGTTTCTTAACATTTTCCCATAGCTGGCATCGTTTCCGAGATATTTGCAGATTTATCTCAAGGGAAGGGGCCTGACGGACATATTCCGAGATATTTCTTCTTCTTGTTGTTCCTCTTCTGCACAGCTAAGCTGGAAGTGGCATTTGCAGCTCGCAATAGTGCAGAGTTATCTCAAAGAAAGAGGCCACGTTGTTTCTGCACCTCTATTATGTTGGTGCAGCTTCGGAACTTTTAAATATCTTGATATATCTCGAGAACTACGCATCTGATCAAAAAATATCATAGAACATAAAAAGTAGGAAACTTAATTGTCTACAAATAAGGTCTCTTAACATTTTGGCATAGCTCGCTTCGTTTCCGAGATATTTGCAGATTTATCTCAAGGTAAGGGGCCTGACGGACATATTTCGAGATATTTCTTCTTCTTGTTGTTCTTCTTCTGCACAGCTAAGCTGGAAGTGGCATTTGCAGCTCGCAATAGTGCATAGTTATCTCAAAGAAAGGGGCCACGGTGTTTCTGTATCTCTATTATGTTGGTGCGGCTTCGGAACTTTTAAATATCTTGATATATCTCGAGAACTACGCATCTGATCAAAAAATATCATAGAAGATAAAAAGTAGGAAACTTAATTCTCTACAAAAAAGGTTTCTTAACATTTTCCCATAGCTGGCATCGTTTCCGAGATATTTGCAGATTTATCTCAAGGGAAGGGGCCTGACGGACATATTCCGAGATATTTCTTCTTCTTGTTGTTCCTCTTCTGCACAGCTAAGCTGGAAGTGGCATTTGCAGCTCGCAATAGTGCAGAGTTATCTCAAAGAAAGAGGCCACGGTGTTTCTGCACCTCTATTATGTTGGTGCAGCTTCGGAACTTTTAAATATCTTGATATATCTCGAGAACTACGCATCTGATCAAAAAATATCATAGAACATAAAAAGTAGGAAACTTAATTGTCTACAAATAAGGTCTCTTAACATTTTGGCATAGCTCGCTTCGTTTCCGAGATATTTGCAGATTTATCTCAAGGGAAGGGGCCTGACGGACATATTTCGAGATATTTCTTCTTCTTGTTGTTCTTCTTCTGCACAGCTAAGCTGGAAGTGGCATTTGCAGCTCGCAATAGTGCAGAGTTATCGCAAAGAAAGGGGCCACGGTGTTTCTGTATCTCTATTATGTTGGTGCGGCTTCGGAACTTTTAAATATCTTGATATATCTCGAGAACTACGCATCTGATCAAAAAATATCATAGAACATAAATTGTAGGGAACATAATTCTCTACAAAAAAGCTCTCTTAACATTTTGCCATAGCTCGCTTCGTTTCCGAGATATTTGCAGATTTATCTCAAGGGAAGGGTCCTGATGGACATATTTCGAGATATTTCTTCTTCTTGTTGTTCTTCTTCTGCACAGCTAAACTGGAAGTGGCATTTCCAGCTCGCAATCGTGCAGAGTTATCTCAAAGAAAGGGGCCACGGTGTTTCTGTATCTCTATTATGTTGGTGCGGCTTCGGAACTTTTAAATATCTTGATATATCTCGAGAACTACGCCTCTGATCGAAAAATATCATAGAACATAAAAAGTAGGAAACTTAATTCTCTACAAAAAAGGTCTCTTAACATTTTGCCATAGCTCGCTTGGTTTCCGAGGTATTTGCAGATTTATCTCAAGGGAAGGGGCCTGACGGACATATTTCGAGATATTTCTTCTTCTTGTTGTTCTTCTTCTGCATAGCTAAGCTGGAAGTGGCATTTCCAGCTCGCAATAGTGCAGAGTTATCTCAAAGAAAGGGGCCACGGTGTTTCTGTATCTCTATTATGTTGGTGCGGCTTCGGAACTTTTAAATATCTTGATATATCTCGAGAACTACGCATCTGATCAAAAAATATCATAGAAGATAAAAAGTAGGAAACTTAATTCTCTACAAAAAAGGTTTCTTAACATTTTCCCATAGCTGGCATCGTTTCCGAGATATTTGCAGATTTATCTCAAGGGAAGGGGCCTGACGGACATATTCCGAGATATTTCTTCTTCTTGTTGTTCCTCTTCTGCACAGCTAAGCTGGAAGTGGCATTTGCAGCTCGCAATAGTGCAGAGTTATCTCAAAGAAAGAGGCCACGGTGTTTCTGCACCTCTATTATGTTGGTGCAGCTTCGGAACTTTTAAATATCTTGATATATCTCGAGAACTACGCATCTGATCAAAAAATATCATAGAACATAAAAAGTAGGAAACTTAATTGTCTACAAATAAGGTCTCTTAACATTTTGGCATAGCTCGCTTCGTTTCCGAGATATTTGCAGATTTATCTCAAGGGAAGGGGCCTGACGGACATATTTCGAGATGTTTCTTCTTCTTGTTGTTCTTCTTCTGCACAGCTAAGCTGGAAGTGGCATTTGCAGCTCGCAATAGTGCAGAGTTATCGCAAAGAAAGGGGCCACGGTGTTTCTGTATCTCTATTATGTTGGTGCGGCTTCGGAACTTTTAAATATCTTGATATATCTCGAGAACTACGCCTCTGATCGAAAAATATCATAGAACATAAAAAGTAGGAAACTTAATTCTCTACAAAAAAGGTCTCTTAACATTTTGCCATAGCTCGCTTCGTTTCCGAGATATTTGCAGATTTATCTCAAGGGAAGGGGCCGACGGACATATTTCGAGATATTTCTTCTTCTTGTTGTTCTTCTTCTGCACAGCTAAGCTGGAAGTGGCATTTGCAGCTCGCAATAGTGCAGAGTTATCTCAAAGAAAGGGGCCACGGTGTTTCTGTACCTCTATTATGTTGGTGCAGCTTCGGAGCTTTTAAATATCTTGATATATCTCGAAAACTACGCTTCTGATCAAAAAATATCATAGAACATAAATTGTAGGAAACATAATTCTCTACAGAAAAGGTCTCTTAACATTTTGCCATAGCTCGCTTCGTTTCCGAGATATTTGCAGATTTATCTCAAGGGAAGGGTCCTGATGGACATATTTCGAGATGTTTCTTCTTCTTGTTGTTCTTCTTCTGCACAGCTAAACTGGAAGTGGCATTTCCAGCTCGCAGTAGTGCAGAGTTATCTCAAAGAAAGGGGCCACGGTGTTTCTGTATCTCTATTATGTTGGTGCGGCTTCGGAACTTTTAAATATCTCGATATATCTCGAAAACTACGCTTCTGATCAAAAAATATCAGAGAACGTAAATTGTAGGAAACATAATTCTCTACAAAAAAGGTCTCTTAAGATTTTGCCATAGCTCGCTTCGTTTCCGAGATAATTGCAGATTTATCTCAAGGGAAGGGGCCTGACGGACATATTTCGAGATATTTCTTCTTCTTGTTGTTCTTCTGCACAGCTAAGCTGGAAGTGGCATTTGCAGGTCGCAATAGTGCAGAGTTATCTCAAAGAAAGGGGCCACGGTGTTTCTGTATCTCTATTATGTTGGTGCGGCTTCGGAACTTTTAAATATCTTGATATATCTCGAGAACTACGCATCTGATCAAAAAATATCGTAGAACATAAAAAGTAGGAAACTTAATTCTCTACAAATAAGGTCTCTTAACATTTTGCCATAGCTCGCTTGGTTTCCGAGATATTTGCAGATTTATCTCAAGGGAAGGGGCCTGAGGGACATATTGCGAGATATTTCTTCTTCTTGTTGTTCTTCTTCTGCACAGCTAAGCTGGAAGTGGCATTTGCAGCTCGCAGTAGTGCAGAGTTACCTCAAGGAAAGGGGCCACGGTGTTTCTGTATCACTATTATGTTGGTGCCGCTTCGGAACTTTTAAATATCTGGATATATCTCGAGAACTACGCATCTGATCAAAAAATATCATTGAACATAAAAAGTAGGAAACTTAATTCTCTACAAAAAAGGTCTCTTAACATTTTGCCATAGCTCGCTTCGTTTCCGAGATATTTGCAGATTTATCTCAAGGGAAGGGGCCTGACGGACATATTTCGAGATATTTCTTCTTCTTGTTGTTCTTCTTCTGCACAGCTAAGCTGGAAGTGCCATTTGCAGCGCGCAATAGTGCAGAGTTATCTCAAAGAAAGGGGCCACGCTGTTTCTGTATCTCTATTATGTTGGTGCGGCTTCGGAACTTTTAAATACCTTGATATATCTCGAGAACTACGCCTCTGATCGAAAAATATCATAGAACATAAAAAGTAGGAAACTTAATTCTCTACAAAAAAGGTCTCTTAACATTTTGCCATAGCTCGCTTGGTTTCCGAGGTATTTGCAGATTTATCTCAAGGGAAGGGGCCTGACGGACATATTTCGAGATATTTCTTCTTCTTGTTGTTCTTCTTCTGCATAGCTAAGCTGGAAGTGGCATTTCCAGCTCGCAATAGTGCAGAGTTATCCCAAAGAAAGGGGCCACGGTGGTTCTGTATCTCTATTATGTTGGTGCGGCTTCGGCACTTTTAAATATCTCGATATATCTCGAAAACTACGCTTCTGATCAAAAAATATCATAGAACATAAATTGTAGGAAACATAATTCTCTACGAAAAAGGTCTCTTAACATTTTGCCATAGCTCGCTTCGTTTCCGAGATATTTGCAGATTTATCTCAAGGGAAGGGTCCTGATGGACATATTTCGAGATATTTCTTCTTCTTGTTGTTCTTCTTCTGCACAGCTAAACTGGAAGTGGCATTTCCAGCTCGCAATCGTGCAGAGTAATCTCAAAGAAAGGGGCCACGGTGTTTCTGTATCTCTATTATGTTGGTGCGGCTTCGGAACTTTTAAATATCTTGATATATCTCGAGAACTACGCCTCTGATCGAAAAATATCATAGAACATAAAAAGTAGGAAACTTAATTCTCTACAAAAAAGGTCTCTTAACATTTTGCCATAGCTCGCTTCGTTTCCGAGATATTTGCAGATTTATCTCAAGGGAAGGGTCCTGACGGACATATTTCGAGATATTTCTTCTTCTTGTTGTTCTTCTTCTGCACAGCTAAACTGGAAGTGGCATTTCCAGCTCGCAATAGTGCAGAGTTATCACAAAGAAAGGGGCCACGATGTTTCTGTATCTCTATTATGTTGGTGCGGCTTCGGAACTTTTAAATATCTCGATATATCTCGAAAACTACGCTTCTGATCAAAAAATAGCATAGAACATAAATTGTAGGAAACATAATTCTCTACAAAAAAGGTCTCTTAACATTTTGCCATAGCTCGCTTCGTTTCCGAGATATTTGCAGATTTATCTCAAGGGAAGGGTCCTGATGGACATATTTCGAGATATTTCTTCTTCTTGTTGTTCTTCTTCTGCACAGCTAAACTGGAAGTGGCATTTCCAGCTCGCAATAGTGCAGAGTTATCTCAAAGAGAGGGGCCACGGTGTTTCTGTATCTCTATTATGTTGGTGCGGCTTCGGAACTTTTAAATATCTTGATATATCTCGAGAACTACGCCTCTGATCGAAAAATATCATAGAACATAAAAAGTAGGAAACTTAATTCTCTACAAAAAAGGTCTCTTAACATTTTGCCATAGCTCGCTTGGTTTCCGAGGTATTTGCAGATTTATCTCAAGGGAAGGGGCCTGACGGACATATTTCGAGATATTTCTTCTTCTTGTTGTTCTTCTTCTGCATAGCTAAGCTGGAAGTGGCATTTCCAGCTCGCAATAGTGCAGAGTTATCCCAAAGAAAGGGGCCACGGTGGTTCTGTATCTCTATTATGTTGGTGCGGCTTCGGCACTTTTAAATATCTCGATATATCTCGAAAACTACGCTTCTGATCAAAAAATATCATAGAACATAAATTGTAGGAAACATAATTCTCTACGAAAAAGGTCTCTTAACATTTTGCCATAGCTCGCTTCGTTTCCGAGATATTTGCAGATTTATCTCAAGGGAAGGGTCCTGATGGACATATTTCGAGATATTTCTTCTTCTTGTTGTTCTTCTTCTGCACAGCTAAACTGGAAGTGGCATTTCCAGCTCGCAATAGTGCAGAGTTATCTCAAAGAGAGGGGCCACGGTGTTTCTGTATCTCTATTATGTTGGTGCGGCTTCGGAACTTTTAAATATCTTGATATATCTCGAGAACTACGCCTCTGATCGAAAAATATCATAGAACATAAAAAGTAGGAAACTTAATTCTCTACAAAAAAGGTCTCTTAACATTTTGCCATAGCTCGCTTGGTTTCCGAGGTATTTGCAGATTTATCTCAAGGGAAGGGGCCTGACGGACATATTTCGAGATATTTCTTCTTCTTGTTGTTCTTCTTCTGCATAGCTAAGCTGGAAGTGGCATTTCCAGCTCGCAATAGTGCAGAGTTATCCCAAAGAAAGGGGCCACGGTGGTTCTGTATCTCTATTATGTTGGTGCGGCTTCGGAACTTTTAAATATCTTGATATATCTCGAGAACTACGCCTCTGATCGAAAAATATCATAGAACATAAAAAGTAGGAAACTTAATTCTCTACAAAAAAGGTCTCTTAACATTTTGCCATAGCTCGCTTGGTTTCCGAGGTATTTGCAGATTTATCTCAAGGGAAGGGGCCTGACGGACATATTTCGAGATATTTCTTCTTCTTGTTGTTCTTCTTCTGCATAGCTAAGCTGGAAGTGGCATTTCCAGCTCGCAATAGTGCAGAGTTATCCCAAAGAAAGGGGCCACGGTGGTTCTGTATCTGTATTATGTTGGTGCGGCTTCGGCACTTTTAAATATCTCGATATATCTCGAAAACTACGCTTCTGATCAAAAAATATCATAGAACATAAATTGTAGGAAACATAATTCTCTACGAAAAAGGTCTCTTAACATTTTGCCATAGCTCGCTTCGTTTCCGAGATATTTGCAGATTTATCTCAAGGGAAGGGTCCTGATGGACATATTTCGAGATATTTCTTCTTCTTGTTGTTCTTCTTCTGCACAGCTAAACTGGAAGTGGCATTTCCAGCTCGCAATAGTGCAGAGTTATCTCAAAGAGAGGGGCCACGGTGTTTCTGTATCTCTATTATGTTGGTGCGGCTTCGGAACTTTTAAATATCTTGATATATCTCGAGAACTACGCCTCTGATCGAAAAATATCATAGAACATAAAAAGTAGGAAACTTAATTCTCTACAAAAAAGGTCTCTTAACATTTTGCCATAGCTCGCTTGGTTTCCGAGGTATTTGCAGATTTATCTCAAGGGAAGGGGCCTGACGGACATATTTCGAGATATTTCTTCTTCTTGTTGTTCTTCTTCTGCATAGCTAAGCTGGAAGTGGCATTTCCAGCTCGCAATAGTGCAGAGTTATCCCAAAGAAAGGGGCCACGGTGGTTCTGTATCTCTATTATGTTGGTGCGGCTTCGGCACTTTTAAATATCTCGATATATCTCGAAAACTACGCTTCTGATCAAAAAATATCATAGAACATAAATTGTAGGAAACATAATTCTCTACGAAAAAGGTCTCTTAACATTTTGCCATAGCTCGCTTCGTTTCCGAGATATTTGCAGATTTATCTCAAGGGAAGGGTCCTGATGGACATATTTCGAGATATTTCTTCTTCTTGTTGTTCTTCTTCTGCACAGCTAAACTGGAAGTGGCATTTCCAGCTCGCAATCGTGCAGAGTAATCTCAAAGAAAGGGGCCACGGTGTTTCTGTATCTCTATTATGTTGGTGCGGCTTCGGAACTTTTAAATATCTTGATATATCTCGAGAACTACGCCTCTGATCGAAAAATATCATAGAACATAAAAAGTAGGAAACTTAATTCTCTACAAAAAAGGTCTCTTAACATTTTGCCATAGCTCGCTTCGTTTCCGAGATATTTGCAGATTTATCTCAAGGGAAGGGTCCTGACGGACATATTTCGAGATATTTCTTCTTCTTGTTGTTCTTCTTCTGCACAGCTAAACTGGAAGTGGCATTTCCAGCTCGCAATAGTGCAGAGTTATCACAAAGAAAGGGGCCACGATGTTTCTGTATCTCTATTATGTTGGTGCGGCTTCGGAACTTTTAAATATCTCGATATATCTCGAAAACTACGCTTCTGATCAAAAAATATCATAGAACATAAATTGTAGGAAACATAATTCTCTACAAAAAAGGTCTCTTAACATTTTGCCATAGCTCGCTTCGTATCCGAGATATTTGCAGATTTATCTCAAGGGAAGGGTCCTGATGGACATATTTCGAGATATTTCTTCTTCTTGTTGTTCTTCTTCTGCACAGCTAAACTGGAAGTGGCATTTCCAGCTCGCAATAGTGCAGAGTTATCTCAAAGAGAGGGGCCACGGTGTTTCTGTATCTCTATTATGTTGGTGCGGCTTCGGAACTTTTAAATATCTTGATATATCTCGAGAACTACGCATCTGATCAAAAAATATCATAGAACATAAATTGTAGGAAACAGAATTCTCTACAAAAAAGGTCTCTTAACATTTTGCCATAGCTCGCTTCGTTTCCGAGATACTTGCCGATTTATCTCAAGGGAAGGGGCCTGACGGACATATTTCGAGATATTTCTTCTTCTTGTTGTTCTTCTTCTGCACAGCTAAGCTGGAAGTGGCATTTGCAGCTCGCAATTGTGCAGAGTTATCTCAAAGAGAGGGGCCACGGTGTTTCTGTATCTCTATTATGTTGGTGCGGCTTCGGAACTTTTAAATATCTCGATATATCTCGAAAACTACGCTTCTGATCAAGAAATATCATAGAACATAAATTGTAGGAAACATAATTCTCTACAAAAAAGGTCTCTTAACATTTTGCCATAGCTCGCTTCGTTTCCGAGATATTTGCAGATTTATCTCAAGGGAAGGGTCCTGATGGACATATTTCGAGATATTTCTTCTTCTTGTTGTTCTTCTTCTGCACAGCTAAACTGGAAGTGGCATTTCCAGCTCGCAATAGTGCAGAGTTATCTCAAAGAGAGGGGCCACGGTGTTTCTGTATCTCTATTATGTTGGTGCGGCTTCGGAACTTTTAAATATCTTGATATATCTCGAGAACTACGCATCTGATCAAAAAATATCATAGAACATAAATTGTAGGAAACATAATTCTCTACAAAAAAGGTCTCTTAACATTTTGCCATAGCTCGCTTCGTTTCCGAGATACTTGCCGATTTATCTGAAGGGAAGGGGCCTGGCGGACATATTTCGAGATATTTCTTCTTCTTGTTGTTCTTCTTCTGCACAGCTAAGCTGGAAGTGGCATTTGCAGCTCGCAGTAGTGCAGAGTTACCTCAAGGAAAGGGGCCACGGTGTTTCTGTATCTCTATTATGTTGGTGCCGCTTCGGAACTTTTAAATATCTGGATATATCTCGAGAACTACGCATCTGATCAAAAAATATCATTGAACATAAAAAGTAGGAAACTTAATTCTCTACAAAAAAGGTCTCTTAACATTTTGCCATAGCTCGCTTCGTTTCCGAGATATTTGCAGATTTATCTCAAGGGAAGGGGCCTGACGGACATATTTCGAGATATTTCTTCTTCTTGTTGTTCTTCTTCTGCACAGCTAAGCTGGAAGTGCCATTTGCAGCGCGCAATAGTGCAGAGTTATCTCAAAGAAAGGGGCCACGCTGTTTCTGTATCTCTATTATGTTGGTGCGGCTTCGGAACTTTTAAATATCTTGATATATCTCGAGAACTACGCATGTGATCAAAAAATATCATAGAACATAAAAAGTAGGAAACTTAATTTTCTACAAAAAAGGTCTCTTAACGTTTTGCAATAGCTCGCTTCGTTTCCGAGATATTTGCAGATTTATCTCAAGGGAAGGGTCCTGACGGACATATTTCGAGATATTTCTTCTTCTTGTTGTTCTTCTTCTGCACAGCTAAACTGGAAGTGGCATTTCCAGCTCGCAATAGTGCAGAGTTATCCCAAAGAAAGGGGCCACGATGTTTCTGTATCTCTATTATGTTGGTGCGGCTTCGGAACTTTTAAATATCTCGATATATCTCGAAAACTACGCTTCTGATCAAAAAATATCATAGAACATAAATTGTAGGAAACATAATTCTCTACAAAAAAGGTCTCTTAACATTTTGCCATAGCTCGCTTCGTTTCCGAGATATTTGCAGATTTATCTCAAGGGAAGGGGCCTGAGGGACATATTTCGAGATATTTCTTCTTCTTGTTGTTCTTCTTCTGCACAGCTAAGCTGGAAATGGCATTTGCAGCTCGCAGTAGTGCAGAGTTACCTCAAGGAAAGGGGCCACGGTGTTTCTGTATCTCTATTATGTTGGTGCCGCTTCGGAACTTTTAAATATCTGGATATATCTCGAGAACTACGCATCTGATCAAAAAATATCATTGAACATAAAAAGTAGGAAACTTAATTCTCTACAAAAAAGGTCTCTTAACATTTTGCCATAGCTCGCTTCGTTTCCGAGATATTTGCAGATTTATCTCAAGGGAAGGGGCCTGACGGACATATTTCGAGATATTTCTTCTTCTTGTTGTTCTTCTCCTGCACAGCTAAGCTGGAAGTGCCATTTGCAGCGCGCAATTGTGCAGAGTTATCTCAAAGAAAGGGGCCACGCTGTTTCTGTATCTCTATTATGTTGGTGCGGCTTCGGAACTTTTAAATATCTTGATATATCTCGAGAACTACGCATCTGATCAAAAAATATCGTAGAACATAAAAAGTAGGAAACTTAATTCTCTACAAATAAGGTCTCTTAACATTTTGCCATAGCTCGCTTGGTTTCCGAGATATTTGCAGATTTATCTCAAGGGAAGGGGCCTGAGGGACATATTTCGAGATATTTCTTCTTCTTGTTGTTCTTCTTCTGCACAGCTAAGCTGGAAGTGGCATTTGCAGCTCGCAATAGTGCAGAGTTACCTCAAAGAAAGGGGCCACGGTGTTTCTGTATCTCTATTATGTTGGTGCCGCTTCGGAACTTTTAAATATCTGGATATATCTCGAGAACTACGCATCTGATCAAAAAATATCATACAACATAAAAAGTAGGAAACTTAATTCTCTACAAAAAAGGTCTCTTAACATTTTGCCATAGCTCGCTTCGTTTCCGAGATATTTGCAGATTTATCCCAAGGGAAGGGGCCTGACGGACATATTTCGAGATATTTCTTCTTCTTGTTGTTCTTCTTCTGCACAGCTAAGCTGGAAGTGGCATTTGCAGCTCGCAATAGTGCAGAGTTATCTCAAAGAAAGGGGCCACGGTGTTTCTGTATCTCTATTATGTTGGTGCGGCTTCGGAACTTTTAAATATCTTGATATATCTCGAGAACTACGCATCTGATCAAAAAATATCGTAGAACATAGAAAGTAGGAAACTTAATTCTCTACAAATAAGGTCTCTTAACATTTTGCCATAGCTCGCTTGGTTTCCGAGATATTTGCAGATTTATCTCAAGGGAAGGGGCCTGAGGGACATATTTCGAGATATTTCTTCTTCTTGTTGTTCTTCTTCTGCACAGCTAAGCTGGAAGTGGCATTTGCAGCTCGCAATAGTGCAGAGTTACCTCAAAGAAAGGGGCCACGGTGTTTCTGTATCTCTATTATGTTGGTGCGGCTTCGGAACTTTTAAATATCTTGATATATCTCGAGAACTACGCATCTGTTCAAAAAATATCATAGAACATAAAAGGTAGGAATCCTAATTTTCTACAAAAAAGGTCTCTTAACATTTTGCCGTAGCTCGCTTCGTTTCCGAGATATTTGCAGATTTATCTCAAGGGAAGGGGCCTGACGGACATATTTCCAGATATTTCTTCTTCTTGTTGTTCTTCTTCTGCACAGCTAAGCTGGAAGTGGCATTTGCAGCTCGCAATAGTGCAGAGTTATCTCAAAGAAAGGGGCCACGGTGTTTCTGTATCTCTATTATGTTGGTGCGGCTTCGGAACTTTTAAATATCTCGATATATCTCGAAAACTACGCTTCTGATCAAAAAATATCATAGAACATGAAAAGTAGGAAACTTAATTCTCTACAAAAAAGGTCTCTTAACATTTTGCCATAGCTCGCTTCGTTTCCGAGATATTTGCAGATTTATCTCAAGGGAAGGGGCCTGACGGACATATTTCGAGATATTTCTTCTTCTTGTTGTTCTTCTTCTGCACAGCTAAGCTGGAGGTGGCATTTGCAGCGCGCAATGGTGCAGAGTTATCTCAAAGAAAGGGGCCACGGTGTTTCTGTATCTCTATTATGTTGGTGCGGCTTCGGAACTTTTAAATATCTTGATATATCTCGAGAACTACGCATCTGATCAAAAAATATCATAGAACATAAAAAGTAGGAAACCTAATTTTCTACAAAAAAGGTCTCTTAACATTTTGCCATAGCTCGCTTCGTTTCCGAGATATTTGCAGATTTATCTCAAGGGAAGGGGCCTGACGGACATATTTCGAGATATTTCTTCTTCTTGTTGTTCTTCTTCTGCACAGCTAAGCTGGAAGTGGCATTTGCAGCGCGCAATAGTGCAGAGTTATCTCAAAGAAATGGGCCACGGTGTTTCTGTATCTCTATTATGTTGGTGCGGCTTCGGAACTTTTAAATATCTTGATATATCTCGAGAACTACGCATCTGATCAAAAAATATCAGAGAACGTAAACTGTAGGAAACATAATTCTCTACAAAAAAGGTCTCTTAACATTTTGCCATAGCTCGCTTCGTTTCCGAGATACTTGCCGATTTATCTCAAGGGAAGGGGCCTGACGGACATATTTCGAGATATTTCTTCTTCTTGTTGTTCTTCTTCTGCACAGCTAAGCTGGAAGTGGCATTTGCAGCTCGCAATTGTGCAGAGTTATCTCAAAGAGAGGGGCCACGGTGTTTCTGTATCTCTATTATGTTGGTGCGGCTTCGGAACTTTTAAATATCTCGATATATCTCGAAAACTACGCTTCTGATCAAGAAATATCATAGAACATAAATTGTAGGAAACATAATTCTCTACAAAAAAGGTCTCTTAACATTTTGCCATAGCTCGCTTCGTTTCCGAGATATTTGCAGATTTATCTCAAGGGAAGGGTCCTGATGGACATATTTCGAGATATTTCTTCTTCTTGTTGTTCTTCTTCTGCACAGCTAAACTGGAAGTGGCATTTCCAGCTCGCAATAGTGCAGAGTTATCTCAAAGAGAGGGGCCACGGTGTTTCTGTATCTCTATTATGTTGGTGCGGCTTCGGAACTTTTAAATATCTTGATATATCTCGAGAACTACGCATCTGATCAAAAAATATCATAGAACATAAATTGTAGGAAACATAATTCTCTACAAAAAAGGTCTCTTAACATTTTGCCATAGCTCGCTTCGTTTCCGAGATACTTGCCGATTTATCTGAAGGGAAGGGGCCTGGCGGACATATTTCGAGATATTTCTTCTTCTTGTTGTTCTTCTTCTGCACAGCTAAGCTGGAAGTGGCATTTGCAGCTCGCAGTAGTGCAGAGTTACCTCAAGGAAAGGGGCCACGGTGTTTCTGTATCTCTATTATGTTGGTGCCGCTTCGGAACTTTTAAATATCTGGATATATCTCGAGAACTACGCATCTGATCAAAAAATATCATTGAACATAAAAAGTAGGAAACTTAATTCTCTACAAAAAAGGTCTCTTAACATTTTGCCATAGCTCGCTTCGTTTCCGAGATATTTGCAGATTTATCTCAAGGGAAGGGGCCTGACGGACATATTTCGAGATATTTCTTCTTCTTGTTGTTCTTCTTCTGCACAGCTAAGCTGGAAGTGCCATTTGCAGCGCGCAATAGTGCAGAGTTATCTCAAAGAAAGGGGCCACGCTGTTTCTGTATCTCTATTATGTTGGTGCGGCTTCGGAACTTTTAAATATCTTGATATATCTCGAGAACTACGCATGTGATCAAAAAATATCATAGAACATAAAAAGTAGGAAACTTAATTTTCTACAAAAAAGGTCTCTTAACGTTTTGCAATAGCTCGCTTCGTTTCCGAGATATTTGCAGATTTATCTCAAGGGAAGGGTCCTGACGGACATATTTCGAGATATTTCTTCTTCTTGTTGTTCTTCTTCTGCACAGCTAAACTGGAAGTGGCATTTCCAGCTCGCAATAGTGCAGAGTTATCCCAAAGAAAGGGGCCACGATGTTTCTGTATCTCTATTATGTTGGTGCGGCTTCGGAACTTTTAAATATCTCGATATATCTCGAAAACTACGCTTCTGATCAAAAAATATCATAGAACATAAATTGTAGGAAACATAATTCTCTACAAAAAAGGTCTCTTAACATTTTGCCATAGCTCGCTTCGTTTCCGAGATATTTGCAGATTTATCTCAAGGGAAGGGGCCTGAGGGACATATTTCGAGATATTTCTTCTTCTTGTTGTTCTTCTTCTGCACAGCTAAGCTGGAAATGGCATTTGCAGCTCGCAGTAGTGCAGAGTTACCTAAAGGAAAGGGGCCACGGTGTTTCTGTATCTCTATTATGTTGGTGCCGCTTCGGAACTTTTAAATATCTGGATATATCTCGAGAACTACGCATCTGATCAAAAAATATCATTGAACATAAAAAGTAGGAAACTTAATTCTCTACAAAAAAGGTCTCTTAACATTTTGCCATAGCTCGCTTCGTTTCCGAGATATTTGCAGATTTATCTCAAGGGAAGGGGCCTGACGGACATATTTCGAGATATTTCTTCTTCTTGTTGTTCTTCTCCTGCACAGCTAAGCTGGAAGTGCCATTTGCAGCGCGCAATTGTGCAGAGTTATCTCAAAGAAAGGGGCCACGCTGTTTCTGTATCTCTATTATGTTGGTGCGGCTTCGGAACTTTTAAATATCTTGATATATCTCGAGAACTACGCATCTGATCAAAAAATATCGTAGAACATAAAAAGTAGGAAACTTAATTCTCTACAAATAAGGTCTCTTAACATTTTGCCATAGCTCGCTTGGTTTCCGAGATATTTGCAGATTTATCTCAAGGGAAGGGGCCTGAGGGACATATTTCGAGATATTTCTTCTTCTTGTTGTTCTTCTTCTGCACAGCTAAGCTGGAAGTGGCATTTGCAGCTCGCAATAGTGCAGAGTTACCTCAAAGAAAGGGGCCACGGTGTTTCTGTATCTCTATTATGTTGGTGCCGCTTCGGAACTTTTAAATATCTGGATATATCTCGAGAACTACGCATCTGATCAAAAAATATCATACAACATAAAAAGTAGGAAACTTAATTCTCTACAAAAAAGGTCTCTTAACATTTTGCCATAGCTCGCTTCGTTTCCGAGATATTTGCAGATTTATCCCAAGGGAAGGGGCCTGACGGACATATTTCGAGATATTTCTTCTTCTTGTTGTTCTTCTTCTGCACAGCTAAGCTGGAAGTGGCATTTGCAGCTCGCAATAGTGCAGAGTTATCTCAAAGAAAGGGGCCACGGTGTTTCTGTATCTCTATTATGTTGGTGCGGCTTCGGAACTTTTAAATATCTTGATATATCTCGAGAACTACGCATCTGATCAAAAAATATCGTAGAACATAGAAAGTAGGAAACTTAATTCTCTACAAATAAGGTCTCTTAACATTTTGCCATAGCTCGCTTGGTTTCCGAGATATTTGCAGATTTATCTCAAGGGAAGGGGCCTGAGGGACATATTTCGAGATATTTCTTCTTCTTGTTGTTCTTCTTCTGCACAGCTAAGCTGGAAGTGGCATTTGCAGCTCGCAATAGTGCAGAGTTACCTCAAAGAAAGGGGCCACGGTGTTTCTGTATCTCTATTATGTTGGTGCGGCTTCGGAACTTTTAAATATCTTGATATATCTCGAGAACTACGCATCTGTTCAAAAAATATCATAGAACATAAAAGGTAGGAATCCTAATTTTCTACAAAAAAGGTCTCTTAACATTTTGCCGTAGCTCGCTTCGTTTCCGAGATATTTGCAGATTTATCTCAAGGGAAGGGGCCTGACGGACATATTTCCAGATATTTCTTCTTCTTGTTGTTCTTCTTCTGCACAGCTAAGCTGGAAGTGGCATTTGCAGCTCGCAATAGTGCAGAGTTATCTCAAAGAAAGGGGCCACGGTGTTTCTGTATCTCTATTATGTTGGTGCGGCTTCGGAACTTTTAAATATCTCGATATATCTCGAAAACTACGCTTCTGATCAAAAAATATCATAGAACATGAAAAGTAGGAAACTTAATTCTCTACAAAAAAGGTCTCTTAACATTTTGCCATAGCTCGCTTCGTTTCCGAGATATTTGCAGATTTATCTCAAGGGAAGGGTCCTGATGGACATATTTCGAGATATTTCTTCTTCTTGTTGTTCTTCTTCTGCACAGCTAAACTGGAAGTGGCATTTCCAGCTCGCAATAGTGCAGAGTTATCTCAAAGAGAGGGGCCACGGTGTTTCTGTATCTCTATTATGTTGGTGCGGCTTCGGAACTTTTAAATATCTTGATATATCTCGAGAACTACGCATCTGATCAAAAAATATCATAGAACATAAATTGTAGGAAACATAATTCTCTACAAAAAAGGTCTCTTAACATTTTGCCATAGCTCGCTTCGTTTCCGAGATACTTGCCGATTTATCTGAAGGGAAGGGGCCTGGCGGACATATTTCGAGATATTTCTTCTTCTTGTTGTTCTTCTTCTGCACAGCTAAGCTGGAAGTGGCATTTGCAGCTCGCAGTAGTGCAGAGTTACCTCAAGGAAAGGGGCCACGGTGTTTCTGTATCTCTATTATGTTGGTGCCGCTTCGGAACTTTTAAATATCTGGATATATCTCGAGAACTACGCATCTGATCAAAAAATATCATTGAACATAAAAAGTAGGAAACTTAATTCTCTACAAAAAAGGTCTCTTAACATTTTGCCATAGCTCGCTTCGTTTCCGAGATATTTGCAGATTTATCTCAAGGGAAGGGGCCTGACGGACATATTTCGAGATATTTCTTCTTCTTGTTGTTCTTCTTCTGCACAGCTAAGCTGGAAGTGCCATTTGCAGCGCGCAATAGTGCAGAGTTATCTCAAAGAAAGGGGCCACGCTGTTTCTGTATCTCTATTATGTTGGTGCGGCTTCGGAACTTTTAAATATCTTGATATATCTCGAGAACTACGCATGTGATCAAAAAATATCATAGAACATAAAAAGTAGGAAACTTAATTTTCTACAAAAAAGGTCTCTTAACGTTTTGCAATAGCTCGCTTCGTTTCCGAGATATTTGCAGATTTATCTCAAGGGAAGGGTCCTGACGGACATATTTCGAGATATTTCTTCTTCTTGTTGTTCTTCTTCTGCACAGCTAAACTGGAAGTGGCATTTCCAGCTCGCAATAGTGCAGAGTTATCCCAAAGAAAGGGGCCACGATGTTTCTGTATCTCTATTATGTTGGTGCGGCTTCGGAACTTTTAAATATCTCGATATATCTCGAAAACTACGCTTCTGATCAAAAAATATCATAGAACATAAATTGTAGGAAACATAATTCTCTACAAAAAAGGTCTCTTAACATTTTGCCATAGCTCGCTTCGTTTCCGAGATATTTGCAGATTTATCTCAAGGGAAGGGGCCTGAGGGACATATTTCGAGATATTTCTTCTTCTTGTTGTTCTTCTTCTGCACAGCTAAGCTGGAAATGGCATTTGCAGCTCGCAGTAGTGCAGAGTTACCTAAAGGAAAGGGGCCACGGTGTTTCTGTATCTCTATTATGTTGGTGCCGCTTCGGAACTTTTAAATATCTGGATATATCTCGAGAACTACGCATCTGATCAAAAAATATCATTGAACATAAAAAGTAGGAAACTTAATTCTCTACAAAAAAGGTCTCTTAACATTTTGCCATAGCTCGCTTCGTTTCCGAGATATTTGCAGATTTATCTCAAGGGAAGGGGCCTGACGGACATATTTCGAGATATTTCTTCTTCTTGTTGTTCTTCTCCTGCACAGCTAAGCTGGAAGTGCCATTTGCAGCGCGCAATTGTGCAGAGTTATCTCAAAGAAAGGGGCCACGCTGTTTCTGTATCTCTATTATGTTGGTGCGGCTTCGGAACTTTTAAATATCTTGATATATCTCGAGAACTACGCATCTGATCAAAAAATATCGTAGAACATAAAAAGTAGGAAACTTAATTCTCTACAAATAAGGTCTCTTAACATTTTGCCATAGCTCGCTTGGTTTCCGAGATATTTGCAGATTTATCTCAAGGGAAGGGGCCTGAGGGACATATTTCGAGATATTTCTTCTTCTTGTTGTTCTTCTTCTGCACAGCTAAGCTGGAAGTGGCATTTGCAGCTCGCAATAGTGCAGAGTTACCTCAAAGAAAGGGGCCACGGTGTTTCTGTATCTCTATTATGTTGGTGCCGCTTCGGAACTTTTAAATATCTGGATATATCTCGAGAACTACGCATCTGATCAAAAAATATCATACAACATAAAAAGTAGGAAACTTAATTCTCTACAAAAAAGGTCTCTTAACATTTTGCCATAGCTCGCTTCGTTTCCGAGATATTTGCAGATTTATCCCAAGGGAAGGGGCCTGACGGACATATTTCGAGATATTTCTTCTTCTTGTTGTTCTTCTTCTGCACAGCTAAGCTGGAAGTGGCATTTGCAGCTCGCAATAGTGCAGAGTTATCTCAAAGAAAGGGGCCACGGTGTTTCTGTATCTCTATTATGTTGGTGCGGCTTCGGAACTTTTAAATATCTTGATATATCTCGAGAACTACGCATCTGATCAAAAAATATCGTAGAACATAGAAAGTAGGAAACTTAATTCTCTACAAATAAGGTCTCTTAACATTTTGCCATAGCTCGCTTGGTTTCCGAGATATTTGCAGATTTATCTCAAGGGAAGGGGCCTGAGGGACATATTTCGAGATATTTCTTCTTCTTGTTGTTCTTCTTCTGCACAGCTAAGCTGGAAGTGGCATTTGCAGCTCGCAATAGTGCAGAGTTACCTCAAAGAAAGGGGCCACGGTGTTTCTGTATCTCTATTATGTTGGTGCGGCTTCGGAACTTTTAAATATCTTGATATATCTCGAGAACTACGCATCTGTTCAAAAAATATCATAGAACATAAAAGGTAGGAATCCTAATTTTCTACAAAAAAGGTCTCTTAACATTTTGCCGTAGCTCGCTTCGTTTCCGAGATATTTGCAGATTTATCTCAAGGGAAGGGGCCTGACGGACATATTTCCAGATATTTCTTCTTCTTGTTGTTCTTCTTCTGCACAGCTAAGCTGGAAGTGGCATTTGCAGCTCGCAATAGTGCAGAGTTATCTCAAAGAAAGGGGCCACGGTGTTTCTGTATCTCTATTATGTTGGTGCGGCTTCGGAACTTTTAAATATCTCGATATATCTCGAAAACTACGCTTCTGATCAAAAAATATCATAGAACATGAAAAGTAGGAAACTTAATTCTCTACAAAAAAGGTCTCTTAACATTTTGCCATAGCTCGCTTCGTTTCCGAGATATTTGCAGATTTATCTCAAGGGAAGGGGCCTGACGGACATATTTCGAGATATTTCTTCTTCTTGTTGTTCTTCTTCTGCACAGCTAAGCTGGAGGTGGCATTTGCAGCGCGCAATGGTGCAGAGTTATCTCAAAGAAAGGGGCCACGGTGTTTCTGTATCTCTATTATGTTGGTGCGGCTTCGGAACTTTTAAATATCTTGATATATCTCGAGAACTACGCATCTGATCAAAAAATATCATAGAACATAAAAAGTAGGAAACCTAATTTTCTACAAAAAAGGTCTCTTAACATTTTGCCATAGCTCGCTTCGTTTCCGAGATATTTGCAGATTTATCTCAAGGGAAGGGGCCTGACGGACATATTTCGAGATATTTCTTCTTCTTGTTGTTCTTCTTCTGCACAGCTAAGCTGGAAGTGGCATTTGCAGCGCGCAATAGTGCAGAGTTATCTCAAAGAAATGGGCCACGGTGTTTCTGTATCTCTATTATGTTGGTGCGGCTTCGGAACTTTTAAATATCTTGATATATCTCGAAAACTACGCTTCTGATCAAAAAATATCAGAGAACGTAAACTGTAGGAAACATAATTCTCTACAAAAAAGGTCTCTTAACATTTTGCCATAGCTCGGTTCGTTTCCGAGATATTTGCAGATTTATCTCAAGGGAAGGGGCCTGACGGACATATTTCGAGATATTTCTTCTTCTTGTTGTTCTTCTTCTGCATAGCTAAGCTGGAAGTGGCATTTGCAGCTCGCAATAGTGCAGAGTTATCTCAAAGAAAGGGGCCACGGTGTTTCTGTATCTCTATTATGTTGGTGCGGCTTCGGAACTTTTAAATATCTTGCTATATCTCGAGAACTACGCATCTGATCAAAAAATATCATAGAACATAAAAAGTAGGAAACTTAATTCTCTACAAAAAAGGTCTCTTAACATTTTGCCATAGCTCGCTTCGTTTCCGAGATATTTTCAGATTTATCTCAAGGGAAGGGGCCTGACGGACATATTTCGAGATATTTCTTCTTCTTGTTGTTCTTCTTCTGCACAGCTAAGCTGGAAGTGGCATTTGCAGCGCGCAATAGTGCAGAGTTATCTCAAAGAAAGGGGCCACGGTGTTTCTGTATCTCTATTATGTTGGTGCGGCTTCGGAACTTTTAAATATCTTGATATATCTCGAAAACTACGCTTCTGATCAAAAAATATCAGAGAACGTAAATTGTAGGAAACTTAATTCTCTACAAAAAAGGTCTCTTAACATTTTGCCATAGCTCGCTTCGTTTCCGAGATATTTACAGATTTATCTCAAGGGAAGGGGCCTGACGGACATATTTCGAGATATTTCTTCTTCTTGTTGTTCTTCTTCTGCACAGCTAAGCTGGAAGTGGCATTTGCAGCTCGCAATAGTGCAGAGTTATCGCAAAGAAAGGGGCCACGGTGTTTCTGTATCTCTATTATGTTGGTGCGGCTTCGGAACTTTTAAATATCTTGATATATCTCGAGAACTACGCATCTGATCAAAAAATATCGTAGAACATAAAAAGTAGGAAACTTAATTCTCTACAAATAAGGTCTCTTAACATTTTGCCATAGCTCGCTTGGTTTCCGAGATATTTGCAGATTTATCTCAAGGGAAGGGGCCTGAGGGACATATTTCGAGATATTTCTTCTTCTTGTTGTTCTTCTTCTGCACAGCTAAGCTGGAAGTGGCATTTGCAGCTCGCAATAGTGCAGAGTTACCTCAAAGAAAGGGGCCACGGTGTTTCTGTATCTCTATTATGTTGGTGCCGCTTCGGAACTTTTAAATATCTGGATATATCTCGAGAACTACGCATCTGATCAAAAAATATCGTAGAACATAAAAAGTAGGAAACTTAATTCTCTACAAAAAAGGTCTCTTAACATTTTGCCATAGCTCGCTTGGTTTCCGAGATATTTGCAGATTTATCTCAAGGGAAGGGGCCTGACGGACATATTTCGAAATATTTCTTATTCTTGTTGTTCTTCTTCTGCACAGCTAAGCTGGAAGTGGCATTTGCAGCTCGCAATAGTGCAGAGTTATCCCAAAGAAAGGGGCCACGGTGTTTCCGTATCTCTATTATGTTGGTGCGGCTTCGGAACTTTTAAATATCTCGATATATCTCGAAAACTACGCTTCTGATCAAAAAATAGCATAGAACATAAATTGTAGGAAACATAATTCTCTACAAAAAAGGTCTCCTAACATTTTGCCATAGCTCGCTTCGTTTCCGAGATATTTGCAGATTTATCTCAAGGGAAGTGTCCTGATGGACATATTTCGAAATATTTCTTCTTCTTGTTGTTCTTCTTCTGCACAGCTAAACTGGAAGTGGCATTTCCAGCTCGCAATCGTGCGGAGTTATCTCAAAGAAAGGGGCCACGGTGTTTCTGTACCTCTATTATGTTGGTGCAGCTTCGGAGCTTTTAAATATCTTGATATATCTCGAAAACTACGCTTCTGATCAAAAAATATCAGAGAACGTAAATTGTAGGAAACATAATTCTCTACAAAAAAGGTCTCTTAACATTTTGCCATAGCTCGCTTCGTTTCCGAGATATTTGCAGATTTATCTCAAGGGAAGGGGCCTGACGGACATATTTCGAGATATTTCTTCTTCTTGTTGTTCTTCTTCTGCACAGCTAAGCTGGAAGTGGCATTTGCAGCTCGCAATAGTGCAGAGTTATCTCAAAGAAAGGGGCCACGGTGTTTCTGTATCTCTATTATGTTGGTGCGGCTTCGGAACTTTTAAATATCTTGATATATCTCGAGAACTACGCATCTGATCAAAAAATATCGTAGAACATAAAAAGTAGGAAACTTAATTCTCTACAAATAAGGTCTCTTAACATTTTGCCATAGCTCGCTTGGTTTCCGAGATATTTGCAGATTTATCTCAAGGGAAGGGGCCTGAGGGACATATTTCGAGATATTTCTTCTTCTTGTTGTTCTTCTTCTGCACAGCTAAGCTGGAAGTGGCATTTGCAGCTCGCAATAGTGCAGAGTTACCTCAAAGAAAGGGGCCACGGTGTTTCTGTATCTCTATTATGTTGGTGCCGCTTCGGAACTTTTAAATATCTGGATATATCTCGAGAACTACGCATCTGATCAAAAAATATCGTAGAACATAAAAAGTAGGAAACTTAATTCTCTACAAAAAAGGTCTCTTAACATTTTGCCATAGCTCGCTTGGTTTCCGAGATATTTGCAGATTTATCTCAAGGGAAGGGGCCTGACGGACATATTTCGAGATATTTCTTCTTCTTGTTGTTCTTCTTCTGCACAGCTAAGCTGGAAGTGGCATTTGCAGCTCGCAATAGTGCAGAGTTATCTCAAAGAAAGGGGCCACGGTGTTTCTGTATCTGTATTATGTTGGTGCGGCTTCGGAACTTTTAAATATCTTGATATATCTCGAGAACTACGCATCTGATCAAAAAATATCATAGAACATAAAAAGTAGGAAACATAATTCTCTACAAAAAAGGTCTCTTAACATTTTGCCATAGCTCGCTTCGTTTCCGAGATATTTGCAGATTTATCTCAAGGGAAGGGGCCTGACGGACATATTTCGAGATATTTCTTCTTCTTGTTGTTCTTCTTCTGCACAGCTAAGCTGGAAGTGGCATTTGCGGCTCGCACTAGTGCAGAGTTATCTCAACGAAAGGGGCCACGGTGTTTCTGTACCTCTATTATGTTGGTGCAGCTTCGGAGCTTTTAAATATCTTGATATATCTCGAGAACTACGCATCTGATCAAAAAATATCATAGAACATAAAAAGTAGGAAACATAATTCTCTACAAAAAAGGTCTCTTAACATTTTGCCATAGCTCGCTTCGTTTCCGAGATATTTGCAGATTTATCTCAAGGGAAGGGGCCTGACGGACATATTTCGAGATATTTCTTCTTCTTGTTGTTCTTCTTCTGCACAGCTAAGCTGGAAGTGGCATTTGCGGCTCGCACTAGTGCAGAGTTATCTCAACGAAAGGGGCCACGGTGTTTCTGTACCTCTATTATGTTGGTGCGGCTTCGGAACTTTTAAATATCTCGATATATCTCGAAAGCTACGCTTCTGATAAAAAAATATCATACAACATAAAAAGTAGGAAACTTAATTCTCTACAAATAAGGTCTCTTAACATTTTGCCATAGCTCGCTTCGTTTCCGAGATATTTGCAGATTTATCTCAAGGGAAGGGGCTTGACGGACATATTTCGAGATATTTCTTCTTCTTGTTGTTCTTCTTCTGCACAGCTAAGCTGGAAGTGGCATTTGCAGGTCGCAATAGTGCAGAGTTATCTCAAAGAATCGGGGGCCACGGTGTTTCTGTATCTCTATTATGTTGGTGCGGCTTCGGAACTTTTAAATATCTTGATATATCGCGAGAACTACGCATCTGATCAAAAAATATCATAGAACATAAAAAGTAGGAAACTTAATTCTCTACAAAAAAGGTCTCTTAACATTTTGCGATAGCTCGCTTCGTTTCCGAGATATTTGCAGATTTATCTCAAGGGAAGGGGCCCGGCGGACATATTTCGAGATATTTCTTCTTCTTGTTGTTCTTCTTCTGCACAGCTAAGCTGGAAGTGGCATTTGCAGGTCGCAATAGTGCAGAGTTATCTCAAAGAAACGGGGGCCACGGTGTTTCTGTATCTCTATTATGTTGGTGCGGCTTCGGAACTTTTAAATATCTTGATATATCTCGAGAACTACGCATCTGATCAAAAAATATCATAGAACATAAAAAGTAGGAAACTTAATTCTCTACAAAAAAGGTCTCTTAACATTTTGCGATAGCTCGCTTCGTCTCCGAGATATTTGCAGATTTATCTCAAGGGAAGGGGCCTGACGGACATATTTCGAGATATTTCTTCTTCTTGTTGTTTTTCTTCTGCACAGCTAAACTGGAAGGGGCACTTCCAGCTCGCAATACTGCAGAGTTATCTCAAAGAAAGGGGCCACGGTGTTTCTGTATCTCTATTATGTTGGTGCGGCTTCGGAACTTTTAAATATCTTGATATATCTCGAGAACTACGCATCTGATCTAATAATATCATAGAACATAAAAAGTAGGAAACTTAATTCTCTACAAATAAGGTCTCTTAACATTTTGCCATAGCTCGCTTCGTTTCCGAGATATTTGCAGATTTATCTCAAGGGAAGGGGCCTGACGGACATATTTCGAGATATTTCCTCTTCTTGTTGGTCTTGTTCTGCACAGCTAAGCTGGAAGTGGCATTTGCAGCTCGCAATTGTGCTGAGTTATCTCAAAGAAAGGGGCCACGGTGTTTCTGTATCTCTATTATGTTGGTGCCGCTTCGGAACTTTTAAATATCTGGATATATCTCGAGAACTACGCATCTGATCAAAAAATATCATAGAACATAAAAAGTAGGAAACTTAATTCTCTACAAAAAAGGTCTCTTAACATTTTGCCATAGCTCGCTTCGTTTCCGAGATATTTGCAGATTTATCTCAAGGGAAGGGGCCTGACGGACATATTTCGAGATATTTCTTCTTCTTGTTGTTCTTCTTCTGCACAGCTAAGCTGGAAGTGGCATTTGCAGCTCGCAATAGTGCAGAGTTATCTCAAAGAAAGGGGCCACGGTGTTTCTGTATCTGTATTATGTTGGTGCGGCTTCGGAACTTTTAAATATCTTGATATATCTCGAGAACTACGCATCTGATCAAAAAATATCATAGAACATAAAAAGTAGGAAACATAATTCTCTACAAAAAAGGTCTCTTAACATTTTGCCATAGCTCGCTTCGTTTCCGAGATATTTGCAGATTTATCTCAAGGGAAGGGGCCTGACGGACATATTTCGAGATATTTCTTCTTCTTGTTGTTCTTCTTCTGCACAGCTAAGCTGGAAGTGGCATTTGCGGCTCGCACTAGTGCAGAGTTATCTCAACGAAAGGGGCCACGGTGTTTCTGTACCTCTATTATGTTGGTGCAGCTTCGGAGCTTTTAAATATCTTGATATATCTCGAGAACTACGCATCTGATCAAAAAATATCATAGAACATAAAAAGTAGGAAACATAATTCTCTACAAAAAAGGTCTCTTAACATTTTGCCATAGCTCGCTTCGTTTCCGAGATATTTGCAGATTTATCTCAAGGGAAGGGGCCTGACGGACATATTTCGAGATATTTCTTCTTCTTGTTGTTCTTCTTCTGCACAGCTAAGCTGGAAGTGGCATTTGCGGCTCGCACTAGTGCAGAGTTATCTCAACGAAAGGGGCCACGGTGTTTCTGTACCTCTATTATGTTGGTGCGGCTTCGGAACTTTTAAATATCTCGATATATCTCGAAAGCTACGCTTCTGATAAAAAAATATCATACAACATAAAAAGTAGGAAACTTAATTCTCTACAAATAAGGTCTCTTAACATTTTGCCATAGCTCGCTTCGTTTCCGAGATATTTGCAGATTTATCTCAAGGGAAGGGGCTTGACGGACATATTTCGAGATATTTCTTCTTCTTGTTGTTCTTCTTCTGCACAGCTAAGCTGGAAGTGGCATTTGCAGGTCGCAATAGTGCAGAGTTATCTCAAAGAATCGGGGGCCACGGTGTTTCTGTATCTCTATTATGTTGGTGCGGCTTCGGAACTTTTAAATATCTTGATATATCGCGAGAACTACGCATCTGATCAAAAAATATCATAGAACATAAAAAGTAGGAAACTTAATTCTCTACAAAAAAGGTCTCTTAACATTTTGCGATAGCTCGCTTCGTTTCCGAGATATTTGCAGATTTATCTCAAGGGAAGGGGCCCGGCGGACATATTTCGAGATATTTCTTCTTCTTGTTGTTCTTCTTCTGCACAGCTAAGCTGGAAGTGGCATTTGCAGGTCGCAATAGTGCAGAGTTATCTCAAAGAAACGGGGGCCACGGTGTTTCTGTATCTCTATTATGTTGGTGCGGCTTCGGAACTTTTAAATATCTTGATATATCTCGAGAACTACGCATCTGATCAAAAAATATCATAGAACATAAAAAGTAGGAAACTTAATTCTCTACAAAAAAGGTCTCTTAACATTTTGCGATAGCTCGCTTCGTCTCCGAGATATTTGCAGATTTATCTCAAGGGAAGGGGCCTGACGGACATATTTCGAGATATTTCTTCTTCTTGTTGTTTTTCTTCTGCACAGCTAAACTGGAAGGGGCACTTCCAGCTCGCAATACTGCAGAGTTATCTCAAAGAAAGGGGCCACGGTGTTTCTGTATCTCTATTATGTTGGTGCGGCTTCGGAACTTTTAAATATCTTGATATATCTCGAGAACTACGCATCTGATCTAATAATATCATAGAACATAAAAAGTAGGAAACTTAATTCTCTACAAATAAGGTCTCTTAACATTTTGCCATAGCTCGCTTCGTTTCCGAGATATTTGCAGATTTATCTCAAGGGAAGGGGCCTGACGGACATATTTCGAGATATTTCCTCTTCTTGTTGGTCTTGTTCTGCACAGCTAAGCTGGAAGTGGCATTTGCAGCTCGCAATTGTGCTGAGTTATCTCAAAGAAAGGGGCCACGGTGTTTCTGTATCTCTATTATGTTGGTGCCGCTTCGGAACTTTTAAATATCTGGATATATCTCGAGAACTACGCATCTGATCAAAAAATATCATAGAACATAAAAAGTAGGAAACTTAATTCTCTACAAAAAAGGTCTCTTAACATTTTGCCATAGCTCGCTTCGTTTCCGAGATATTTGCAGATTTATCTCAAGGGAAGGGGCCTGACGGACATATTTCGAGATATTTCTTCTTCTTGTTCTTCTTCTTCTGCACAGCTAAGCTGGAAGTGGCATTTGCAGCGCGCAATAGTGCAGAGTTATCTCAAAGAAAGGGGCCACGGTGTTTCTGTATCTCTATTATGTTGGTGCGGCTTCGGAACTTTTAAATATCTTGATATATCTCGAGAACTGCGCATCTGATCAAAAAATATCATAGAACATAAAAAGTAGGAAACCTAATTTTCTACAAAAAAGGTCTCTTAACATTTTGCCGTAGATCGCTTCGTTTCCGAGATATTTGCAGATTTATCTCAAGGGAAGGGGCCTGACGGACATATTTCGAGATATTTCTTCTTCTTGTTGTTCTTCTTCTGCACAGCTAAGCTGGAAGTGGCATTTGCGGCTCGCACTAGTGCAGAGTTATCTCAAAGAAAGGGGCCACGGTGTATCTGTATCTCTATTATGTTGGTGCGGCTTCGGAACTTTTGAATATCTCGATATATCTCGAAAACTACGCTTCTGATCAAAAAATATCATAGAACATAAATTGTAGGAAAGATAATTCTCTACAAAAAACGTCTCTTAACATTTTGCCATAGCTCGCTTCGTTTCCGAGATATTTGCAGATTCAGCTCAAAGGAACGGGCCTGACGGACATATTTCGAGATACTTCTTCTTCTTGTTGTTCTTCCTCTGCACAGCTAAGCTGGAAGTGGCATTTGCAGCTCGCAATAGTGCAGAGTTATCTCAAAGAAAGGGGCCACGGTGTTTCTGTATCTCTATTATGTTGGTGCGGCTTCGGAACTTTTAAATATCTTGATATATCTCGAGAACTACGCATCTGATCAAAAAATATCATAGAACATAAAAAGTAGGAAACTTAATTCTCTACAAAAAAGGTATCTTAACATTTTGCCATAGCTCGCTTCGTTTCCGAGATATTTGCAGATTTATCTCAAGGGAAGGGGCTTGACGGACATATTTCGAGATATTTCTTCTTCTTGTTGTTCTTCTTCTGCACAGCTAAGCTGGAAGTGGCATTTGCAGGTCGCAATAGTGCAGAGTTATCTCAAAGAATCGGGGGCCACGGTGTTTCTGTATCTCTATTATGTTGGTGCGGCTTCGGAACTTTTAAATATCTTGATATATCTCGAGAACTACGCATCTGATCAAAAAATATCATAGAACATAAAAAGTAGGAAACTTAATTCTCTACAAAAAAGGTCTCTTAACATTTTGCGATAGCTCACTTCGTTTCCGAGATATTTGCAGGTTTATCCCAAGGGAAGGGGCCCGACGGACATATTTCGAGATATTTCTTCTTCTTGTTGTTCTTCTTCTGCACAGCTAAGCTGGAAGTCGCATTTGCAGCTCGCAATAGTGCAGAGTTACCTCAAAGAAAGGGGCCACGGTGTTTCTGTATCTCTATTATGTTGGTGCCGCTTCGGAACTTTTAAATATCTGGATATATCTCGAGAACTACGCATCTGATCAAAAAATATCATAGAACATAAATTGTAGGAAAGATAATTCTCTACAAAAAACGTCTCTTAACATTTTGCCATAGCTCGCTTCGTTTCCGAGATATTTGCAGATTCAGCTCAAAGGAACGGGCCTGACGGACATATTTCGAGATACTTCTTCTTCTTGTTGTTCTTCCTCTGCACAGCTAAGCTGGAAGTGGCATTTGCAGCTCGCAATAGTGCAGAGTTATCTCAAAGAAAGGGGCCACGGTGTTTCTGTATCTCTATTATGTTGGTGCGGCTTCGGAACTTTTAAATATCTTGATATATCTCGAGAACTACGCATCTGATCAAAAAATATCATAGAACATAAAAAGTAGGAAACTTAATTCTCTACAAAAAAGGTATCTTAACATTTTGCCATAGCTCGCTTCGTTTCCGAGATATTTGCAGATTTATCTCAAGGGAAGGGGCTTGACGGACATATTTCGAGATATTTCTTCTTCTTGTTGTTCTTCTTCTGCACAGCTAAGCTGGAAGTGGCATTTGCAGGTCGCAATAGTGCAGAGTTATCTCAAAGAATCGGGGGCCACGGTGTTTCTGTATCTCTATTATGTTGGTGCGGCTTCGGAACTTTTAAATATCTTGATATATCTCGAGAACTACGCATCTGATCAAAAAATATCATAGAACATAAAAAGTAGGAAACCTAATTTTCTACAAAAAAGGTCTCTTAACATTTTGCCGTAGATCGCTTCGTTTCCGAGATATTTGCAGATTTATCTCAAGGGAAGGGGCCTGACGGACATATTTCGAGATATTTCTTCTTCTTGTTGTTCTTCTTCTGCACAGCTAAGCTGGAAGTGGCATTTACAGCTCGCAATAGTGCAGAGTTATCTCAAAGAAAGGGGTCACGGTGTTTCTGTATCTCTATTATGTTGGTGCGGCTTCGGAACTTTTAAATATCTTGATATATCTCGAGAACCACGCATCTGATCAAAAAATATCATAGAACATAAAAAGTAGGAAACTTAATTCTCTACAAAAAAGGTCTCTTAACATTTTGCCATAGCTCGCTTGGTTTCCGAGATATTTGCAGATTTATCTCAAGGGAAGGGGCCTGACGGACATATTTCGAGATATTTCTTCTTCTTGTTGTTCTTCTTCTGCACAGCTAAGCTGGAAGTGGCATTTGCGGCTCGCACTAGTGCAGAGTTATCTCAAAGAAAGGGGCCACGGTGTATCTGTATCTCTATTATGTTGGTGCGGCTTCGGAACTTTTGAATATCTCGATATATCTCGAAAACTACGCTTCTGATCAAAAAATATCATAGAACATAAATTGTAGGAAAGATAATTCTCTACAAAAAACGTCTCTTAACATCTTGCCATAGCTCGCTTCGTTTCCGAGATATTTGCAGATTCAGCTCAAAGGAACGGGCCTGACGGACATATTTCGAGATACTTCTTCTTCTTGTTGTTCTTCCTCTGCACAGCTAAGCTGGAAGTGGCATTTGCAGCTCGCAATAGTGCAGAGTTATCTCAAAGAAAGGGGCCACGGTGTTTCTGTATCTCTATTATGTTGGTGCGGCTTCGGAACTTTTAAATATCTTGATATATCTCGAGAACTACGCATCTGATCAAAAAATATCATAGAACATAAAAAGTAGGAAACTTAATTCTCTACAAAAAAGGTCTGTTAACATTTTGCCATAGCTCGCTTCGTTTCCGAGATATTTGCAGATTTATCTCAAGGGAAGGGGCCTGTCGGACATATTTCGAGATATTTCTTCTTCTTGTTGTTCTTCTTCTGCACAGCTAAGCTGGAAGTGGCATTTGCGGCTCGCACTAGTGCAGAGTTATCTCAAAGAAAGGGGCCACGGTGTTTCTGTATCTCTATTATGTTGGTGCGGCTTCGGAACTTTTAAATATCTTGATATATCTCGAGAACTACGCATCTGATCAAAAAATATCATAGAACATAAAAAGTAGGAAACTTAATTCTCTACAAAAAAGGTCTCTTAACATTTTGCCATAGCTCGCTTCGTTTCCGAGATATTTGCAGATTTATCTCAAGGAAAGGGGCCTGACGGACATATTTCGAGATATTTCTTCTTCTTGTTGTTCTTCTTCTGCACAGCTAAGCTGGAAGTGGCATTTGCGGCTCGCACTAGTGCAGAGTTATCTCAAAGAAAGGGGCCACGGTGTTTCTGTATCTCTATTATGTTGGTGCGGCTTCGGAACTTTTAAATATCTTGATATATCTCGAGAACTACGCATCTGA
Source organism: Osmia lignaria lignaria (assembly GCF_051020975.1). Lineage (NCBI taxonomy): Eukaryota > Metazoa > Arthropoda > Insecta > Hymenoptera > Megachilidae > Osmia > Osmia lignaria. The sequence goes on from NW_027478161.1 coordinate 5,600,536, forward strand.
TCAAAAAATATCATAGAACATAAAAAGTAGGAAACTTAATTCTCTACAAAGAAGGTCTCTTAACATTTTGCCATAGCTCGCTTGGTTTCCGAGATATTTGCAGATTTATCTCAAGGGAAGGGGCCTGACGGACATATTTCGAGATATTTCTTCTTCTTGTTGTTCTTCTTCTGCACAGCTAAGCTGGAAGTGGCATTTGCAGCTCGCACTAGTGCAGAGTTATCTCAAAGAAAGGGGCCACGGTGTTTCTGTATCTCTATTATGTTGGTGCGGCTTCGGAACTTTTAAATATCTCGATATATCTCGAAAACTACGCTTCTGATCAAAAAATATCATAGAACATAAATTGTAGGAAACATAATTCTCTACAAAAAAGGTCTCTTAACATTTTGCCATAGCTCGCTTCGTTTCCGAGATATTTGCAGAATTATCTCAAGGGAAGGGGCCTGACGGACATATTTCGAGATATTTCTTCTTCTTGTTGTTCTTCTTCTGCACAGCTAAGCTGGAAGTGGCATTTACAGCTCGCAATAGTGCAGAGTTATCTCAAAGAAAGGGGCCACGGTGTTTCTGTATCTCTATTATGTTGGTGCGGCTTCGGAACTTTTAAATATCTTGATATATCTCGAGAACTACGCATCTGATCAAAAAATATCATAGAGCATAAAAAGTAGGAAACTTAATTCTCTACAAAAAAGGTCTCTGAACATTTTGCCATAGGTCGCTTCGTTTCCGAGATATTTGCAGATTTATCTCAAGGGAAGGAGCCTAACGGAAATATTTCGAGATATTTCTTCTTCTTGTTGTTCTTCTTCTGCACAGCTAAGCTGGAAGTGGCATTTGCGGCTCGCACTAGTGCAGAGTTATCTCAAAGAAAGGGGCCACGGTGATTCTGTATCCCTATTATGTTGGTGCGGCTTCGGAACTTTTAAATATCTCGATATATCTCGAAAACTACGCATCTGATCAAAAAATATCATAGAACATAAAAAGTAGGAAACTTAATTCTCTACAAGAAAGGTCTCTTAACATTTTGCCATAGCTCGCTTCGTTTCCGAGATATTTGCAGATTTATCTCAAGGGAAGGGGCCTGACGGACATATTTCGAGATATTTCTTCTTCTTGTTCTTCTTCTTCTGCACAGCTAAGCTGGAAGTGGCATTTGCAGCGCGCAATAGTGCAGAGTTACCTCAAAGAAAGGGGCCACGGTGTTTCTGTATCTCTATTATGTTGGTGCCGCTTCGGAACTTTTAAATATCTGGATATATCTCGAGAACTACGCATCTGATCAAAAAATATCATAGAACATAAAAAGTAGGAAACTTAATTCTCTACAAAAAAGGTCTCTTAACATTTTGCCATAGCTCGCTTCGTTTCCGAGATATTTGCAGATTTATCTCAAGGGGAGGGGCCTGACGGACATATTTCGAGATATTTCCTCTTCTTGTTGGTCTTCTTCTGCACAGCTAAGCTGGAAGTGGCATTTGCAGCTCGCAATAGTGCAGAGTTATCTCAAAGAAAGGGGCCACGGTGTTTCTGTACCTCTATTATGTTGGTGCGGCTTCGGAACTTTTAAATATCTTGATATATCTCGAGAACTACGCATCTGATCAAAAAATATCATAGAACATAAAAAGTAGGAACCTTAATTCTCTACAAAAAAGGTATCTTAACATTTTGCCATAGCTCGCTTCGTTTCCGAGATATTTGCAGATTTATCTCAAGGGAAGGGGCCTGACGGACATATTTCGAGATATTTCTTCTTCTTGTTCTTCTTCTTCTGCACAGCTAAGCTGGAAGTGGCATTTGCAGCGCGCAATAGTGCAGAGTTATCTCAAAGAAAGGGGCCACGGTGTTTCTGTATCTCTATTATGTTGGTGCGGCTTCGGAACTTTTAAATATCTTGATATATCTCGAGAACTACGCATCTGATCAAAAAATATCACAGAACATAAAAAGTAGGAAACCTAATTTTCTACAAAAAAGGTCTCTTAACATTTTGCCGTAGATCGCTTCGTTTCCGAGATATTTGCAGATTTATCTCAAGGGAAGGGGCCTGACGGACATATTTCGAGATATTTCTTCTTCTTGTTGTTCTTCTTCTGCACAGCTAAGCTGGAAGTGGCATTTGCGGCTCGCACTAGTGCAGAGTTATCTCAAAGAAAGGGGCCACGGTGTTTCTGTATCTCTATTATGTTGGGGCGGCTTCGGAACTTTTAAATATCTTGATATATCTCGAGAACTACGCATCTGATCAAAAAATATCATAGAACATAAAAAGTAGGAAACCTAATTCTCTACAAAAAAGGTCTCTTAACATTTTGCCATAGCTCGCTTGGTTTCCGAGATATTTGCAGATTTATCTCAAGGGAAGGGGCCTGACGGACATATTTCGAGATATTTCTTCTTCTTGTTGTTCTTCTTCTGCACAGCTAAGCTGGAAGTGGCATTTGCGGCTCGCACTAGTGCAGAGTTACCTCAAAGAAAGGGGCCACGGTGTTTCTGTATCTCTATTATGTTGGTGCGGCTTCGGAACTTTTAAATATCTCGATATATCTCGAAAGCTACGCTTCTGATCAAAAAATATCATAGAACATAAATTGTAGGAAAGATAATTCTCTACAAAAAACGTCTCTTAACATTTGGCCATAGCTCGCTTCGTTTCCGAGATATTTGCAGATTCAGCTCAAAGGAACGGGCCTGACGGACATATTTCGAGATACTTCTTCTTCTTGTTGTTCTTCCTCTGCACAGCTAAGCTGGAAGTGGCATTTGCAGGTCGCAATAGTGCAGAGTTATCTCAAAGAATCGGGGGCCACGGTGTTTCTGTATCTCTATTATGTTGGTGCGGCTTCGGAACTTTTAAATATCTTGATATATCTCGAGAACTACGCATCTGATCAAAAAATATCATAGAACATAAAAAGTAGGAAACTTAATTCTCTACAAAAAAGGTCTCTTAACATTTTGCGATAGCTCACTTCGTTTCCGAGATATTTGCAGGTTTATCCCAAGGGAAGGGGCCCGACGGACATATTTCGAGATATTTCTTCTTCTTGTTGTTCTTCTTCTGCACAGCTAAGCTGGAAGTCGCATTTGCAGCTCGCAATAGTGCAGAGTTACCTCAAAGAAAGGGGCCACGGTGTTTCTGTATCTCTATTATGTTGGTGCCGCTTCGGAACTTTTAAATATCTGGATATATCTCGAGAACTACGCATCTGATCAAAAAATATCATAGAACATAAATTGTAGGAAAGATAATTCTCTACAAAAAACGTCTCTTAACATTTTGCCATAGCTCGCTTCGTTTCCGAGATATTTGCAGATTCAGCTCAAAGGAACGGGCCTGACGGACATATTTCGAGATACTTCTTCTTCTTGTTGTTCTTCCTCTGCACAGCTAAGCTGGAAGTGGCATTTGCAGCTCGCAATAGTGCAGAGTTATCTCAAAGAAAGGGGCCACGGTGTTTCTGTATCTCTATTATGTTGGTGCGGCTTCGGAACTTTTAAATATCTTGATATATCTCGAGAACTACGCATCTGATCAAAAAATATCATAGAACATAAAAAGTAGGAAACTTAATTCTCTACAAAAAAGGTATCTTAACATTTTGCCATAGCTCGCTTCGTTTCCGAGATATTTGCAGATTTATCTCAAGGGAAGGGGCTTGACGGACATATTTCGAGATATTTCTTCTTCTTGTTGTTCTTCTTCTGCACAGCTAAGCTGGAAGTGGCATTTGCAGGTCGCAATAGTGCAGAGTTATCTCAAAGAATCGGGGGCCACGGTGTTTCTGTATCTCTATTATGTTGGTGCGGCTTCGGAACTTTTAAATATCTTGATATATCTCGAGAACTACGCATCTGATCAAAAAATATCATAGAACATAAAAAGTAGGAAACCTAATTTTCTACAAAAAAGGTCTCTTAACATTTTGCCGTAGATCGCTTCGTTTCCGAGATATTTGCAGATTTATCTCAAGGGAAGGGGCCTGACGGACATATTTCGAGATATTTCTTCTTCTTGTTGTTCTTCTTCTGCACAGCTAAGCTGGAAGTGGCATTTACAGCTCGCAATAGTGCAGAGTTATCTCAAAGAAAGGGGTCACGGTGTTTCTGTATCTCTATTATGTTGGTGCGGCTTCGGAACTTTTAAATATCTTGATATATCTCGAGAACCACGCATCTGATCAAAAAATATCATAGAACATAAAAAGTAGGAAACTTAATTCTCTACAAAAAAGGTCTCTTAACATTTTGCCATAGCTCGCTTGGTTTCCGAGATATTTGCAGATTTATCTCAAGGGAAGGGGCCTGACGGACATATTTCGAGATATTTCTTCTTCTTGTTGTTCTTCTTCTGCACAGCTAAGCTGGAAGTGGCATTTGCGGCTCGCACTAGTGCAGAGTTATCTCAAAGAAAGGGGCCACGGTGTATCTGTATCTCTATTATGTTGGTGCGGCTTCGGAACTTTTGAATATCTCGATATATCTCGAAAACTACGCTTCTGATCAAAAAATATCATAGAACATAAATTGTAGGAAAGATAATTCTCTACAAAAAACGTCTCTTAACATCTTGCCATAGCTCGCTTCGTTTCCGAGATATTTGCAGATTCAGCTCAAAGGAACGGGCCTGACGGACATATTTCGAGATACTTCTTCTTCTTGTTGTTCTTCCTCTGCACAGCTAAGCTGGAAGTGGCATTTGCAGCTCGCAATAGTGCAGAGTTATCTCAAAGAAAGGGGCCACGGTGTTTCTGTATCTCTATTATGTTGGTGCGGCTTCGGAACTTTTAAATATCTTGATATATCTCGAGAACTACGCATCTGATCAAAAAATATCATAGAACATAAAAAGTAGGAAACTTAATTCTCTACAAAAAAGGTCTGTTAACATTTTGCCATAGCTCGCTTCGTTTCCGAGATATTTGCAGATTTATCTCAAGGGAAGGGGCCTGTCGGACATATTTCGAGATATTTCTTCTTCTTGTTGTTCTTCTTCTGCACAGCTAAGCTGGAAGTGGCATTTGCGGCTCGCACTAGTGCAGAGTTATCTCAAAGAAAGGGGCCACGGTGTTTCTGTATCTCTATTATGTTGGTGCGGCTTCGGAACTTTTAAATATCTTGATATATCTCGAGAACTACGCATCTGATCAAAAAATATCATAGAACATAAAAAGTAGGAAACTTAATTCTCTACAAAAAAGGTCTCTTAACATTTTGCCATAGCTCGCTTCGTTTCCGAGATATTTGCAGATTTATCTCAAGGAAAGGGGCCTGACGGACATATTTCGAGATATTTCTTCTTCTTGTTGTTCTTCTTCTGCACAGCTAAGCTGGAAGTGGCATTTGCGGCTCGCACTAGTGCAGAGTTATCTCAAAGAAAGGGGCCACGGTGTTTCTGTATCTCTATTATGTTGGTGCGGCTTCGGAACTTTTAAATATCTTGATATATCTCGAGAACTACGCATCTGATCAAAAAATATCATAGAACATAAAAAGTAGGAAACTTAATTCTCTACAAAAAAGGTCTCTTAACATTTTGCCATAGCTCGCTTCGTTTCCGAGATATTTGCAGATTTATCTCAAGGGAAGGGGCCTGTCGGACATATTTCGAGATATTTCTTCTTCTTGTTGTTCTTCTTCTGCACAGCTAAGCTGGAAGTGGCATTTGCAGCTCGCACTAGTGCAGAGTTATCTCAAAGAAAGGGGCCACGGTGTTTCTGTATCTCTATTATGTTGGTGCGGCTTCGGAACTTTTAAATATCTCGATATATCTCGAAAACTACGCTTCTGATCAAAAAATATCATAGAACATAAATTGTAGGAAACATAATTCTCTACAAAAAAGGTCTCTTAACATTTTGCCATAGCTCGCTTCGTTTCCGAGATATTTGCAGAACTATCTCAAGGGAAGGGGCCTGACGGACATATTTCGAGATATTTCTTCTTCTTGTTGTTCTTCTTCTGCACAGCTAAGCTGGAAGTGGCATTTACAGCTCGCAATAGTGCAGAGTTATCTCAAAGAAAGGGGCCACGGTGTTTCTGTATCTCTATTATGTTGGTGCGGCTTCGGAACTTTTAAATATCTTGATATATCTCGAGAACTACGCATCTGATCAAAAAATATCATAGAACATAAAAAGTAGGAAACTTAATTCTCTACAAAAAAGGTCTCTGAACATTTTGCCATAGGTCGCTTCGTTTCCGAGATATTTGCAGATTTATCTCAAGGGAAGGAGCCTAACGGAAATATTTCGAGATATTTCTTCTTCTTGTTGTTCTTCTTCTGCACAGCTAAGCTGGAAGTGGCATTTGCGGCTCGCACTAGTGCAGAGTTATCTCAAAGAAAGGGGCCACGGTGTTTCTGTATCCCTATTATGTTGGTGCGGCTTCGGAACTTTTAAATATCTCGATATATCTCGAAAACTACGCATCTGATCAAAAAATATCATAGAACATAAAAGGTAGGAAACTTAATTCTCTACAAAAAAGGTCTCTTAACATTTTGCCATAGCTCGCTTCGTTTCCGAGATATTTGCAGATTTATCTCAAGGGAAGGGGACTGACGGACATATTTCGAGATATTTCTTCTTCTTGTTGTTCTTCTTCTGCACAGCTAAGCTGGAAGTGGCATTTGCGGCTCGCACTAGTGCAGAGTTATCTCAAAGAAAGGGGCCACGGTGTTTCTGTATCTCTATTATGTTGGTGCGGCTTCGGAACTTTTAAATATCTTGATATATCTCGAGAACTACGCATCTGATCAAAAAATATCATAGAACATAAAAAGTAGGAAACTTAATTCTCTACAAAAAAGGTCTCTTCACATTTTGCCATAGGTCGCTTCGTTTCCGAGATATTTGCAGATATATCTCAAGGGAAGGGGCCTGACGGACATATTTCGAGATATTTCTTCTTCTTGTTGTTCTTCTTCTGCACAGCTAAGCTGGAAGTGGCATTTACAGCTCGCAATAGTGCAGAGTTATCTCAAAGAAAGGGGCCACGGTGTTTCTGTATCTCTATTATGTTGGTGCGGCTTCGGAACTTTTAAATATCTTGATATATCTCGAGAACTACGCATCTGATCAAAAAATATCATAGAACATAAAAAGTAGGAAACTTAATTCTCTACAAAAAAGGTCTCTTAACATTTTGCCATAGCTCGCTTGGTTTCCGAGATATTTGCAGATTTATCTCAAGGGAAGGGGCCTGACGGACATATTTCGAGATATTTCTTCTTCTTGTTGTTCTTCTTCTGCACAGCTAAGCTGGAAGTGGCATTTGCGGCTCGCACTAGTGCAGAGTTACCTCAAAGAAAGGGGCCACGGTGTTTCTGTATCTCTATTATGTTGGTGCGGCTTCGGAACTTTTAAATATCTCGATATATCTCGAAAGCTACGCTTCTGATCAAAAAATATCATAGAACATAAATTGTAGGAAAGATAATTCTCTACAAAAAACGTCTCTTAACATTTGGCCATAGCTCGCTTCGTTTCCGAGATATTTGCAGATTCAGCTCAAAGGAACGGGCCTGACGGACATATTTCGAGATACTTCTTCTTCTTGTTGTTCTTCCTCTGCACAGCTAAGCTGGAAGTGGCATTTGCAGCTCGCAATAGTGCAGAGTTATCTCAAAGAAAGGGGCCACGGTGTTTCTGTATCTCTATTATGTTGGTGCGGCTTCGGAACTATTAAATATCTTGATATATCTCGAGAACTACGCATCTGATCAAAAAATATCATAGAACATAAAAAGTAGGAAACTTAATTCTCTACAAAAAAGGTCTCTTAACATTTTGCCATAGCTCGCTTCGTTTCCGAGATATTTGCAGATTTATCTCAAGGGAAGGGGCCTGTCGGACATATTTCGAGATATGTCTTCTTCTTGTTGTTCTTCTTCTGCACAGCTAAGCTGGAAGTGGCATTTGCGGCTCGCACTAGTGCAGAGTTATCTCAAAGAAAGGGGCCACGGTGTTTCTGTATCTCTATTATGTTGGTGCGGCTTCGGAACTTTTAAATATCTCGATATATCTCGAAAACTACGCTTCTGATCAAAAAATATCATAGAACATAAATTGTAGGAAACATAATTCTCTACAAAAAACGTCTCTTAACATTTTGCCATAGCTCGCTTCGTTTCCGAGATATTTGCAGATTCAGCTCAAAGGAACGGGCCTGACGGACATATTTCGAGATACTTCTTCTTCTTGTTGTTCTTCTTCTGCACAGCTAAGCTGGAAGTGGCATTTGCAGCTCGCACTAGTGCAGAGTTATCTCAAAGAAAGGGGCCACGGTGTTTCTGTATCTCTATTATGTTGGTGCGGCTTCGGAACTTTTAAATATCTTGATATATCTCGAGAACTACGCATCTGATCAAAAAATATCATAGACCATAAAAAGTAGGAAACTTAATTCTCTACAAAAAGGGTCTCTTAACATTTTGCCATAGCTCGCTTGGTTTCCGAGATATTTGCAGATTTATCTCAAGGGAAGGGGCCTGACGGACATATTTCGAGATATTTCTTCTTCTTGTTGTTCTTCTTCTGCACAGCTAAGCTGGAAGTGGCATTTGCGGCTCGCACTAGTGCAGAGTTATCTCAAAGAAAGGGGCCACGGTGTTTCTGTATCTCTATTATGTTGGTGCGGCTTCGGAACTTTTAAATATCTTGATATATCTCGAGAACTACGCATCTGATCAAAAAATATCATAGAACATAAAAAGTAGGAAACTTAATTCTCTACAAAAAAGGTCTCTTAACATTTTGCCATAGCTCGCTTCGTTTCCGAGATATTTGCAGATTTATCTCAAGGGAAGGGGCCTGTCGGACATATTTCGAGATATTTCTTCTTCTTGTTGTTCTTCTTCTGCACAGCTAAGCTGGAAGTGGCATTTGCAGCTCGCACTAGTGCAGAGTTATCTCAAAGAAAGGGGCCACGGTGTTTCTGTATCTCTATTATGTTGGTGCGGCTTCGGAACTTTTAAATATCTCGATATATCTCGAAAACTACGCTTCTGATCAAAAAATATCATAGAACATAAATTGTAGGAAACATAATTCTCTACAAAAAAGGTCTCTTAACATTTTGCCATAGCTCGCTTCGTTTCCGAGATATTTGCAGAACTATCTCAAGGGAAGGGGCCTGACGGACATATTTCGAGATATTTCTTCTTCTTGTTGTTCTTCTTCTGCACAGCTAAGCTGGAAGTGGCATTTACAGCTCGCAATAGTGCAGAGTTATCTCAAAGAAAGGGGCCACGGTGTTTCTGTATCTCTATTATGTTGGTGCGGCTTCGGAACTTTTAAATATCTTGATATATCTCGAGAACTACGCATCTGATCAAAAAATATCATAGAACATAAAAAGTAGGAAACTTAATTCTCTACAAAAAAGGTCTCTGAACATTTTGCCATAGCTCGCTTCGTTTCCGAGATATTTGCAGATTTATCTCAAGGGAAGGGGACTGACGGACATATTTCGAGATATTTCTTCTTCTTGTTGTTCTTCTTCTGCACAGCTAAGCTGGAAGTGGCATTTGCGGCTCGCACTAGTGCAGAGTTATCTCAAAGAAAGGGGCCACGGTGTTTCTGTATCTCTATTATGTTGGTGCGGCTTCGGAACTTTTAAATATCTTGATATATCTCGAGAACTACGCATCTGATCAAAAAATATCATAGAACATAAAAAGTAGGAAACTTAATTCTCTACAAAAAAGGTCTCTGAACATTTTGCCATAGGTCGCTTCGTTTCCGAGATATTTGCAGATATATCTCAAGGGAAGGGGCCTGACGGACATATTTCGAGATATTTCTTCTTCTTGTTGTTCTTCTTCTGCACAGCTAAGCTGGAAGTGGCATTTACAGCTCGCAATAGTGCAGAGTTATCTCAAAGAAAGGGGCCACGGTGTTTCTGTATCTCTATTATGTTGGTGCGGCTTCGGAACTTTTAAATATCTTGATATATCTCGAGAACTACGCATCTGATCAAAAAATATCATAGAACATAAAAAGTAGGAAACTTAATTCTCTACAAAAAAGGTCTCTTAACATTTTGCCATAGCTCGCTTGGTTTCCGAGATATTTGCAGATTTATCTCAAGGGAAGGGGCCTGACGGACATATTTCGAGGTATTTCTTCTTCTTGTTGTTCTTCTTCTGCACAGCTAAGCTGGAAGTGGCATTTGCGGCTCGCACTAGTGCAGAGTTATCTCAAAGAAAGGGGCCACGGTGTTTCTGTATCTCTATTATGTTGGTGCGGCTTCGGAACTTTTAAATATCTCGATATATCTCGAAAACTACGCTTCTGATCAAAAAATATCATAGAACATAAATTGTAGGAAAGATAATTCTCTACAAAAAACGTCTCTTAACATTTTGCCATAGCTCGCTTCGTTTCCGAGATATTTGCAGATTCAGCTCAAAGGAACGGGCCTGACGGACATATTTCGAGATACTTCTTCTTCTTGTTGTTCTTCCTCTGCACAGCTAAGCTGGAAGTGGCATTTCCAGCTCGCAATAGTGCAGAGTTATCTCAAAGAGAGGGGCCACGGTGTTTCTGTATCTCTATTATGTTGGTGCGGCTTCGGAACTTTTAAATATCTTGATATATCTCGAGAACTACGCATCTGATCAAAAAATATCATAGAAGATAAAAAGTAGGAAACTTAATTCTCTACAAAAAAGGTCTGTTAACATTTTGCCATAGCTCGCTTCGTTTCCGAGATATTTGCAGATATATCTCAAGGGAAGGGGCCTGACGGACATATTTCGAGATATTTATTCTTCTTGTTGTTCTTCTTCTGCACAGCTAAGCTGGAAGTGGCATTTACAGCTCGCAATAGTGCAGAGTTATCTCAAAGAAAGGGGCCACGGTGTTTCTGTATCTCTATTATGTTGGTGCGGCTTCGGAACTTTTAAATATCTTGATATATCTCGAGAACTACGCATCTGATCAAAAAATATCATAGAACATAAAAAGTAGGAAACTTAATTCTCTACAAAAAAGGTCTCTTAACATTTTGCCATAGCTCGCTTGGTTTCCGAGATATTTGCAGATTTATCTCAAGGGAAGGGGCCTGACGGACATATTTCGAGGTATTTCTTCTTCTTGTTGTTCTTCTTCTGCACAGCTAAGCTGGAAGTGGCATTTGCGGCGCGCACTAGTGCAGAGTTATCTCAAAGAAAGGGGCCACGGTGTTTCTGTATCTCTATTATGTTGGTGCGGCTTCGGAACTTTTAAATATCTCGATATATCTCGAAAACTACGCTTCTGATCAAAAAATATCATAGAACATAAATTGTAGGAAAGATAATTCTCTACAAAAAACGTCTCTTAACATTTTGCCATAGCTCGCTTCGTTTCCGAGATATTTGCCGATTCAGCTCAAAGGAACTGGCCTGACGGACATATTTCGAGATATTTCTTCTTCTTGTTGTTCTTCCTCTGCACAGCTAAGCTGGAAGTGGCATTTGCAGCTCGCAATAGTGCAGAGTTATCTCAAAGAAAGGGGCCACGGTGTTTCTGTATCCCTATTATGTTGGTGCGGCTTCTGAACTTTTAAATATCTCGATATATCTCGAAAACTACGCTTCTGACCAAAAAATATCATAGAACGTAAATTGTAGGAAACATAATTCTCTACAAAAAACGTCTCTTAACATTTTGCCATAGCTCGCTTCGTTTCCGAGATATTTGCAGATTCAGCTCAAAGGAACTGGCCTGACGGACATATTTCGAGATATTTCTTCTTCTTGTTGTTCTTCCTCTGCACAGCTAAGCTGGAAGTGACATTTGCGGCTCGCACTAGTGCAGAGTTATCTCAAAGAAAGGGGCCACGGTGTTTCTGTATCCCTATTATGTTGGTGCGGCTTCGGAACTTTTAAATATCTCGATATATCTCGAAAAATACGCTTCTGATCAAAAAATATCATAGAACATAAATTGTAGGAAACATAATTCTCTACAAAAAACGTCTCTTAACATTTTGCCATAGCTCGCTTCGTTTCCGAGATATTTGCCGATTCAGCTCAAAGGAACTGGCCTGACGGACATATTTCGAGATATTTCTTCTTCTTGTTGTTCTTCCTCTGCACAGCTAAGCTGGAAGTGGCATTTGCAGCTCGCAATAGTGCAGAGTTATCTCAAAGAAAGGGGCCACGGTGTTTCTGTATCTCTATTATGTTGGTGCGGCTTCGAAACTTTTAAATATCTTGATATATCTCGAGAACTACGCATCTGATCAAAAAATATCATAGAACATAAAAAGTAGGAAACTTAATTCTCTACAAAAAAGGTCTCTTAACATTTTGCCATAGCTCGCTTCGTTTCCGAGATATTTGCAGATATATCTCAAGGGAAGGGGCCTGACGGACATATTTCGAGATATTTCTTCTTCTTGTTGTTCTTCTTCTGCACAGCTAAACTGGAAGTGGCATTTCCAGCTCGCAATAGTGCAGAGTTATCTCAAAGAAAGGAGCCACGGTGTTTCTGTATCTCTATTATGTTGGTGCGGCTTCGGAACCTTTAAATATCTTGATATATCTCGAGAAGTACGCATCTGATCAAAAAATATCATAGAAGATAAAAAGTAGGAAACTTAATTCTCTACAAAAAAGGTCTCCTAACATTTTGCCATAGCTCGCTTCGTTTCCGAGATATTTGCAGATTTATCTCAAGGGAAGGGGCCTGACGGACATATTTCGAGATATTTCTTCTTCTTGTTGTTCTTCCTCTGCACAGCTAAGCTGGAAGTGGCATTTGCGGCTCGCACTAGTGCAGAGTTATCTCAAAGAAAGGGGCCACGGTGTTTCTGTATCCCTATTATGTTGGTGCGGCTTCGGAACTTTTAAATATCTCGATATATCTCGAAAACTACGCTTCTGATCAAAAAATATCATAGAACATAAATTGTAGGAAACATAATTCTCTACAAAAACCGTCTCTTAACATTTTGCCATAGCTCGCTTCGTTTCCGAGATATTTGCAGATTCAGCTCAAAGGAACTGGCCTGACGGACATATTTCGAGATATTTCTTCTTCTTGTTGTTCTTCCTCTGCACAGCTAAGCTGAAACTGGCATTTGCGGCTCGCACTAGTGCAGAGTCATCTCAAAGAAAGGGGCCACGGTGTTTCTGTATCCCTATTATGTTGGTGCGGCTTCGGAACTTTTAAATATCTCGATATATCTCGAAAAATACGCTTCTGATCAAAAAATATCATAGAACATAAATTGTAGGAAACATAATTCTCTACAAAAAACGTCTCTTAACATTTTGCCATAGCTCGCTTCGTTTCCGAGATATTTGCCGATTCAGCTCAAAGGAACTGGCCTGACGGACATATTTCGAGATATTTCTTCTTCTTGTTGTTCTTCCTCTGCACAGCTAAGCTGGAAGTGGCATTTGCAGCTCGCAATAGTGCAGAGTTATCTCAAAGAAAGGGGCCACGGTGTTTCTGTATCTCTATTATGTTGGTGCGGCTTCGAAACTTTTTAATATCTTGATATATCTCGAGAACTACGCATCTGATCAAAAAATATCATAGAACATAAAAAGTAGGAAACTTAATTCTCTACAAAAAAGGTCTCTTAACATTTTGCCATAGCTCGCTTCGTTTCCGAGATATTTGCAGATATATCTCAAGGGAAGGGGCCTGACGGACATATTTCGAGATATTTCTTCTTCTTGTTGTTCTTCTTCTGCACAGCTAAACTGGAAGTGGCATTTCCAGCTCGCAATAGTGCAGAGTTATCTCAAAGAGAGGGGCCACGGTGTTTCTGTATCTCTATTATGTTGGTGCGGCTTCGGAACTTTTAAATATCTTGATATATCTCGAGAACTACGCATCTGATCAAAAAATATCATAGAAGATAAAAAGTAGGAAACTTAATTCTCTACAAAAAAGGTCTCCTAACATTTTGCCATAGCTCGCTTCGTTTCCGAGATATTTGCAGATTTATCTCAAGGGAAGGGGCCTGACGGACATATTTCGAGATATTTCTTCTTCTTGTTGTTCTTCCTCTGCACAGCTAAGCTGGAAGTGGCATTTGCGGCTCGCACTAGTGCAGAGTTATCTCAAAGAAAGGGGCCACGGTGTTTCTGTATCCCTATTATGTTGGTGCGGCTTCGGAACTTTTAAATATCTCGATATATCTCGAAAACTACGCTTCTGATCAAAAAATATCATAGAACATAAATTGTAGGAAACATAATTCTCTACAAAAACCGTCTCTTAACATTTTGCCATAGCTCGCTTCGTTTCCGAGATATTTGCAGATTCAGCTCAAAGGAACTGGCCTGACGGACATATTTCGAGATATTTCTTCTTCTTGTTGTCCTTCCTCTGCACAGCTAAGCTGAAACTGGCATTTGCGGCTCGCACTAGTGCAGAGTTATCTCAAAGAAAGGGGCCACGGTGTTTCTGTATCCCTATTATGTTGGTGCGGCTTCGGAACTTTTAAATATCTCGATATATCTCGAAAACTACGCTTCTGATCAAAAAATATCATAGAACGTAAATTGTAGGAAACATAATTCTCTACAAAAAAGGTCTCTTAACATTTTGTCATAGCTCGCTTCGTTTCCGAGATATTTGCCGATTCAGCTCAAAGGAACTGGCCTGACGGACATATTTCGAGATATTTCTTCTTCTTGTTGTTCTTCCTCTGCACAGCTAAGCTGGAAGTGGCATTTGCAGCTCGCAATAGTGCAGAGTTATCTCAAAGAAAGGGGCCACGGTGTTTCTGTATCCCTATTATGTTGGTGCGGCTTCTGAACTTTTAAATATCTCGATATATCTCGAAAACTACGCTTCTGACCAAAAAATATCATAGAACATAAATTGTAGGAAACATAATTCTCTACAAAAAACGTCTCTTAACATTTTGCCATAGCTCGCTTCGTTTCCGAGATATTTGCAGATTCAGCTCAAAGGAACTGGCCTGACGGACATATTTCGAGATATTTCTTCTTCTTGTTGTTCTTCCTCTGCACAGCTAAGCTGAAACTGGCATTTTAAGCTCGCACTAGTGCAGAGTTATCTCAAAGAAAGGGGCCACGGTGTTTCTGTATCCCTATTATGTTGGTGCGGCTTCGGAACTTTTAAATATCTCGATATATCTCGAAAAATACGCTTCTGATCAAAAAATATCATAGAACATAAATTGTAGGAAACATAATTCTCTACAAAAAACTTCTCTTAACATTTTGCCATAGCTCGCTTCGTTTCCGAGATATTTGCCGATTCAGCTCAAAGGAACTGGCCTGACGGACATATTTCGAGATATTTCTTCTTCTTGTTGTTCTTCCTCTGCACAGCTAAGCTGGAAGTGGCATTTGCAGCTCGCAATAGTGCAGAGTTATCTCAAAGAAAGGGGCCACGGTGTTTCTGTATCTCTATTATGTTGGTGCGGCTTCGAAACTTTTAAATATCTTGATATATCTCGAGAACTACGCATCTGCTCAAAAAATATCATAGAACATAAAAAGTAGGAAACTTAATTCTCTACAAAAAAGGTCTCTTAACATTTTGCCATAGCTCGCTTCGTTTCCGAGATATTTGCAGATTTATCTCAAGGGAAGGGGCCTGACGGACATATTTCGAGATATTTCTTCTTCTTGATGTTCTTCTTCTGCACAGCTAAGCTGGAAGTGGCATTTGCAGCTCGCAATAGTGCAGAGTTATCTCAAAGAAAGGGGCCACGGTGTTTCTGTATCTCTATTATGTTGGTGCGGCTTCGGAACTTTTAAATATCTTGATATATCTCGAGAACTACGCATCAGATAAAAAAATATCATAGAACATAAAAAGTAGGAAACTTAATTCTCTACAAAAAAGGTCTCTTAACATTTTGCCATAGCCCTCTTCGTTTCCGAGATATTTGCAGATTTATCTCAAGGGAAGGGGCCTGACGGACATTAATCGAGATATTTCTTCTTCTTGATGTTCTTCTTCTGCACAGCTAAGCTGGAAGTGGCATTTGCAGCTCGCAATAGTGCAGAGTTATCTCAAAGAAAGGGGCCACGGTGTTTCTGTATCTCTATTATGTTGGTGCGGCTTCGGAACTTTTAAATATCTTGATATATCTCGAGAACTACGCATCTGATCAAAGAATATCATAGAACATAAATTGTAGGAAACATAATTCTCTACAAAAAAGGTCTCTTAACATTTTGCCATAGCTCGCTTCGTTTCCGAGATATTTGCAGATATATCTCAAGGGAAGGGGCCTGACGGACATATTTCGAGATATTTCTTCTTCTTGTTGTTCTTCTTCTGCACAGCTAAGCTGGAAGTGGCATTTGCGGCTCGCACTAGTGCAGAGTTATCTCAAAGAAAGGGGCCACGGTATTTCTGTATCCCTATTATGTTGGTGCGGCTTCGGAGCTTTTAAATATCTCGATATATCTCGGAAACTAAGCTTCTGATCAAAAAATATCATAGAACATAAATTGTAGGAAACATAATTCTCTACAAAAAACGTCTCTTAACATTTTGCCATAGCTCGCTTCGTTTCCGAGATATTTGCAGATTTATCTCAAGGGAAGGGACCTAACGGACATATTTCGAGATATTTCTTCCTCTTGTTGTTCTTCTTCTGCACAGCTAAACTGGAAGTGGCATTTCCAGCTCGCAATAGTGCAGAGTTATCTCAAAGAGAGGGGCCACGGTGTTTCTGTATCTCTATTATGTTGGTGCGGCTTCGGAACTTTTAAATATCTTGATATATCTCGAGAACTACGCGTCTGATCAAAAAATAGCATAGAAGATAAAAAGTAGGAAACTTAATTCTGTACAAAAAAGGTCTCTTAACATTTTCCCATAGCTGGCATCGTTTCCGAGATATTTGCAGATATATCTCAAGGGGAGGGGCCTGACGGACATATTCCGAGATATTTCTTCTTCTTGTTGTTCCTCTTCTGCACAGCTAAGCTGGAAGTGGCATTTGCAGCTCGCAATAGTGCAGAGTTATCTCAAAGAAAGAGGCCACGGTGTTTCTGTATCTCTATTATGTTGGTGCGGCTTCGGAACTTTTAAATATCTCGATATATCTCGAAAACTACGCTTCTGATCAAAAAATATCATAGAACATAAATTGTAGGAAACATAATTCTCTACAAAAAAGGTCTCTTAACATTTTGCCATAGCTCGCTTCGTTTCCGAGATACTTGCCGATTTATCTCAAGGGAAGGGGCCTGACGGACATATTTCGAGATATTTCTTCTTCTTGTTGTTCTTCTTCTGCACAGCTAAGCTGGAAGTGGCATTTGCAGCTCGCAATTGTGCAGAGTTATCTCAAAGAGAGGGGCCACGGTGTTTCTGTATCTCTATTATGTTGGTGCGGCTTCGGAACTTTTAAATATCTTGATATATCTCGAGAACTACGAATCTGGTCAGAAAATATCATAGAAGATAAAAAGTAGGAAACTTAATTCTCTACAAAAAAGGTCTCTTAACATTTTGCCATAGCTCGCTTCGTTTCCGAGATATTTGCAGATTTATCTCAAGGTAAGGGGCCTGACGGACATATTTCGAGATATTTCTTCTTCTTGTTGTTCTTCTTCTGCACAGCTAAGCTGGAAGTGGCATTTGCAGCTCGCAATAGTGCATAGTTATCTGAAAGAAAGGGGCCACGGTGTTTCTGTATCTCTATTATGTTGGTGCGGCTTCGGAACTTTTAAATATCTCGATATATCTCGAAAACTACGCTTCTGATCAAAAAATATCATAGAACATAAATTGTAGGAAACATAATTCTCTACAAAAAAGGTCTCTTAACATTTTGCCATAGCTCGCTTCGTTTCCGAGATACTTGCCGATTTATCTCAAGGGAAGGGGCCTGACGGACATATTTCGAGATATTTCTTCTTCTTGTTGTTCTTCTTCTGCACAGCTAAGCTGGAAGTGGCATTTGCAGCTCGCAATTGTGCAGAGTTATCTCAAAGAGAGGGGCCACGGTGTTTCTGTATCTCTATTATGTTGGTGCGGCTTCGGAACTTTTAAATATCTTGATATATCTCGAGAACTACGAATCTGGTCAGAAAATATCATAGAAGATAAAAAGTAGGAAACTTAATTCTCTACAAAAAAGGTCTCTTAACATTTTGCCATAGCTCGCTTCGTTTCCGAGATATTTGCAGATTTATCTCAAGGTAAGGGGCCTGACGGACATATTTCGAGATATTTCTTCTTCTTGTTGTTCTTCTTCTGCACAGCTAAGCTGGAAGTGGCATTTGCAGCTCGCAATAGTGCATAGTTATCTGAAAGAAAGGGGCCACGGTGTTTCTGTATCTCTATTATGTTGGTGCGGCTTCGGAACTTTTAAATATCTCGATATATCTCGAAAACTACGCTTCTGATCAAAAAATATCATAGAACATAAATTGTAGGAAACATAATTCTCTACAAAAAAGGTCTCTTAACATTTTGCCATAGCTCGCTTTGTTTCCGAGATATTTGCAGATATATCTCAAGGGAAGGGGCCTGACGGACATATTTCGAGATATTTCTTCTTCTTGTTGTTCTTCCTCTGCACAGCTAAGCTGGAAGTGGCATTTGCGGCTCGCACTAGTGCAGAGTTATCTCAAAGAAAGGGGCCACGGTGTTTCTGTATCCCTATTATGTTGGTGCGGCTTCGGAACTTTTAAATATCTCGATATATCTCGAAAACTACGCTTCTGATCAAAAAATATCATAGAACATAAATTGTAGGAAACATAATTCTCTACAAAAAACGTCACTTAACATTTTGCCATAGCTCGCTTCGTTTCCGAGATATTTGCCGATTCAGCTCAAAGGAACTGGCCTGACGGACATATTTCGAGATATTTCTTCTTCTTGTTGTTCTTCCTCTGCACAGCTAAGCTGGAAGTGGCATTTGCAGCTCGCAATAGTGCAGAGTTATCTCAAAGAAAGGGGCCACGGTGTTTCTGTATCCCTATTATGTTGGTGCGGCTTCTGAACTTTTAAATATCTCGATATATCTCGAAAACTACGCTTCTGACCAAAAAATATCATAGAACGTAAATTGTAGGAAACATAATTCTCTACAAAAAACGTCTCTTAACATTTTGCCATAGCTCGCTTCGTTTCCGAGATATTTGCAGATTCAGCTCAAAGGAACTGGCCTGACGGACATATTTCGAGATATTTCTTCTTCTTGTTGTTCTTCCTCTGCACAGCTAAGCTGGAAGTGACATTTGCGGCTCGCACTAGTGCAGAGTTATCTCAAAGAAAGGGGCCACGGTGTTTCTGTATCCCTATTATGTTGGTGCGGCTTCGGAACTTTTAAATATCTCGATATATCTCGAAAAATACGCTTCTGATCAAAAAATATCATAGAACATAAATTGTAGGAAACATAATTCTCTACAAAAAACGTCTCTTAACATTTTGCCATAGCTCACTTCGTTTCCGAGATATTTGCCGATTCAGCTCAAAGGAACTGGCCTGACGGACATATTTCGAGATATTTCTTCTTCTTGTTGTTCTTCCTCTGCACAGCTAAGCTGGAAGTGGCATTTGCAGCTCGCAATAGTGCAGAGTTATCTCAAAGAAAGGGGCCACGGTGTTTCTGTATCCCTATTATGTTGGTGCGGCTTCTGAACTTTTAAATATCTCGATATATCTCGAAAACTACGCTTCTGACCAAAAAATATCATAGAACGTAAATTGTAGGAAACATAATTCTCTACAAAAAACGTCTCTTAACATTTTGCCATAGCTCGCTTCGTTTCCGAGATATTTGCCGATTCAGCTCAAAGGAACTGGCCTGACGGACATATTTCGAGATATTTCTTCTTCTTGTTGTTCTTCCTCTGCACAGCTAAGCTGGAAGTGGCATTTGCAGCTCGCAATAGTGCAGAGTTATCTCAAAGAAAGGGGCCACGGTGTTTCTGTATCTCTATTATGATGGTGCGGCTTCGAAACTTTTAAATATCTTGATATATCTCGAGAACTACGCATCTGATCAAAAAATATCATAGAACATAAAAAGTAGGAAACTTAATTCTCTACAAAAAAGGTCTCTTAACATTTTGCCATAGCTCGCTTCGTTTCCGAGATATTTGCAGATATATCTCAAGGGAAGGGGCCTGACGGACATATTTCGAGATATTTCTTCTTCTTGTTGTTCTTCTTCTGCACAGCTAAACTGGAAGTGGCATTTCCAGCTCGCAATAGTGCAGAGTTATCTCAAAGAAAGGAGCCACGGTGTTTCTGTATCTCTATTATGTTGGTGCGGCTTCGGAACTTTTAAATATCTTGATATATCTCGAGAACTACGCATCTGATCAAAAAATATCATAGAAGATAAAAAGTAGGAAACTTAATTCTCTACAAAAAAGGTCTCCTAACATTTTGCCATAGCTCGCTTCGTTTCCGAGATATTTGCAGATTTATCTCAAGGGAAGGGGCCTGACGGACATATTTCGAGATATTTCTTCTTCTTGTTGTTCTTCCTCTGCACAGCTAAGCTGGAAGTGGCATTTGCGGCTCGCACTAGTGCAGAGTTATCTCAAAGAAAGGGGCCACGGTGTTTCTGTATCCCTATTATGTTGGTGCGGCTTCGGAACTTTTAAATATCTCGATATATCTCGAAAACTACGCTTCTGATCAAAAAATATCATAGAACATAAATTGTAGGAAACATAATTCTCTACAAAAACCGTCTCTTAACATTTTGCCATAGCTCGCTTCGTTTCCGAGATATTTGCAGATTCAGCTCAAAGGAACTGGCCTGACGGACATATTTCGAGATATTTCTTCTTCTTGTTGTTCTTCCTCTGCACAGCTAAGCTGAAACTGGCATTTGCGGCTCGCACTAGTGCAGAGTTATCTCAAAGAAAGGGGCCACGGTGTTTCTGTATCCCTATTATGTTGGTGCGGCTTCGGAACTTTTAAATATCTCGATATATCTCGAAAAATACGCTTCTGATCAAAAAATATCATAGAACATAAATTGTAGGAAACATAATTCTCTACAAAAAACGTCTCTTAACATTTTGCCATAGCTCGCTTCGTTTCCGAGATATTTGCCGATTCAGCTCAAAGGAACTGGCCTGACGGACATATTTCGAGATATTTCTTCTTCTTGTTGTTCTTCCTCTGCACAGCTAAGCTGGAAGTGGCATTTGCAGCTCGCAATAGTGCAGAGTTATCTCAAAGAAAGGGGCCACGGTGTTTCTGTATCTCTATTATGTTGGTGCGGCTTCGAAACTTTTTAATATCTTGATATATCTCGAGAACTACGCATCTGATCAAAAAATATCATAGAACATAAAAAGTAGGAAACTTAATTCTCTACAAAAAAGGTCTCTTAACATTTTGCCATAGCTCGCTTCGTTTCCGAGATATTTGCAGATATATCTCAAGGGAAGGGGCCTGACGGACATATTTCGAGATATTTCTTCTTCTTGTTGTTCTTCTTCTGCACAGCTAAACTGGAAGTGGCATTTCCAGCTCGCAATAGTGCAGAGTTATCTCAAAGAGAGGGGCCACGGTGTTTCTGTATCTCTATTATGTTGGTGCGGCTTCGGAACTTTTAAATATCTTGATATATCTCGAGAACTACGCATCTGATCAAAAAATATCATAGAAGATAAAAAGTAGGAAACTTAATTCTCTACAAAAAAGGTCTCCTAACATTTTGCCATAGCTCGCTTCGTTTCCGAGATATTTGCAGATTTATCTCAAGGGAAGGGGCCTGACGGACATATTTCGAGATATTTCTTCTTCTTGTTGTTCTTCCTCTGCACAGCTAAGCTGGAAGTGGCATTTGCGGCTCGCACTAGTGCAGAGTTATCTCAAAGAAAGGGGCCACGGTGTTTCTGTATCCCTATTATGTTGGTGCGGCTTCGGAACTTTTAAATATCTCGATATATCTCGAAAACTACGCTTCTGATCAAAAAATATCATAGAACATAAATTGTAGGAAACATAATTCTCTACAAAAACCGTCTCTTAACATTTTGCCATAGCTCGCTTCGTTTCCGAGATATTTGCAGATTCAGCTCAAAGGAACTGGCCTGACGGACATATTTCGAGATATTTCTTCTTCTTGTTGTTCTTCCTCTGCACAGCTAAGCTGAAACTGGCATTTGCGGCTCGCACTAGTGCAGAGTTATCTCAAAGAAAGGGGCCACGGTGTTTCTGTATCCCTATTATGTTGGTGCGGCTTCGGAACTTTTAAATATCTCGATATATCTCGAAAACTACGCTTCTGATCAAAAAATATCATAGAACGTAAATTGTAGGAAACATAATTCTCTACAAAAAAGGTCTCTTAACATTTTGTCATAGCTCGCTTCGTTTCCGAGATATTTGCCGATTCAGCTCAAAGGAACTGGCCTGACGGACATATTTCGAGATATTTCTTCTTCTTGTTGTTCTTCCTCTGCACAGCTAAGCTGGAAGTGGCATTTGCAGCTCGCAATAGTGCAGAGTTATCTCAAAGAAAGGGGCCACGGTGTTTCTGTATCCCTATTATGTTGGTGCGGCTTCTGAACTTTTAAATATCTCGATATATCTCGAAAACTACGCTTCTGACCAAAAAATATCATAGAACATAAATTGTAGGAAACATAATTCTCTACAAAAAACGTCTCTTAACATTTTGCCATAGCTCGCTTCGTTTCCGAGATATTTGCAGATTCAGCTCAAAGGAACTGGCCTGACGGACATATTTCGAGATATTTCTTCTTCTTGTTGTTCTTCCTCTGCACAGCTAAGCTGAAACTGGCATTTTAAGCTCGCACTAGTGCAGAGTTATCTCAAAGAAAGGGGCCACGGTGTTTCTGTATCCCTATTATGTTGGTGCGGCTTCGGAACTTTTAAATATCTCGATATATCTCGAAAAATACGCTTCTGATCAAAAAATATCATAGAACATAAATTGTAGGAAACATAATTCTCTACAAAAAACTTCTCTTAACATTTTGCCATAGCTCGCTTCGTTTCCGAGATATTTGCCGATTCAGCTCAAAGGAACTGGCCTGACGGACATATTTCGAGATATTTCTTCTTCTTGTTGTTCTTCCTCTGCACAGCTAAGCTGGAAGTGGCATTTGCAGCTCGCAATAGTGCAGAGTTATCTCAAAGAAAGGGGCCACGGTGTTTCTGTATCTCTATTATGTTGGTGCGGCTTCGAAACTTTTAAATATCTTGATATATCTCGAGAACTACGCATCTGCTCAAAAAATATCATAGAACATAAAAAGTAGGAAACTTAATTCTCTACAAAAAAGGTCGCTTAACATTTTGCCATAGCTCGCTTCGTTTCCGAGATATTTGCAGATTTATCTCAAGGGAAGGGGCCTGACGGACATATTTCGAGATATTTCTTCTTCTTGATGTTCTTCTTCTGCACAGCTAAGCTGGAAGTGGCATTTGCAGCTCGCAATAGTGCAGAGTTATCTCAAAGAAAGGGGCCACGGTGTTTCTGTATCTCTATTATGTTGGTGCGGCTTCGGAACTTTTAAATATCTTGATATATCTCGAGAACTACGCATCAGATAAAAAAATATCATAGAACATAAAAAGTAGGAAACTTAATTCTCTACAAAAAAGGTCTCTTAACATTTTGCCATAGCCCTCTTCGTTTCCGAGATATTTGCAGATTTATCTCAAGGGAAGGGGCCTGACGGACATTAATCGAGATATTTCTTCTTCTTGATGTTCTTCTTCTGCACAGCTAAGCTGGAAGTGGCATTTGCAGCTCGCAATAGTGCAGTGTTATCTCAAAGAAAGGGGCCACGGTGTTTCTGTATCTCTATTATGTTGGTGCGGCTTCGGAACTTTTAAATATCTTGATATATCTCGAGAACTACGCATCTGATCAAAGAATATCATAGAACATAAATTGTAGGAAACATAATTCTCTACAAAAAAGGTCTCTTAACATTTTGCCATAGCTCGCTTCGTTTCCGAGATATTTGCAGATATATCTCAAGGGAAGGGGCCTGACGGACATATTTCGAGATATTTCTTCTTCTTGTTGTTCTTCTTCTGCACAGCTAAGCTGGAAGTGGCATTTGCGGCTCGCACTAGTGCAGAGTTATCTCAAAGAAAGGGGCCACGGTATTTCTGTATCCCTATTATGTTGGTGCGGCTTCGGAACTTTTAAATATCTCGATATATCTCGGAAACTAAGCTTCTGATCAAAAAATATCATAGAACATAAATTGTAGGAAACATAATTCTCTATAAAAAACGTCTCTTAACATTTTGCCATAGCTCGCTTCGTTTCCGAGATATTTGCAGATTTATCTCAAGGGAAGGGACCTAACGGACATATTTCGAGATATTTCTTCCTCTTGTTGTTCTTCTTCTGCACAGCTAAACTGGAAGTGGCATTTCCAGCTCGCAATAGTGCAGAGTTATCTCAAAGAGAGGGGCCACGGTGTTTCTGTATCTCTATTATGTTGGTGCGGCTTCGGAACTTTTAAATATCTTGATATATCTCGAGAACTACGCGTCTGATCAAAAAATAGCATAGAAGATAAAAAGTAGGAAACTTAATTCTGTACAAAAAAGGTCTCTTAACATTTTCCCATAGCTGGCATCGTTTCCGAGATATTTGCAGATATATCTCAAGGGGAGGGGCCTGACGGACATATTCCGAGATATTTCTTCTTCTTGTTGTTCCTCTTCTGCACAGCTAAGCTGGAAGTGGCATTTGCAGCTCGCAATAGTGCAGAGTTATCTCAAAGAAAGAGGCCACGGTGTTTCTGTATCTCTATTATGTTGGTGCGGCTTCGGAACTTTTAAATATCTCGATATATCTCGAAAACTACGCTTCTGATCAAAAAATATCATAGAACATAAATTGTAGGAAACATAATTCTCTACAAAAAAGGTCTCTTAACATTTTGCCATAGCTCGCTTCGTTTCCGAGATACTTGCCGATTTATCTCAAGGGAAGGGGCCTGACGGACATATTTCGAGATATTTCTTCTTCTTGTTGTTCTTCTTCTGCACAGCTAAGCTGGAAGTGGCATTTGCAGCTCGCAATTGTGCAGAGTTATCTCAAAGAGAGGGGCCACGGTGTTTCTGTATCTCTATTATGTTGGTGCGGCTTCGGAACTTTTAAATATCTTGATATATCTCGAGAACTACGAATCTGGTCAGAAAATATCATAGAAGATAAAAAGTAGGAAACTTAATTCTCTACAAAAAAGGTCTCTTAACATTTTGCCATAGCTCGCTTCGTTTCCGAGATATTTGCAGATTTATCTCAAGGTAAGGGGCCTGACGGACATATTTCGAGATATTTCTTCTTCTTGTTGTTCTTCTTCTGCACAGCTAAGCTGGAAGTGGCATTTGCAGCTCGCAATAGTGCATAGTTATCTGAAAGAAAGGGGCCACGGTGTTTCTGTATCTCTATTATGTTGGTGCGGCTTCGGAACTTTTAAATATCTCGATATATCTCGAAAACTACGCTTCTGATCAAAAAATATCATAGAACATAAATTGTAGGAAACATAATTCTCTACAAAAAAGGTCTCTTAACATTTTGCCATAGCTCGCTTCGTTTCCGAGATACTTGCCGATTTATCTCAAGGGAAGGGGCCTGACGGACATATTTCGAGATATTTCTTCTTCTTGTTGTTCTTCTTCTGCACAGCTAAGCTGGAAGTGGCATTTGCAGCTCGCAATTGTGCAGAGTTATCTCAAAGAGAGGGGCCACGGTGTTTCTGTATCTCTATTATGTTGGTGCGGCTTCGGAACTTTTAAATATCTTGATATATCTCGAGAACTACGAATCTGGTCAGAAAATATCATAGAAGATAAAAAGTAGGAAACTTAATTCTCTACAAAAAAGGTCTCTTAACATTTTGCCATAGCTCGCTTCGTTTCCGAGATATTTGCAGATTTATCTCAAGGTAAGGGGCCTGACGGACATATTTCGAGATATTTCTTCTTCTTGTTGTTCTTCTTCTGCACAGCTAAGCTGGAAGTGGCATTTGCAGCTCGCAATAGTGCATAGTTATCTGAAAGAAAGGGGCCACGGTGTTTCTGTATCTCTATTATGTTGGTGCGGCTTCGGAACTTTTAAATATCTCGATATATCTCGAAAACTACGCTTCTGATCAAAAAATATCATAGAACATAAATTGTAGGAAACATAATTCTCTACAAAAAAGGTCTCTTAACATTTTGCCATAGCTCGCTTTGTTTCCGAGATATTTGCAGATATATCTCAAGGGAAGGGGCCTGACGGACATATTTCGAGATATTTCTTCTTCTTGTTGTTCTTCCTCTGCACAGCTAAGCTGGAAGTGGCATTTGCGGCTCGCACTAGTGCAGAGTTATCTCAAAGAAAGGGGCCACGGTGTTTCTGTATCCCTATTATGTTGGTGCGGCTTCGGAACTTTTAAATATCTCGATATATCTCGAAAACTACGCTTCTGATCAAAAAATATCATAGAACATAAATTGTAGGAAACATAATTCTCTACAAAAAACGTCACTTAACATTTTGCCATAGCTCGCTTCGTTTCCGAGATATTTGCCGATTCAGCTCAAAGGAACTGGCCTGACGGACATATTTCGAGATATTTCTTCTTCTTGTTGTTCTTCCTCTGCACAGCTAAGCTGGAAGTGGCATTTGCAGCTCGCAATAGTGCAGAGTTATCTCAAAGAAAGGGGCCACGGTGTTTCTGTATCCCTATTATGTTGGTGCGGCTTCTGAACTTTTAAATATCTCGATATATCTCGAAAACTACGCTTCTGACCAAAAAATATCATAGAACGTAAATTGTAGGAAACATAATTCTCTACAAAAAACGTCTCTTAACATTTTGCCATAGCTCGCTTCGTTTCCGAGATATTTGCAGATTCAGCTCAAAGGAACTGGCCTGACGGACATATTTCGAGATATTTCTTCTTCTTGTTGTTCTTCCTCTGCACAGCTAAGCTGGAAGTGACATTTGCGGCTCGCACTAGTGCAGAGTTATCTCAAAGAAAGGGGCCACGGTGTTTCTGTATCCCTATTATGTTGGTGCGGCTTCGGAACTTTTAAATATCTCGATATATCTCGAAAAATACGCTTCTGATCAAAAAATATCATAGAACATAAATTGTAGGAAACATAATTCTCTACAAAAAACGTCTCTTAACATTTTGCCATAGCTCGCTTCGTTTCCGAGATATTTGCCGATTCAGCTCAAAGGAACTGGCCTGACGGACATATTTCGAGATATTTCTTCTTCTTGTTGTTCTTCCTCTGCACAGCTAAGCTGGAAGTGGCATTTGCAGCTCGCAATAGTGCAGAGTTATCTCAAAGAAAGGGGCCACGGTGTTTCTGTATCCCTATTATGTTGGTGCGGCTTCGGAACTTTTAAATATCTCGATATATCTCGAAAACTACGCTTCTGATCAAAAAATATCATAGAACATAAATTGTAGGAAACATAATTCTCTACAAAAAACGTCTCTTAACATTTTGCCATAGCTCACTTCGTTTCCGAGATATTTGCCGATTCAGCTCAAAGGAACTGGCCTGACGGACATATTTCGAGATATTTCTTCTTCTTGTTGTTCTTCCTCTGCACAGCTAAGCTGGAAGTGGCATTTGCAGCTCGCAATAGTGCAGAGTTATCTCAAAGAAAGGGGTCACGGTGTTTCTGTATCCCTATTATGTTGGTGCGGCTTCTGAACTTTTAAATATCTCGATATATCTCGAAAACTACGCTTCTGACCAAAAAATATCATAGAACATAAATTGTAGGAAACATAATTCTCTACAAAAAACGTCTCATAACATTTTGCCATAGCTCGCTTCGTTTCCGAGATATTTGCAGATTCAGCTCAAAGGAACTGGCCTGACGGACATATTTCGAGATATTTCTTCTTCTTGTTGTTCTTCCTCTGCACAGCTAAGCTGGAAGTGGCATTTGCGGCTCGCTCTAGTGCAGAGTTATCTCAAAGAAAGGGGCCACGGTGTTTCTGTATCCCTATTATGTTGGTGCGGCTTCGGAACTTTTAAATATCTCGATATATCTCGAAAACTACGCTTCTGATCAAAAAATATCATAGAACATAAATTGTAGGAAACATAATTCTCTACAAAAACCGTCTCTTAACATTTTGCCATAGCTCGCTTCGTTTCCGAGATATTTGCAGATTCAGCTCAAAGGAACTGGCCTGACGGACATATTTCGAGATATTTCTTCTTCTTGTTGTTCTTCCTCTGCACAGCTAAGCTGGAAGTGGCATTTGCAGCTCGCAATAGTGCAGAGTTATCTCAAAGAAAGGGGCCACGGTGTTTCTGTATCTCTATTATGTTGGTGCGGCTTCGAAACTTCTAAATATCTTGATATATCTCGAGAACTACGCATCTGATCAAAAAATATCATAGAACATAAAAAGTAGGAAACTTAATTCTCTACAAAAAAGGTCTCTTAACATTTTGCCATAGCTCGCTTCGTTTCCGAGATATTTGCCGATTCAGCTCAAAGGAACTGGCCTGACGGACATATTTCGAGATATTTCTTCTTCTTGTTGTTCTTCCTCTGCACAGCTAAGCTGGAAGTGGCATTTGCAGCTCGCAATAGTGCAGAGTTATCTCAAAGAAAGGGGCCACGGTGTTTCTGTATCTCTATTATGTTGGTGCGGCTTCGAAACTTTTAAATATCTTGATATATCTCGAGAACTACGCATCTGATCAAAAAATATCATAGAACATAAAAAGTAGGAAACTTAATTCTCTACAAAAAAGGTCTCTTAACATTTTGCCATAGCTCGCTTCGTTTCCGAGATATTTGCAGATTTATCTCAAGGGAAGGGGCCTGACGGACATATTTCGAGATATTTCTTCTTCTTGATGTTCTTCTTCTGCACAGCTAAGCTGGAAGTGGCATTTGCAGCTCGCAATAGTGCAGAGTTATCTCAAAGAAAGGGGCCACGGTGTTTCTGTATCTCTATTATGTTGGTGCGGCTTCGGAACTTTTAAATATCTCGATATATCTCGAAAACTACGCTTCTGATCAAAAAATATCATAGAACATAAATTGTAGGAAACATAATTCTCTACAAAAAAGGTTTCTTAACATTTTGTCATAGCTCGCTTCGTTTCCGAGATATTTGCCGATTCAGCTCAAAGGAACTGGCCTGACGGACATATTTCGAGATATTTCTTCTTCTTGTTGTTCTTCCTCTGCACAGCTAAGCTGGAAGTGGCATTTGCAGCTCGCAATAGTGCAGAGTTATCTCAAAGAAAGGGGCCACGGTGTTTCTGTATCCCTATTATGTTGGTGCGGCTTCTGAACTTTTAAATATCTCGATATATCTCGAAAACTACGCTTCTGACCAAAAAATATCATAGAACATAAATTGTAGGAAACATAATTCTCTACAAAAAACGTCTCTTAACATTTTGCCATAGCTCGCTTCGTTTCCGAGATATTTGCAGATTCAGCTCAAAGGAACTGGCCTGACGGACATATTTCGAGATATTTCTTCTTCTTGTTGTTCTTCCTCTGCACAGCTAAGCTGAAACTGGCATTTTAAGCTCGCACTAGTGCAGAGTTATCTCAAAGAAAGGGGCCACGGTGTTTCTGTATCCCTATTATGTTGGTGCGGCTTCGGAACTTTTAAATATCTCGATATATCTCGAAAAATACGCTTCTGATCAAAAAATATCATAGAACATAAATTGTAGGAAACATAATTCTCTACAAAAAACTTCTCTTAACATTTTGCCATAGCTCGCTTCGTTTCCGAGATATTTGCCGATTCAGCTCAAAGGAACTGGCCTGACGGACATATTTCGAGATATTTCTTCTTCTTGTTGTTCTTCCTCTGCACAGCTAAGCTGGAAGTGGCATTTGCAGCTCGCAATAGTGCAGAGTTATCTCAAAGAAAGGGGCCACGGTGTTTCTGTATCTCTATTATGTTGGTGCGGCTTCGAAACTTTTAAATATCTTGATATATCTCGAGAACTACGCATCTGATCAAAAAATATCATAGAACATAAAAAGTAGGAAACTTAATTCTCTACAAAAAAGGTCTCTTAACATTTTGCCATAGCTCGCTTCGTTTCCGAGATATTTGCAGATTTATCTCAAGGGAAGGGGCCTGACGGACATATTTCGAGATATTTCTTCTTCTTGATGTTCTTCTTCTGCACAGCTAAGCTGGAAGTGGCATTTGCAGCTCGCAATAGTGCAGAGTTATCTCAAAGAAAGGGGCCACGGTGTTTCTGTATCTCTATTATGTTGGTGCGGCTTCGGAACTTTTAAATATCTTGATATATCTCGAGAACTACGCATCAGATAAAAAAATATCATAGAACATAAAAAGTAGGAAACTTAATTCTCTACAAAAAAGGTCTCTTAACATTTTGCCATAGCCCTCTTCGTTTCCGAGATATTTGCAGATTTATCTCAAGGGAAGGGGCCTGACGGACATTAATCGAGATATTTTTTCTTCTTGATGTTCTTCTTCTGCACAGCTAAGCTGGAAGTGGCATTTGCAGCTCGCAATAGTGCAGAGTTATCTCAAAGAAAGGGGCCACGGTGTTTCTGTATCTCTATTATGTTGGTGCGGCTTCGGAACTTTTAAATATCTTGATATATCTCGAGAACTACGCATCTGATCAAAGAATATCATAGAACATAAATTGTAGGAAACATAATTCTCTACAAAAAAGGTCTCTTAACATTTTGCCATAGCTCGCTTCGTTTCCGAGATATTTGCAGATATATCTCAAGGGAAGGGGCCTGACGGACATATTTCGAGATATTTCTTCTTCTTGTTGTTCTTCCTCTGCACAGCTAAGCTGGAAGTGACATTTGCGGCTCGCACTAGTGCAGAGTTATCTCAAAGAAAGGGGCCACGGTGTTTCTGTATCCCTATTATGTTGGTGCGGCTTCGGAACTTTTAAATATCTCGATATATCTCGAAAAATACGCTTCTGATCAAAAAATATCATAGAACATAAATTGTAGGAAACATAATTCTCTACAAAAAACGTCTCTTAACATTTTGCCATAGCTCGCTTCGTTTCCGAGATATTTGCCGATTCAGCTCAAAGGAACTGGCCTGACGGACATATTTCGAGATATTTCTTCTTCTTGTTGTTCTTCCTCTGCACAGCTAAGCTGGAAGTGGCATTTGCAGCTCGCAATAGTGCAGAGTTATCTCAAAGAAAGGGGCCACGGTGTTTCTGTATCCCTATTATGTTGGTGCGGCTTCGGAACTTTTAAATATCTCGATATATCTCGAAAACTACGCTTCTGATCAAAAAATATCATAGAACATAAATTGTAGGAAACATAATTCTCTACAAAAAACGTCTCTTAACATTTTGCCATAGCTCACTTCGTTTCCGAGATATTTGCCGATTCAGCTCAAAGGAACTGGCCTGACGGACATATTTCGAGATATTTCTTCTTCTTGTTGTTCTTCCTCTGCACAGCTAAGCTGGAAGTGGCATTTGCAGCTCGCAATAGTGCAGAGTTATCTCAAAGAAAGGGGTCACGGTGTTTCTGTATCCCTATTATGTTGGTGCGGCTTCTGAACTTTTAAATATCTCGATATATCTCGAAAACTACGCTTCTGACCAAAAAATATCATAGAACATAAATTGTAGGAAACATAATTCTCTACAAAAAACGTCTCATAACATTTTGCCATAGCTCGCTTCGTTTCCGAGATATTTGCAGATTCAGCTCAAAGGAACTGGCCTGACGGACATATTTCGAGATATTTCTTCTTCTTGTTGTTCTTCCTCTGCACAGCTAAGCTGGAAGTGGCATTTGCGGCTCGCTCTAGTGCAGAGTTATCTCAAAGAAAGGGGCCACGGTGTTTCTGTATCCCTATTATGTTGGTGCGGCTTCGGAACTTTTAAATATCTCGATATATCTCGAAAACTACGCTTCTGATCAAAAAATATCATAGAACATAAATTGTAGGAAACATAATTCTCTACAAAAACCGTCTCTTAACATTTTGCCATAGCTCGCTTCGTTTCCGAGATATTTGCAGATTCAGCTCAAAGGAACTGGCCTGACGGACATATTTCGAGATATTTCTTCTTCTTGTTGTTCTTCCTCTGCACAGCTAAGCTGGAAGTGGCATTTGCAGCTCGCAATAGTGCAGAGTTATCTCAAAGAAAGGGGCCACGGTGTTTCTGTATCTCTATTATGTTGGTGCGGCTTCGAAACTTCTAAATATCTTGATATATCTCGAGAACTACGCATCTGATCAAAAAATATCATAGAACATAAAAAGTAGGAAACTTAATTCTCTACAAAAAAGGTCTCTTAACATTTTGCCATAGCTCGCTTCGTTTCCGAGATATTTGCCGATTCAGCTCAAAGGAACTGGCCTGACGGACATATTTCGAGATATTTCTTCTTCTTGTTGTTCTTCCTCTGCACAGCTAAGCTGGAAGTGGCATTTGCAGCTCGCAATAGTGCAGAGTTATCTCAAAGAAAGGGGCCACGGTGTTTCTGTATCTCTATTATGTTGGTGCGGCTTCGAAACTTTTAAATATCTTGATATATCTCGAGAACTACGCATCTGATCAAAAAATATCATAGAACATAAAAAGTAGGAAACTTAATTCTCTACAAAAAAGGTCTCTTAACATTTTGCCATAGCTCGCTTCGTTTCCGAGATATTTGCAGATTTATCTCAAGGGAAGGGGCCTGACGGACATATTTCGAGATATTTCTTCTTCTTGATGTTCTTCTTCTGCACAGCTAAGCTGGAAGTGGCATTTGCAGCTCGCAATAGTGCAGAGTTATCTCAAAGAAAGGGGCCACGGTGTTTCTGTATCTCTATTATGTTGGTGCGGCTTCGGAACTTTTAAATATCTCGATATATCTCGAAAACTACGCTTCTGATCAAAAAATATCATAGAACATAAATTGTAGGAAACATAATTCTCTACAAAAAAGGTTTCTTAACATTTTGTCATAGCTCGCTTCATTTCCGAGATATTTGCCGATTCAGCTCAAAGGAACTGGCCTGACGGACATATTTCGAGATATTTCTTCTTCTTGTTGTTCTTCCTCTGCACAGCTAAGCTGGAAGTGGCATTTGCAGCTCGCAATAGTGCAGAGTTATCTCAAAGAAAGGGGCCACGGTGTTTCTGTATCCCTATTATGTTGGTGCGGCTTCTGAACTTTTAAATATCTCGATATATCTCGAAAACTACGCTTCTGACCAAAAAATATCATAGAACATAAATTGTAGGAAACATAATTCTCTACAAAAAACGTCTCTTAACATTTTGCCATAGCTCGCTTCGTTTCCGAGATATTTGCAGATTCAGCTCAAAGGAACTGGCCTGACGGACATATTTCGAGATATTTCTTCTTCTTGTTGTTCTTCCTCTGCACAGCTAAGCTGAAACTGGCATTTTAAGCTCGCACTAGTGCAGAGTTATCTCAAAGAAAGGGGCCACGGTGTTTCTGTATCCCTATTATGTTGGTGCGGCTTCGGAACTTTTAAATATCTCGATATATCTCGAAAAATACGCTTCTGATCAAAAAATATCATAGAACATAAATTGTAGGAAACATAATTCTCTACAAAAAACTTCTCTTAACATTTTGCCATAGCTCGCTTCGTTTCCGAGATATTTGCCGATTCAGCTCAAAGGAACTGGCCTGACGGACATATTTCGAGATATTTCTTCTTCTTGTTGTTCTTCCTCTGCACAGCTAAGCTGGAAGTGGCATTTGCAGCTCGCAATAGTGCAGAGTTATCTCAAAGAAAGGGGCCACGGTGTTTCTGTATCTCTATTATGTTGGTGCGGCTTCGAAACTTTTAAATATCTTGATATATCTCGAGAACTACGCATCTGATCAAAAAATATCATAGAACATAAAAAGTAGGAAACTTAATTCTCTACAAAAAAGGTCTCTTAACATTTTGCCATAGCTCGCTTCGTTTCCGAGATATTTGCAGATTTATCTCAAGGGAAGGGGCCTGACGGACATATTTCGAGATATTTCTTCTTCTTGATGTTCTTCTTCTGCACAGCTAAGCTGGAAGTGGCATTTGCAGCTCGCAATAGTGCAGAGTTATCTCAAAGAAAGGGGCCACGGTGTTTCTGTATCTCTATTATGTTGGTGCGGCTTCGGAACTTTTAAATATCTTGATATATCTCGAGAACTACGCATCAGATAAAAAAATATCATAGAACATAAAAAGTAGGAAACTTAATTCTCTACAAAAAAGGTCTCTTAACATTTTGCCATAGCCCTCTTCGTTTCCGAGATATTTGCAGATTTATCTCAAGGGAAGGGGCCTGACGGACATTAATCGAGATATTTTTTCTTCTTGATGTTCTTCTTCTGCACAGCTAAGCTGGAAGTGGCATTTGCAGCTCGCAATAGTGCAGAGTTATCTCAAAGAAAGGGGCCACGGTGTTTCTGTATCTCTATTATGTTGGTGCGGCTTCGGAACTTTTAAATATCTTGATATATCTCGAGAACTACGCATCTGATCAAAGAATATCATAGAACATAAATTGTAGGAAACATAATTCTCTACAAAAAAGGTCTCTTAACATTTTGCCATAGCTCGCTTCGTTTCCGAGATATTTGCAGATATATCTCAAGGGAAGGGGCCTGACGGACATATTTCGAGATATTTCTTCTTCTTGTTGTTCTTCCTCTGCACAGCTAAGCTGGAAGTGACATTTGCGGCTCGCACTAGTGCAGAGTTATCTCAAAGAAAGGGGCCACGGTGTTTCTGTATCCCTATTATGTTGGTGCGGCTTCGGAACTTTTAAATATCTCGATATATCTCGAAAAATACGCTTCTGATCAAAAAATATCATAGAACATAAATTGTAGGAAACATAATTCTCTACAAAAAACGTCTCTTAACATTTTGCCATAGCTCGCTTCGTTTCCGAGATATTTGCCGATTCAGCTCAAAGGAACTGGCCTGACGGACATATTTCGAGATATTTCTTCTTCTTGTTGTTCTTCCTCTGCACAGCTAAGCTGGAAGTGGCATTTGCAGCTCGCAATAGTGCAGAGTTATCTCAAAGAAAGGGGCCACGGTGTTTCTGTATCCCTATTATGTTGGTGCGGCTTCGGAACTTTTAAATATCTCGATATATCTCGAAAACTACGCTTCTGATCAAAAAATATCATAGAACATAAATTGTAGGAAACATAATTCTCTACAAAAAACGTCTCTTAACATTTTGCCATAGCTCACTTCGTTTCCGAGATATTTGCCGATTCAGCTCAAAGGAACTGGCCTGACGGACATATTTCGAGATATTTCTTCTTCTTGTTGTTCTTCCTCTGCACAGCTAAGCTGGAAGTGGCATTTGCAGCTCGCAATAGTGCAGAGTTATCTCAAAGAAAGGGGTCACGGTGTTTCTGTATCCCTATTATGTTGGTGCGGCTTCTGAACTTTTAAATATCTCGATATATCTCGAAAACTACGCTTCTGACCAAAAAATATCATAGAACATAAATTGTAGGAAACATAATTCTCTACAAAAAACGTCTCATAACATTTTGCCATAGCTCGCTTCGTTTCCGAGATATTTGCAGATTCAGCTCAAAGGAACTGGCCTGACGGACATATTTCGAGATATTTCTTCTTCTTGTTGTTCTTCCTCTGCACAGCTAAGCTGGAAGTGGCATTTGCGGCTCGCTCTAGTGCAGAGTTATCTCAAAGAAAGGGGCCACGGTGTTTCTGTATCCCCATTATGTTGGTGCGGCTTCGGAACTTTTAAATATCTCGATATATCTCGAAAACTACGCTTCTGATCAAAAAATATCATAGAACATAAATTGTAGGAAACATAATTCTCTACAAAAACCGTCTCTTAACATTTTGCCATAGCTCGCTTCGTTTCCGAGATATTTGCAGATTCAGCTCAAAGGAACTGGCCTGACGGACATATTTCGAGATATTTCTTCTTCTTGTTGTTCTTCCTCTGCACAGCTAAGCTGGAAGTGGCATTTGCAGCTCGCAATAGTGCAGAGTTATCTCAAAGAAAGGGGCCACGGTGTTTCTGTATCTCTATTATGTTGGTGCGGCTTCGAAACTTCTAAATATCTTGATATATCTCGAGAACTACGCATCTGATCAAAAAATATCATAGAACATAAAAAGTAGGAAACTTAATTCTCTACAAAAAAGGTCTCTTAACATTTTGCCATAGCTCGCTTCGTTTCCGAGATATTTGCCGATTCAGCTCAAAGGAACTGGCCTGACGGACATATTTCGAGATATTTCTTCTTCTTGTTGTTCTTCCTCTGCACAGCTAAGCTGGAAGTGGCATTTGCAGCTCGCAATAGTGCAGAGTTATCTCAAAGAAAGGGGCCACGGTGTTTCTGTATCTCTATTATGTTGGTGCGGCTTCGAAACTTTTAAATATCTTGATATATCTCGAGAACTACGCATCTGATCAAAAAATATCATAGAACATAAAAAGTAGGAAACTTAATTCTCTACAAAAAAGGTCTCTTAACATTTTGCCATAGCTCGCTTCGTTTCCGAGATATTTGCAGATTTATCTCAAGGGAAGGGGCCTGACGGACATATTTCGAGATATTTCTTCTTCTTGATGTTCTTCTTCTGCACAGCTAAGCTGGAAGTGGCATTTGCAGCTCGCAATAGTGCAGAGTTATCTCAAAGAAAGGGGCCACGGTGTTTCTGTATCTCTATTATGTTGGTGCGGCTTCGGAACTTTTAAATATCTCGATATATCTCGAAAACTACGCTTCTGATCAAAAAATATCATAGAACATAAATTGTAGGAAACATAATTCTCTACAAAAAAGGTTTCTTAACATTTTGTCATAGCTCGCTTCATTTCCGAGATATTTGCCGATTCAGCTCAAAGGAACTGGCCTGACGGACATATTTCGAGATATTTCTTCTTCTTGTTGTTCTTCCTCTGCACAGCTAAGCTGGAAGTGGCATTTGCAGCTCGCAATAGTGCAGAGTTATCTCAAAGAAAGGGGCCACGGTGTTTCTGTATCCCTATTATGTTGGTGCGGCTTCTGAACTTTTAAATATCTCGATATATCTCGAAAACTACGCTTCTGACCAAAAAATATCATAGAACATAAATTGTAGGAAACATAATTCTCTACAAAAAACGTCTCTTAACATTTTGCCATAGCTCGCTTCGTTTCCGAGATATTTGCAGATTCAGCTCAAAGGAACTGGCCTGACGGACATATTTCGAGATATTTCTTCTTCTTGTTGTTCTTCCTCTGCACAGCTAAGCTGAAACTGGCATTTTAAGCTCGCACTAGTGCAGAGTTATCTCAAAGAAAGGGGCCACGGTGTTTCTGTATCCCTATTATGTTGGTGCGGCTTCGGAACTTTTAAATATCTCGATATATCTCGAAAAATACGCTTCTGATCAAAAAATATCATAGAACATAAATTGTAGGAAACATAATTCTCTACAAAAAACTTCTCTTAACATTTTGCCATAGCTCGCTTCGTTTCCGAGATATTTGCCGATTCAGCTCAAAGGAACTGGCCTGACGGACATATTTCGAGATATTTCTTCTTCTTGTTGTTCTTCCTCTGCACAGCTAAGCTGGAAGTGGCATTTGCAGCTCGCAATAGTGCAGAGTTATCTCAAAGAAAGGGGCCACGGTGTTTCTGTATCTCTATTATGTTGGTGCGGCTTCGAAACTTTTAAATATCTTGATATATCTCGAGAACTACGCATCTGATCAAAAAATATCATAGAACATAAAAAGTAGGAAACTTAATTCTCTACAAAAAAGGTCTCTTAACATTTTGCCATAGCTCGCTTCGTTTCCGAGATATTTGCAGATTTATCTCAAGGGAATGGGCCTGACGGACATATTTCGAGATATTTCTTCTTCTTGATGTTCTTCTTCTGCACAGCTAAGCTGGAAGTGGCATTTGCAGCTCGCAATAGTGCAGAGTTATCTCAAAGAAAGGGGCCACGGTGTTTCTGTATCTCTATTATGTTGGTGCGGCTTCGGAACTTTTAAATATCTTGATATATCTCGAGAACTACGCATCAGATAAAAAAATATCATAGAACATAAAAAGTAGGAAACTTAATTCTCTACAAAAAAGGTCTCTTAACATTTTGCCATAGCCCTCTTCGTTTCCGAGATATTTGCAGATTTATCTCAAGGGAAGGGGCCTGACGGACATTAATCGAGATATTTTTTCTTCTTGATGTTCTTCTTCTGCACAGCTAAGCTGGAAGTGGCATTTGCAGCTCGCAATAGTGCAGAGTTATCTCAAAGAAAGGGGCCACGGTGTTTCTGTATCTCTATTATGTTGGTGCGGCTTCGGAACTTTTAAATATCTTGATATATCTCGAGAACTACGCATCTGATCAAAGAATATCATAGAACATAAATTGTAGGAAACATAATTCTCTACAAAAAAGGTCTCTTAACATTTTGCCATAGCTCGCTTCGTTTCCGAGATATTTGCAGATATATCTCAAGGGAAGGGGCCTGACGGACATATTTCGAGATATTTCTTCTTCTTGTTGTTCTTCCTCTGCACAGCTAAGCTGGAAGTGACATTTGCGGCTCGCACTAGTGCAGAGTTATCTCAAAGAAAGGGGCCACGGTGTTTCTGTATCCCTATTATGTTGGTGCGGCTTCGGAACTTTTAAATATCTCGATATATCTCGAAAAATACGCTTCTGATCAAAAAATATCATAGAACATAAATTGTAGGAAACATAATTCTCTACAAAAAACGTCTCTTAACATTTTGCCATAGCTCGCTTCGTTTCCGAGATATTTGCCGATTCAGCTCAAAGGAACTGGCCTGACGGACATATTTCGAGATATTTCTTCTTCTTGTTGTTCTTCCTCTGCACAGCTAAGCTGGAAGTGGCATTTGCAGCTCGCAATAGTGCAGAGTTATCTCAAAGAAAGGGGCCACGGTGTTTCTGTATCCCTATTATGTTGGTGCGGCTTCGGAACTTTTAAATATCTCGATATATCTCGAAAACTACGCTTCTGATCAAAAAATATCATAGAACATAAATTGTAGGAAACATAATTCTCTACAAAAAACGTCTCTTAACATTTTGCCATAGCTCACTTCGTTTCCGAGATATTTGCCGATTCAGCTCAAAGGAACTGGCCTGACGGACATATTTCGAGATATTTCTTCTTCTTGTTGTTCTTCCTCTGCACAGCTAAGCTGGAAGTGGCATTTGCAGCTCGCAATAGTGCAGAGTTATCTCAAAGAAAGGGGTCACGGTGTTTCTGTATCCCTATTATGTTGGTGCGGCTTCTGAACTTTTAAATATCTCGATATATCTCGAAAACTACGCTTCTGACCAAAAAATATCATAGAACATAAATTGTAGGAAACATAATTCTCTACAAAAAACGTCTCATAACATTTTGCCATAGCTCGCTTCGTTTCCGAGATATTTGCAGATTCAGCTCAAAGGAACTGGCCTGACGGACATATTTCGAGATATTTCTTCTTCTTGTTGTTCTTCCTCTGCACAGCTAAGCTGGAAGTGGCATTTGCGGCTCGCTCTAGTGCAGAGTTATCTCAAAGAAAGGGGCCACGGTGTTTCTGTATCCCCATTATGTTGGTGCGGCTTCGGAACTTTTAAATATCTCGATATATCTCGAAAACTACGCTTCTGATCAAAAAATATCATAGAACATAAATTGTAGGAAACATAATTCTCTACAAAAACCGTCTCTTAACATTTTGCCATAGCTCGCTTCGTTTCCGAGATATTTGCAGATTCAGCTCAAAGGAACTGGCCTGACGGACATATTTCGAGATATTTCTTCTTCTTGTTGTTCTTCCTCTGCACAGCTAAGCTGGAAGTGGCATTTGCAGCTCGCAATAGTGCAGAGTTATCTCAAAGAAAGGGGCCACGGTGTTTCTGTATCTCTATTATGTTGGTGCGGCTTCGAAACTTCTAAATATCTTGATATATCTCGAGAACTACGCATCTGATCAAAAAATATCATAGAACATAAAAAGTAGGAAACTTAATTCTCTACAAAAAAGGTCTCTTAACATTTTGCCATAGCTCGCTTCGTTTCCGAGATATTTGCCGATTCAGCTCAAAGGAACTGGCCTGACGGACATATTTCGAGATATTTCTTCTTCTTGTTGTTCTTCCTCTGCACAGCTAAGCTGGAAGTGGCATTTGCAGCTCGCAATAGTGCAGAGTTATCTCAAAGAAAGGGGCCACGGTGTTTCTGTATCTCTATTATGTTGGTGCGGCTTCGAAACTTTTAAATATCTTGATATATCTCGAGAACTACGCATCTGATCAAAAAATATCATAGAACATAAAAAGTAGGAAACTTAATTCTCTACAAAAAAGGTCTCTTAACATTTTGCCATAGCTCGCTTCGTTTCCGAGATATTTGCAGATTTATCTCAAGGGAAGGGGCCTGACGGACATATTTCGAGATATTTCTTCTTCTTGATGTTCTTCTTCTGCACAGCTAAGCTGGAAGTGGCATTTGCAGCTCGCAATAGTGCAGAGTTATCTCAAAGAAAGGGGCCACGGTGTTTCTGTATCTCTATTATGTTGGTGCGGCTTCGGAACTTTTAAATATCTCGATATATCTCGAAAACTACGCTTCTGATCAAAAAATATCATAGAACATAAATTGTAGGAAACATAATTCTCTACAAAAAAGGTTTCTTAACATTTTGTCATAGCTCGCTTCATTTCCGAGATATTTGCCGATTCAGCTCAAAGGAACTGGCCTGACGGACATATTTCGAGATATTTCTTCTTCTTGTTGTTCTTCCTCTGCACAGCTAAGCTGGAAGTGGCATTTGCAGCTCGCAATAGTGCAGAGTTATCTCAAAGAAAGGGGCCACGGTGTTTCTGTATCCCTATTATGTTGGTGCGGCTTCTGAACTTTTAAATATCTCGATATATCTCGAAAACTACGCTTCTGACCAAAAAATATCATAGAACATAAATTGTAGGAAACATAATTCTCTACAAAAAACGTCTCTTAACATTTTGCCATAGCTCGCTTCGTTTCCGAGATATTTGCAGATTCAGCTCAAAGGAACTGGCCTGACGGACATATTTCGAGATATTTCTTCTTCTTGTTGTTCTTCCTCTGCACAGCTAAGCTGAAACTGGCATTTTAAGCTCGCACTAGTGCAGAGTTATCTCAAAGAAAGGGGCCACGGTGTTTCTGTATCCCTATTATGTTGGTGCGGCTTCGG
This sequence comes from Osmia lignaria lignaria, assembly GCF_051020975.1. Lineage (NCBI taxonomy): Eukaryota > Metazoa > Arthropoda > Insecta > Hymenoptera > Megachilidae > Osmia > Osmia lignaria. The sequence goes on from NW_027478161.1 coordinate 5,641,713, forward strand.
AACTTTTAAATATCTCGATATATCTCGAAAAATACGCTTCTGATCAAAAAATATCATAGAACATAAATTGTAGGAAACATAATTCTCTACAAAAAACTTCTCTTAACATTTTGCCATAGCTCGCTTCGTTTCCGAGATATTTGCCGATTCAGCTCAAAGGAACTGGCCTGACGGACATATTTCGAGATATTTCTTCTTCTTGTTGTTCTTCCTCTGCACAGCTAAGCTGGAAGTGGCATTTGCAGCTCGCAATAGTGCAGAGTTATCTCAAAGAAAGGGGCCACGGTGTTTCTGTATCTCTATTATGTTGGTGCGGCTTCGAAACTTTTAAATATCTTGATATATCTCGAGAACTACGCATCTGATCAAAAAATATCATAGAACATAAAAAGTAGGAAACTTAATTCTCTACAAAAAAGGTCTCTTAACATTTTGCCATAGCTCGCTTCGTTTCCGAGATATTTGCAGATTTATCTCAAGGGAAGGGGCCTGACGGACATATTTCGAGATATTTCTTCTTCTTGATGTTCTTCTTCTGCACAGCTAAGCTGGAAGTGGCATTTGCAGCTCGCAATAGTGCAGAGTTATCTCAAAGAAAGGGGCCACGGTGTTTCTGTATCTCTATTATGTTGGTGCGGCTTCGGAACTTTTAAATATCTTGATATATCTCGAGAACTACGCATCAGATAAAAAAATATCATAGAACATAAAAAGTAGGAAACTTAATTCTCTACAAAAAAGGTCTCTTAACATTTTGCCATAGCCCTCTTCGTTTCCGAGATATTTGCAGATTTATCTCAAGGGAAGGGGCCTGACGGACATTAATCGAGATATTTTTTCTTCTTGATGTTCTTCTTCTGCACAGCTAAGCTGGAAGTGGCATTTGCAGCTCGCAATAGTGCAGAGTTATCTCAAAGAAAGGGGCCACGGTGTTTCTGTATCTCTATTATGTTGGTGCGGCTTCGGAACTTTTAAATATCTTGATATATCTCGAGAACTACGCATCTGATCAAAGAATATCATAGAACATAAATTGTAGGAAACATAATTCTCTACAAAAAAGGTCTCTTAACATTTTGCCATAGCTCGCTTCGTTTCCGAGATATTTGCAGATATATCTCAAGGGAAGGGGCCTGACGGACATATTTCGAGATATTTCTTCTTCTTGTTGTTCTTCTTCTGCACAGCTAAGCTGGAAGTGGCATTTGCGGCTCGCACTAGTGCAGAGTTATCTCAAAGAAAGGGGCCACGGTATTTCTGTATCCCTATTATGTTGGTGCGGCTTCGGAACTTTTAAATATCTCGATATATCTCGGAAACTACGCTTCTGCTCAAAAAATATCATAGAACATAAATTGTAGGAAACATAATTCTCTACAAAAAACGTCTCTTAACATTTTGCCATAGCTCGCTTCGTTTCCGAGATATTTGCAGATTTATCTCAAGGGAAGGGACCTAACGGACATATTTCGAGATATTTCTTCCTCTTGTTGTTAATCTTCTGCACAGCTAAGCTGGAAGTGGCATTTGCAGCTCGCAATAGTGCAGAGTTATCTCAAAGAAAGAGGCCACGGTGTTTCTGTATCTCTATTATGTTGGTGCGGCTTCGGAACTTTTAAATATCTCGATATATCTCGAAAACTACGCTTCTGATCAAAAAATATCATAGAACATAAAAAGTAGGAAACTTAATTCTCTACAAAAAAGGTCTCTTAACATTTTGCCATAGCTCGCTTCGTTTCCGAGGTCTTTGCAGATTTATCTCAAGGGAAGGGGCCTGACGGACATATTTCGAGATATTTCTTCTTCTTGTTGTTCTTCTTCTGCACAGCTAAGCTGGAAGTGGCATTTACAGCTCGCAATAGTGCAGAGTTACCTCAAAGAAAGGGGCCACGGTGTTTCTGTATCTCTATTATGTTGGTGCGGCTTCGGAACTTTTAAATATCTTGATATATCTCGAGAACTACGCATCAGATAAAAAAATATCATAGAACATAAAAAGTAGGAAACTTAATTCTCTACAAAAAAGGTCTCTTAACATTTTGCCATAGCCCTCTTCGTTTCCGAGATATTTGCAGATTTATCTCAAGGGAAGGGGCCTGACGGACATTAATCGAGATATTTCTTCTTCTTGATGTTCTTCTTCTGCACAGCTAAGCTGGAAGTGGCATTTGCAGCTCGCAATAGTGCAGAGTTATCTCAAAGAAAGGGGCCACGGTGTTTCTGTATCCCTATTATGTTGGTGCGGCTTCGGAACTTTTAAATATCTCGATATATCTCGAAAACTACGCTTCTGATCAAAAAATATCATAGAACATAAATTGTAGGAAACATAATTCTCTACAAAAAAGGTCTCTTAACATTTTGTCATAGCTCGCTTCGTTTCCGAGATATTTGCCGATTCAGCTCAAAGGAACTGGCCTGACGGACATATTTCGAGATATTTCTTCTTCTTGTTGTTCTTCCTCTGCACAGCTAAGCTGGAAGTGGCATTTGCAGCTCGCAATAGTGCAGAGTTATCTCAAAGAAAGGGGCCACGGTGTTTCTGTATCCCTATTATGTTGGTGCGGCTTCTGAACTTTTAAATATCTCGATATATCTCGAAAACTACGCTTCTGACCAAAAAATATCATAGAACATAAATTGTAGGAAACATAATTCTCTACAAAAAACGTCTCTTAACATTTTGCCATAGCTCGCTTCGTTTCCGAGATATTTGCAGATTCAGCTCAAAGGAACTGGCCTGACGGACATATTTCGAGATATTTCTTCTTCTTGTTGTTCTTCCTCTGCACAGCTAAGCTGAAACTGGCATTTTAAGCTCGCACTAGTGCAGAGTTATCTCAAAGAAAGGGGCCACGGTGTTTCTGTATCCCTATTATGTTGGTGCGGCTTCGGAACTTTTAAATATCTCGATATATCTCGAAAAATACGCTTCTGATAAAAAAATATCATAGAACATAAATTGTAGGAAACATAATTCTCTACAAAAAACTTCTCTTAACATTTTGCCATAGCTCGCTTCGTTTCCGAGATATTTGCCGATTCAGCTCAAAGGAACTGGCCTGACGGACATATTTCGAGATATTTCTTCTTCTTGTTGTTCTTCCTCTGCACAGCTAAGCTGGAAGTGGCATTTGCAGCTCGCAATAGTGCAGAGTTATCTCAAAGAAAGGGGCCACGGTGTTTCTGTATCTCTATTATGTTGGTGCGGCTTCGAAACTTTTAAATATCTTGATATATCTCGAGAACTACGCATCTGATCAAAAAATATCATAGAACATAAAAAGTAGGAAAGTTAATTCTCTACAAAAAAGGTCTCTTAACATTTTGCCATAGCTCGCTTCGTTTCCGAGATATTTGCAGATATATCTCAAGGGAAGGGGCCTGACGGACATATTTCGAGATATTTCTTCTTCTTGTTGTTCTTCTTCTGCACAGCTAAGCTGGAAGTGGCATTTGCGGCTCGCACTAGTGCAGAGTTATCTCAAAGAAAGGGGCCACGGTATTTCTGTATCCCTATTATGTTGGTGCGGCTTCGGAACTTTTAAATATCTCGATATATCTCGGAAACTACGCTTCTGATCAAAAAATATCATAGAACATAAATTGTAGGAAACATAATTCTCTACAAAAAACGTCTCTTAACATTTTGCCATAGCTCGCTTCGTTTCCGAGATATTTGCAGATTTATCTCAAGGGAAGGGACCTAACGGACATATTTCGAGATATTTCTTCCTCTTGTTGTTCTTCTTCTGCACAGCTAAACTGGAAGTGGCATTTCCAGCTCGCAATAGTGCAGAGTTATCTCAAAGAGAGGGGCCACGGTGTTTCTGTATCTCTATTATGTTGGTGCGGCTTCGGAACTTTTAAATATCTTGATATATCTCGAGAACTACGCGTCTGATCAAAAAATATCATAGAACATAAAAAGTAGGAAACATAATTCTCTACAAAAAAGGTCTCTTAACATTTTGCCATAGCTCGCTTCGTTTCCGAGATATTCGCAGATTTATCTCAAGGGAAGGGGCCTGACGGACATATTTCGAGATATTTCTTCTTCTTGTTGTTCTTCTTCTGCACAGCTAAACTGGACGTGGCATTTCCAGCTCGCAATAGTGCAGAGTTATCTCAAAGAGAGGGGCCACGGTGTTTCTGTATCTCTATTATGTTGGTGCGGCTTCGGAACTTTTAAATATCTTGATATATCTCGAGAACTACGCATCTGATCAAAAAATATCATAGAACATAAATTGTAGGAAACATAATTGTCTACAAAAAAGGTCTCTTAACATTTTGCCATAGCTCGCTTCGTTTCCGAGATACTTGCCGATTTATCTCAAGGGAAAGGGCCTGACGGACATATTTCGAGATATTTCTTCTTCTTGTTTTTCTTCTTCTGCACAGCTAAGCTGGAAGTGGCATTTACAGCTCGCAATAGTGCAGAGTTATCTCAAAGAAAGGGGCCACGGTGTTTCTGTATCTCTATTATGTTGGTGCGGCTTCGGAACTTTTAAATATCTTGATATATCTCGAGAACTACGCATCTGATCAAAAAATAGCATAGAAGATAAAAAGTAGGAAACTTAATGCTCTACAAAAAAGGTCTCTTAACATTTTCCCATAGCTGGCATCGTTTCCGAGATATTTGCAGATATATCTCAAGGGAAGGGGCCTGACGGACATATTCCGAGATATTTCTTCTTCTTGTTGTTCCTCTTCTGCACAGCTAAGCTGGAAGTGGCATTTGCAGCTCGCAATAGTGCAGAGTTATCTCAAAGAAAGAGGCCACGGTGTTTCTGTATCTCTATTATGTTGGTGCGGCTTCGGAACTTTTAAATATCTCGATATATCTCGAAAACTACGCTTCTGATCAAAAAATATCATAGAACATAAATTGTAGGAAACATAATTCTCTACAAAAAAGGTCTCTTAACATTTTGCCATAGCTCGCTTCGTTTCCGAGATACTTGCCGATTTATCTCAAGGGAAGGGGCCTGACGGACATATTTCGAGATATTTCTTCTTCTTGTTGTTCTTCTTCTGCACAGCTAAGCTGGAAGTGGCATTTGCAGCTCGCAATTGTGCAGAGTTATCTCAAAGAGAGGGGCCACGGTGTTTCTGTATCTCTATTATGTTGGTGCGGCTTCGGAACTTTTAAATATCTTGATATATCTCGAGAACTACGAATCTGGTCAGAAAATATCATAGAAGATAAAAAGTAGGAAACTTAATTCTCTACAAAAAAGGTCTCTTAACATTTTGCCATAGCTCGTTTCGTTTCCGAGATATTTGCAGATTTATCTCAAGGTAAGGGGCCTGACGGACATATTTCGAGATATTTCTTCTTCTTGTTGTTCTTCTTCTGCACAGCTAAGCTGGAAGTGGCATTTGCAGCTCGCAATAGTGCATAGTTATCTGAAAGAAAGGGGCCACGGTGTTTCTGTATCTCTATTATGTTGGTGCGGCTTCGGAACTTTTAAATATCTCGATATATCTCGAAAACTACGCTTCTGATCAAAAAATATCATACAACATAAATTGTAGGAAACATAATTCTCTACAAAAAAGGGCTCTTAACATTTTGCCATAGCTCGCTTTGTTTCCGAGATATTTGCAGATATATCTCAAGGGAAGGGGCCTGACGGACATATTTCGAGATATTTCTTCTTCTTGTTGTTCTTCTTCTGCACAGCTAAGCTGGAAGTGGCATTTACAGCTCGCAATAGTGCAGAGTTATCTCAAAGAAAGGGGCCACGGTGTTTCTGTATCTCTATTATGTTGGTGCGGCTTCGGAACTTTTAAATATCTTGATATATCTCGAGAACTACGCATCTGATCAAAAAATATCATACAAGATAAAAAGTAGGAAACTTAATTCTCTGCAAAAAAGGTATCTTAACATTTTCCCATAGCTGGCATCGTTTCCGAGATATTTGCAGATTTATCTCAAGGGAAGGGGCCTGACGGACATATTCCGAGATATTTTTTCTTCTTGTTGTTCCTCTTCTGCACAGCTAAGCTGGAAGTGGCATTTGCAGCTCGCAATAGTGCATAGTTATCTGAAAGAAAGGGGCCACGGTGTTTCTGTATCTCTATTATGTTGGTGCGGCTTCGGAACTTTTAAATATCTCGATATATCTCGAAAACTACGCTTCTGATCAAAAAATATCATAGAACATAAATTGTAGGAAACATAATTCTCTACAAAAAAGGTCTCTTAACATTTTGCCATAGCTCGCTTCGTTTCCGAGATATTTGCAGATTTATCTCAAGGTAAGGGGCCTGACGGACATATTTCGAGATATTTCTTCTTCTTGTTGTTCTTCTTCTGCACAGCTAAGCTGGAAGTGGCATTTGCAGCTCGCAATAGTGCATAGTTATCTGAAAGAAAGGGGCCACGGTGTTTCTGTATCTCTATTATGTTGGTGCGGCTTCGGAACTTTTAAATATCTTGATATATCTCGAGAACTACGCATCTGATCAAAAAATATCATAGAACATAAATTGTAGGAAACATAATTGTCTACAAAAAAGGTCTCTTAACATTTTGCCATAGCTCGCTTCGTTTCCGAGATACTTGCCGATTTATCTCAAGGGAAAGGGCCTGACGGACATATTTCGAGATATTTCTTCTTCTTGTTTTTCTTCTTCTGCACAGCTAAGCTGGAAGTGGCATTTACAGCTCGCAATAGTGCAGAGTTATCTCAAAGAAAGGGGCCACGGTGTTTCTGTATCTCTATTATGTTGGTGCGGCTTCGGAACTTTTAAATATCTTGATATATCTCGAGAACTACGCATCTGATCAAAAAATAGCATAGAAGATAAAAAGTAGGAAACTTAATGCTCTACAAAAAAGGTCTCTTAACATTTTCCCATAGCTGGCATCGTTTCCGAGATATTTGCAGATATATCTCAAGGGAAGGGGCCTGACGGACATATTCCGAGATATTTCTTCTTCTTGTTGTTCCTCTTCTGCACAGCTAAGCTGGAAGTGGCATTTGCAGCTCGCAATAGTGCAGAGTTATCTCAAAGAAAGAGGCCACGGTGTTTCTGTATCTCTATTATGTTGGTGCGGCTTCGGAACTTTTAAATATCTCGATATATCTCGAAAACTACGCTTCTGATCAAAAAATATCATAGAACATAAATTGTAGGAAACATAATTCTCTACAAAAAAGGTCTCTTAACATTTTGCCATAGCTCGCTTCGTTTCCGAGATACTTGCCGATTTATCTCAAGGGAAGGGGCCTGACGGACATATTTCGAGATATTTCTTCTTCTTGTTGTTCTTCTTCTGCACAGCTAAGCTGGAAGTGGCATTTGCAGCTCGCAATTGTGCAGAGTTATCTCAAAGAGAGGGGCCACGGTGTTTCTGTATCTCTATTATGTTGGTGCGGCTTCGGAACTTTTAAATATCTTGATATATCTCGAGAACTACGAATCTGGTCAGAAAATATCATAGAAGATAAAAAGTAGGAAACTTAATTCTCTACAAAAAAGGTCTCTTAACATTTTGCCATAGCTCGTTTCGTTTCCGAGATATTTGCAGATTTATCTCAAGGTAAGGGGCCTGACGGACATATTTCGAGATATTTCTTCTTCTTGTTGTTCTTCTTCTGCACAGCTAAGCTGGAAGTGGCATTTGCAGCTCGCAATAGTGCATAGTTATCTGAAAGAAAGGGGCCACGGTGTTTCTGTATCTCTATTATGTTGGTGCGGCTTCGGAACTTTTAAATATCTCGATATATCTCGAAAACTACGCTTCTGATCAAAAAATATCATACAACATAAATTGTAGGAAACATAATTCTCGACAAAAAAGGTCTCTTAACATTTTGCCATAGCTCGCTTTGTTTCCGAGATATTTGCAGATATATCTCAAGGGAAGGGGCCTGACGGACATATTTCGAGATATTTCTTCTTCTTGTTGTTCTTCTTCTGCACAGCTAAGCTGGAAGTGGCATTTACAGCTCGCAATAGTGCAGAGTTATCTCAAAGAAAGGGGCCACGGTGTTTCTGTATCTCTATTATGTTGGTGCGGCTTCGGAACTTTTAAATATCTTGATATATCTCGAGAACTACGCATCTGATCAAAAAATATCATACAAGATAAAAAGTAGGAAACTTAATTCTCTGCAAAAAAGGTATCTTAACATTTTCCCATAGCTGGCATCGTTTCCGAGATATTTGCAGATTTATCTCAAGGGAAGGGGCCTGACGGACATATTCCGAGATATTTTTTCTTCTTGTTGTTCCTCTTCTGCACAGCTAAGCTGGAAGTGGCATTTGCAGCTCGCAATAGTGCAGAGTTATCTCAAAGAAAGAGGCCACGGTGTTTCTGCACCTCTATTATGTTGGTGCAGCTTCGGAACTTTTAAATATCTTGATATATCTCGAGAACTACGCATCTGATCAAAAAATATCATAGAATATAAAAAGTAGGAAACTTAATTGTCTACAAATAAGGTCTCTTAACATTTTGGCATAGCTCGCTTCTTTCCGAGATACTTGCAGATATATCTCAAGGGAAGGGGCCTGACGGACATATTCCGAGATATTTCTTCTTCTTGTTGTTCCTCTTCTGCACAGCTAAGCTGGAAGTGGCATTTCCAGCTCGCAATAGTGCAGAGTTATCCCAAAGAAAGGGGCCACGGTGTTTCTGTATCTGTATTATGTTGGTGCGGCTTCGGAACTTTTAAATATCTCGATATATCTCGAAAACTACGCTTCTGATCAAAAAATATCATAGAACATAAATTGTAGGAAACATAATTCTCTACAAAAAAGGTCTCTTAACAGGTTGCCATAGCTCGCTTCGTTTCCGAGATATTTGCAGATTTATCTCAAGGTAAGGGGCCTGACGGACATATTTCGAGATATTTCTTCTTCTTGTTGTTCTTCTTCTGCACAGCTAAGCTGGAAGTGGCATTTGCAGCTCGCAATAGTGCATAGTTATCTGAAAGAAAGGGGCCACGGTGTTTCTGTATCTCTATTATGTTGGTGCGGCTTCGGAACTTTTAAATATCTCGATATATCTCGAAAACTACGCTTCTGATCAAAAAATATCATAGAACATAAATTGTAGGAAACATAATTCTCTACAAAAAAGGTCTCTTAACATTTTGCCATAGCTCGCTTCGTTTCCGAGATATTTGCAGATTTATCTCAAGGTAAGGGGCCTGACGGACATATTTCGAGATATTTCTTCTTCTTGTTGTTCTTCTTCTGCACAGCTAAGCTGGAAGTGGCATTTGCAGCTCGCAATAGTGCATAGTTATCTGAAAGAAAGGGGCCACGGTGTTTCTGTATCTCTATTATGTTGGTGCGGCTTCGGAACTTTTAAATATCTCGATATATCTCGAAAACTACGCTTCTGATCAAAAAATATCATAGAACATAAATTGTAGGAAACATAATTCTCTACAAAAAAGGTCTCTCAACATTTTGCCATAGCTCGCTTTGTTTCCGAGATATTTGCAGATATATCTCAAGGGAAGGGGCCTGACGGACATATTTCGAGATATTTCTTCTTCTTGTTGTTCTTCTTCTGCACAGCTAAGCTGGAAGTGGCATTTACAGCTCGCAATAGTGCAGAGTTATCTCAAAGAAAGGGGCCACGGTGTTTCTGTATCTCTATTATGTTGGTGCGGCTTCGGAACTTTTAAATATCTTGATATATCTCGAGAACTACGCATCTGATCAAAAAATATCATAGAAGATAAAAAGTAGGAAACTTAATCCTCTACAAAAAAGGTTTCTTAACATTTTCCCATAGCTGGCATCGTTTCCGAGATATTTGCAGATTTATCTCAAGGGAAGGGGTCTGACGGACATATTCCGAGATATTTCTTCTTCTTGTTGTTCCTCTTCTGCACAGCTAAGCTGGAAGTGGCATTTGCAGCTCGCAATAGTGCAGAGTTATCTCAAAGAAAGGGGCCACGGTGTTTCTGTATCTCTATTATGTTGGTGCGGCTTCGGAACTTTTAAATATCTCGATATATCTCGAAAACTACGCTTCTGATCAAAAAATATCAGAGAACGTAAATTGTAGGAAACATAATTCTCTACAAAAAAGGTCTCTTAACATTTTGCCATAGCTCGCTTCGTTTCCGAGATATTTGCAGATTTATCTCAAGGGAAGGGGCCTGACGGACATATTTCGAGATATTTCTTCTTCTTGTTGTTCTTCTTCTGCACAGGTAAGCTGAAAGTGGCATTTGCAGCTCGCAATAGTGCAGAGTTATCTCAAAGAAAGGGGCCACGGTGTTTCTGTATCTCTATTATGTTGGTGCGGCTTCGGAACTTTTAAATATCTTGATATATCTCGAGAACTACGCATCTGATCAAAAAATATCGTAGAACATAAAAAGTAGGAAACTTAATTCTCTACAAATAAGGTCTCTTAACATTTTGCCATAGCTCGCTTGGTTTCCGAGATATTTGCAGATTTATCTCAAGGGAAGGGGCCTGACGGACATATTTCGAGATATTTCTTCTTCTTGTTGTTCTTCTTCTGCACAGCTAAGCTGGAAGAGGCATTTGCAGCGCGCAATAGTGCAGAGTTATCTCAAAGAAAGGGGCCACGGTGTTTCTGTATCTCTATTATGTTAGTGCGGCTTCGGAACTTTTAAATATCTTGATATATCTCGAGAACTACGCATCTGGTCAAAAAATATCATAGAACATAAAAAGTAGGAATCCTAATTTTCTACAAAAAAGGTCTCTTAACATTTTGCCGTAGCTCGCTTCGTTTCCGAGATATTTGCAGATTTATCTCAAGGGAAGGGGCCTGACGGACATATTTCCAGATATTTCTTCTTCTTGTTGTTCTTCTTCTGCACAGCTAAGCTGGAAGTGGCATTTGCAGCACGCAATAGTGCAGAGTTATCTCAAAGAAAGGGGCCACGGTGTTTCTGTATCTCTATTATGTTGGTGCGGCTTCGGAACTTTTAAATATCTCGATATATCTCGAAAACTACGCTTCTGATCAAAAAATATCAGAGAACGTAAATTGTGGGAAACATAATTCTCTATAAAAAAGGTCTCTTAAGATTTTGCCATAGCTCGCTTCGTTTCCGAGATATTTGCAGATTTATCTCAAGGGAAGGGGCCTGACGGACATATTTCGAGATATTTCTTCTTCTTGTTGTTCTTCTTCTGCACAGCTAAGCTGGAAGTGGCATTTGCAGCTCGCAATAGTGCAGAGTTATCTCAAAGAAAGGGGCCACGGTGTTTCTGTATCTCTATTATGTTGGTGCGGCTTCGGAACTTTTAAATATCTTGATATATCTCGAGAACTACGCATCTCATCAAAAAATATCGTAGAACATAAAAAGTAGGAAACTTAATTCTCTACAGAAAAGGTCTCTTAACATTTTGCCATAGCTCGCTTCGTTTCCGAGATATTTGCAGATTTATCTCAAGGGAAGGGGCCTAACGGACATATTTCGAGATATTTCTTCTTCTTGTTGTTCTTCTTCTGCACAGCTAAGCTGGAAGTGGCATTTGCGGCTCGCACTAGTGCAGAGTTATCTCAAAGAAAGGGGCCACGGTGTTTCTGTATCCCTATTATGTTGGTGCGGCTTCGGAACTTTTAAATATCTCGATATATCTCGAAAACTACGTTTCTGATCAAAAAATATCATAGAACATAAATTGTAGGAAACATAATTCTCTACAAAAAACGTCTCTTAACATTTTGCCATAGCTCGCTTCGTTTCCGAGATATTTGCAGATTCATCTCAAGGGAAGGGGCCTAACGGACATATTTCGAGATATTTCTTCTTCTTGTTGTTCTTCTTCTGCACAGCTAAACTGGAAGTGGCATTTCCAGCTCGCAATAGTACAGAGTTATCTCAAAGAAAGGGGCCACGGTGTTTCTGTATCTCTATTATGTTGGTGCGGCTTCGGAACTTTTAAATATCTTGATATATCTCGAGAACTACGCATCTGATCAAAAAATATCATAGAACATAAAAAGTAGAAAACTTAATTCTCTACAAAAAAGGTCTCTTAACATTTTGCCATAGCTCTCTTCGTTTCCGAGATATTTGCAGATTTATCTCAAGGGAAGGGGCCTGACGGACACATTTCGAGATATTTCTTCTTCTTGTTGTTCTTCTTCTGCACAGCTAAGCTGGAAGTGGGATTTGCAGCTCGCAATAGTGCAGAGTTATCTCAAAGAAAGGGGCCACGGTGTTTCGGTATCTCTATTATGTTGGTGCGGCTTCGGAACTTTTAAATATCTTGATATATCTCGAGAACTACGCATCTGATCAAAAAATATCATAGAACATAAAAAGTAGGAAACTTAATTCTCTACAAAAAAGTCTGGTAAGATTTTGCCATAGCTCGCTTCGTTTGCGAGATATTTGCAGATTTATCTCAAGGGAAGGGGCCTAACGGACATATTTCGAGATATTTCTTCTTCTTGTTGTTCTTCTTCTGCACAGCTAAACTGGAAGTGGCATTTCCAGCTCGCAATAGTGCAGAGTTATCTCAAAGAGAGGGGCCACGGTGTTTCTGTATCTCTATTATGTTGGTGCGGCTTCGGAACTTTTAAATATCTTGATATATCTCGAGAACTACGCATCTGATCAAAAAATATCATACAACATAAAACGTAGGAAACTTAATTCTCTACAAAAAAGGTCTCTTAACATTTTGCCATAGCTCGCTTCGTTTCCGAGATATTTGCAGATTTATCTCAAGGGAAGGGGCCTAACGGACATATTTCGAGATATTTCTTCTTCTTGTTGTTCTTCTTCTGCACAGCTAAACTGGAAGTGGCATTTCCAGCTCGCAATAGTGCAGAGTTATCTCAAAGAAAGGGGCCACGGTGTTTCTGTATCTCTATTATGTTGGTGCGGCTTCTTAACTTTTAAATATCTTGATATATCTCGAGAACTACGCATCTGATCAAAAAATATCATAGAACATAAAAAGTAGGAAACTCAATTCTCTACAAAAAAAGTCTCTTAACATTTTGCCATAGCTCGCTTCGTTTCCGAGATATTTGCAGATTTATCTCAAGGGAGGGGGCCTAACGGACATATTTCGAGATATTTCTTCTTCTTGTTGTTCTTCTTCTGCACAGCTAAGCTGGAAGTGGCATTTGCGGCTCGCACTAGTGCAGAGTTATCTCAAAGAAAGGGGCCACGGTGTTTCTGTATCTCTATTATGTTGGTGCGGCTTCGGAACTTTTAAATATCTCGATAGATCTCGAAAACTACGCTTCTGATCAAAAAATATCATAGAACATAAATTGTAGGAAACATAATTCTCTACAAAAAAGGTCTCTTAACATTTTGCCATAGCTCGCTTCGTTTCCGAGATATTTGCAGATTTATCTCAAGGGAAGGGGCCTGACGGACATATTTCGAGATATTTCTTCTTCTTGTTGTTCTTCTTCTGCACAGCTAAGCTGGAAGTGGCATTTGCGGCTCGCACTAGTGCAGAGTTATCTCAAACAAAGGGGCCACGGTGTTTCTGTATCTCTATTATGTTGGTGCGGCTTCGGAACTTTTAAATATCTTGATATATCTCGAGAACTACGCATCTGATCAAAAAATATCATAGAACATAAAAAGTAGGAAACTTAATTCTCTACAAAAAAGGTCTCTTAACATTTTACCATAGCTCGCTTCGTTTCCGAGATATTTGCAGATTTATCTCAAGGGAAGGGGCCTGACGGACATATTTCGAAATATTTCTTCTTCTTGTTGTTCTTCTTCTGCACAGCTAAGCGGGAAGTGGCATTTGAGGCTCGCACTAGTGCAGAGTTATCTCAAAGAAAGGGGCCACGGTGTTTCTGTATCTCTATTATGTTGGTGCGGCTTTGGAACTTTTAAATATCTCGATATATCTCGAAAACTACGCTTCTGATCAAAAAATATCATAGAACATAAATTGTAGGACACATAATTCTCTACAAAAAAGGTCTCTTAACATTTTGCCATAGCTCGCTTCGTTTCCGAGATATTTGCAGATATATCTCAAGGGAAGGGGCCTGACGGACATATTTCGAGATATTTCTTCTTCTTGTTGTTCTTCTCCTGCACAGCTAAGCTGGAAGTGGCATTTACAGCTCGCAATACTGCAGAGTTATCTCAAAGAAAGGGGCCACGGTGTTTCTGTATCTCTATTATGTTGGTGCGGCTTCGGAACTTTTAAATATCTTGATATATCTCGAGAACTACGCATCTGATCAAAAAATATCATAGAACATAAAAAGTAGGAAACTTAATTCTCTACAAAAAAGGTCTCTTAACATTTTGCCATAGCTCGCTTCGTTTCCGAGATATTTGCAGATTCATCTCAAGGGAAGGGGCCTAACGGACATATTTCGAGATATTTCTTCTTCTTGTTGTTCTTCTTCTGCACAGCTAAACTGGAAGTGGCATTTCCAGCTCGCAATAGTACAGAGTTATCTCAAAGAAAGGGGCCACGGTGTTTCTGTATCTCTATTATGTTGGTGCGGCTTCGGAACTTTTAAATATCTCGATATATCTCGAAAACTACGCTTCTGATCAAAAAATATCATAGAACATAAATTGTAGGAAACAAAATTCTCTACAAAAAAGGTCTCTTAACATTTTGCCATAGCTCGCTTCGTTTCCGAGATATTTGCAGATTTATCTCAAGGGAGGGGGCCTAACGGACATATTTCGAGATATTTCTTCTTCTTGTTGTTCTTCTTCTGCACAGCTAAACTGGACGTGGCATTTCCAGCTCGCAATAGTGCAGAGTTATCTCAAAGAGAGGGGCCACGGTGTTTCTGTATCGCTATTATGTTGGTGCGGCTTCGGAACTTTTAAATATCTTGATATATCTCGAGAGCTACGCGTCTGATCAAAAAATATCATAGAACATAAAAAGTAGGAAACATAATTCTCTACAAAAAAGGTCTCTTAACATTTTGCCATAGCTCGCTTCGTTTCCGAGATATTTGCAGATTTATCTCAAGGGAAGTGGCCTGACGGACATATTTCGAGATATTTGTTCTTCTTGTTGTTCTTCTTCTGCACAGCTAAGCTGGAAGTGGCATTTGCGGCTCGCAATAGTGCAGAGTTATATCAAAGAGAGGGGCCACGGTGTTTCTGTATCTCTATTATGTTGGTGCGGCTTCGGAACTTTTAAATATCTTGATATATCTCGAGAACTACGCATCTGATCAAAAAATATCATACAACATAAAACGTAGGAAACTTAATTCTCTACAAAAAAGGTCTCTTAACATTTTGCCATAGCTCGCTTCGTTTTCGAGATATTTGCAGATTTATCTCAAGGGAAGGGGCCTAACGGACATATTTCGAGATATTTCTTCTTCTTGTTGTTCTTCTTCTGCACAGCTAAACTGGAAGTGGCATTTCCAGCTCGCAATAGTGCAGAGTTATCTCAAAGAAAGGGGCCACGGTGTTTCTGTATCTCTATTATGTTGGTGCGGCTTCTTAACTTTTAAATATCTTGATATATCTCGAGAACTACGCATCTGATCAAAAAATATCATAGAACATAAAAAGTAGGAAACTCAATTCTCTACAAAAAAAGTCTCTTAACATTTTGCCATAGCTCGCTTCGTTTCCGAGATATTTGCAGATTCAGCTCAAAGGAACTGGCCTGACGGACATATTTCGCGATATTTCTTCTTCTTGTTGTTCTTCTTCTGCACAGCTAAGCTGGAAGTGGCATTTGCGGCTCGCACTAGTGCAGAGTTATCTCAAACAAAGGGGCCACGGTGTTTCTGTATCTCTATTATGTTGGTGCGGCTTCGGAACTTTTAAATATCTCGATATATCTCGAAAACTACGCTTCTGATCAAAAAATATCATAGAACATAAATTGTAGGAAACATAATTCTCTACAAAAAAGGTCTCTTAACATTTTGCCATAGCTCGCTTCGTTTCCGAGATATTTGCAGATTTATCTCAAGGGAAGGGGCCTGACGGACATATTTCGAGATATTTCTTCTTCTTGTTGTTCTTCTTCTGCACAGCTAAGCTGGAAGTGGCATTTGCGGCTCGCACTAGTGCAGAGTTATCTCAAAGAAAGGGGCCACGGTGTTTCTGTATCTCTATTATGTTGGTGCGGCTTTGGAACTTTTAAATATCTCGATATATCTCGAAAACTACGCTTCTGATCAAAAAATATCATAGAATATAAATTGTAGGACACATAATTCTCTACAAAAAAGGTCTCTTAACATTTTGCCATAGCTCGCTTCGTTTCCGAGATATTTGCAGATATATCTCAAGGGAAGGGGCCTGACGGACATATTTCGAGATATTTCTTCTTCTTGTTGTTCTTCTCCTGCACAGCTAAGCTGGAAGTGGCATTTACAGCCCGCAATACTGCAGAGTTATCTCAAAGAAAGGGGCCACGGTGTTTCTGTATCTCTATTATGTTGGTGCGGCTTCGGAACTTTTAAATATCTTGATATATCTCGAGAACTACGCATCTGATCAAAAAATATCATAGAACATAAAAAGTAGGAAACTTAATTCTCTACAAAAAAGGTCTCTTAACATTTTGCCATAGCTCGCTTCGTTTCCGAGATATTTGCAGATTTATCTCAAGGGAAGGGGCCTGACGGACATATTTCGAGATATTTCTTCTTCTTGTTGTTCTTCTTCTGCACAGCTAAGCTGGAAGTGGCATTTGCGGCTCGCACTAGTGCAGAGTTATCTCAAAGAAAGGGGCCACGGTGTTTCTGTATCCCTATTATGTTGGTGCGGCTTCGGAACTTTTAAATATCTCGATATATCTCGAAAACTACGCTTCTGATCAAAAAATATCATAGAACATAAATTGTAGGAAACATAATTCTCTACAAAAAACGTCTCTTAACATTTTGCCATAGCTCGCTTCGTTTCCGAGATATTTGCAGATTTATCTCAAGGGAAGGGGCCTAACGGACATATTTCGAGATATTTCTTCTTCTTGTTGTTCTTCTTCTGCACAGCTAAACTGGAAGTGGCATTTCCAGCTCGCAATAGTACAGAGTTATCTCAAAGAAAGGGGCCACGGTGTTTCTGTATCTCTATTATGTTGGTGCGGCTTCGGAACTTTTAAATATCTTGATATATCTCGAGAACTACGCATCTGATCAAAAAATATCATAGAACATAAAAAGTAGGAAACTTAATTCTCTACAAAAAAGGTCTCTCAACATTTTACCATAGCTCGCTTCGTTTCCGAGATATTTGCAGATTTATCTCAAGGGAAGGGGCCTGACGGACATATTTCGAGATATTTCTTCTTCTTGTTGTTCTTCTTCTGCACAGCTAAGCTGGAAGTGGCATTTGCGGCTCGCACTAGTGCAGAGTTATCTCAAAGAAAGGGGCCACGGTGTTTCTGTATCTCTATTATGTTGGTGCGGCTTCGGAACTTTTAAATATCTCGATATATCTCGAAAACTACGCTTCTGATCAAAAAATATCATAGAACATAAATTGTAGGAAACATAATTCTCTACAAAAAAGGTCTCTTAACATTTTGCCATAGCTCGCTTCGTTTCCGAGATATTTGCAGATTTATCTCAAGGGAGGGGGCCTAACGGACATATTTCGAGATATTTCTTCTTCTTGTTGTTCTTCTTCTGCACAGCTAAGCTGGAAGTGGCATTTGCGGCTCGCACTAGTGCAGAGTTATCTCAAAGAAAGGGGCCACGGTGTTTCTGTATCTCTATTATGTTGGTGCGGCTTCGGAACTTTTAAATATCTCGATATATCTCGAAAACTACGCTTCTGATCAAAAAATATCATAGAACATAAATTGTAGGAAACATAATTCTCTACAAAAAAGGTCTCTTAACATTTTGCCATAGCTCGCTTCGTTTCCGAGATATTTGCAGATTTATCTCAAGGGAAGGGGCCTGACGGACATATTTCGAGATATTTCTTCTTCTTGTTGTTCTTCTTCTGCACAGCTAAGCTGGAAGTGGCATTTGCGGCTCGCACTAGTGCAGAGTTATCTCAAAGAAAGGGGCCACGGTGTTTCTGTATCTCTATTATGTTGGTGCGGCTTTGGAACTTTTAAATATCTCGATATATCTCGAAAACTACGCTTCTGATCAAAAAATATCATAGAACATAAATTGTAGGACACATAATTCTCTACAAAAAAGGTCTCTTAACATTTTGCCATAGCTCGCTTCGTTTCCGAGATATTTGCAGATATATCTCAAGGGAAGGGGCCTGACGGACATATTTCGAGATATTTCTTCTTCTTGTTGTTCTTCTCCTGCACAGCTAAGCTGGAAGTGGCATTTACAGCCCGCAATACTGCAGAGTTATCTCAAAGAAAGGGGCCACGGTGTTTCTGTATCTCTATTATGTTGGTGCGGCTTCGGAACTTTTAAATATCTTGATATATCTCGAGAACTACGCATCTGATCAAAAAATATCATAGAACATAAAAAGTAGGAAACTTAATTCTCTACAAAAAACGTCTCTTAACATTTTGCCATAGCTCGCTTCGTTTCCGAGATATTTGCAGATTCATCTCAAGGGAAGGGGCCTAACGGACATATTTCGAGATATTTCTTCTTCTTGTTGTTCTTCTTCTGCACAGCTAAACTGGAAGTGGCATTTCCAGCTCGCAATAGTACAGAGTTATCTCAAAGAAAGGGGCCACGGTGTTTCTGTATCTCTATTATGTTGGTGCGGCTTCGGAACTTTTAAATATCTTGATATATCTCGAGAACTACGCATCTGATCAAAAAATATCATAGAACATAAAAAGTAGGAAACTTAATTCTCTACAAAAAAGGTCTCTTAACATTTTGCCATAGCTCTCTTCGTTTCCGAGATATTTGCAGATTTATCTCAAGGGAAGGGGCCTGACGGACACATTTCGAGATATTTCTTCTTCTTGTTGTTCTTCTTCTGCACAGCTAAGCTGGAAGTGGCATTTGCAGCTCGCAATAGTGCAGAGTTATCTCAAAGAAAGGGGCCACGGTGTTTCTGTATCTCTATTATGTTGGTGCTGCTTCGGAACTTTTAAATATCTCGATATATCTCGAAAACTACGCTTCTGATCAAAAAATATCATAGAACATAAATTGTAGGAAACATAATTCTCTACAAAAAACGTCTCTTAACATTTTGCCATAGCTCGCTTCGTTTCCGAGATATTTGCAGATTCATCTCAAGGGAAGGGGCCTAACGGACATATTTCGAGATATTTCTTCTTCTTGTTGTTCTTCTTCTGCACAGCTAAGCTGGAAGTGGCATTTGCGGCTCGCACTAGTGCAGAGTTATCTCAAAGAAAGGGGCCACGGTGTTTCTGTATCTCTATTATGTTGGTGCGGCTTCGGAACTTTTAAATATCTCGATATATCTCGAAAACTACGCTTCTGATCAAAAAATATCATAGAACATAAATTGTAGGAAACATAATTCTCTACAAAAAAGGTCTCTTAAGATTTTGCCATAGCTCGCTTCGTTTCCGCGATATTTGCAGATTTATCTCAAGGGAAGGGGCCTGACGGACATATTTCGAGATATTTCTTCTTCTTGTTGTTCTTCTTCTGCACAGCTAAGCTGGAAGTGGCATTTGCGGCTCGCACTAGTGCAGAGTTATCTCAAAGAAAGGGGCCACGGTGTTTCTGTATCCCTATTATGTTGGTGCGGCTTCGGAACTTTTAAATATCTCGATATATCTCGAAAACTACGCTTCTGATCAAAAAATATCATAGAACATAAATTGTAGGAAACATAATTCTCTACAAAAAACGTCTCTTAACATTTTGCCATAGCTCGCTTCGTTTCCGAGATATTTGCAGATTTATCTCAAGGGAAGGGGCCTAACGGACATATTTCGAGATATTTCTTCTTCTTGTTGTTCTTCTTCTGCACAGCTAAACTGGAAGTGGCATTTCCAGCTCGCAATAGTACGGAGTTATCTCAAAGAAAGGGGCCACGGTGTTTCTGTATCTCTATTATGTTGGTGCGGCTTCGGAACTTTTAAATATCTTGATATATCTCGAGAACTACGCATCTGATCAAAAAATATCATAGAACATAAAAAGTAGGAAACTTAATTCTCTACAAAAAACGTCTCTTAACATTTTGCCATAGCTCGCTTCGTTTCCGAGATATTTGCAGATTCATCTCAAGGGAAGGGGCCTAACGGACATATTTCGAGATATTTCTTCTTCTTGTTGTTCTTCTTCTGCACAGCTAAACTGGAAGTGGCATTTCCAGCTCGCAATAGTACAGAGTTATCTCAAAGAAAGGGGCCACGGTGTTTCTGTATCTCTATTATGTTGGTGCGGCTTCGGAACTTTTAAATATCTTGATATATCTCGAGAACTACGCATCTGATCAAAAAATATCATAGAACATAAAAAGTAGGAAACTTAATTCTCTACAAAAAAGGTCTCTTAACATTTTGCCATAGCTCTCTTCGTTTCCGAGATATTTGCAGATTTATCTCAGGGGAAGGGGCCTGACGGACACATTTCGAGATATTTCTTCTTCTTGTTGTTCTTCTTCTGCACAGCTAAGCTGGAAGTGGCATTTGCAGCTCGCAATAGTGCAGAGTTATCTCAAAGAAAGGGGCCACGGTGTTTCTGTATCTCTATTATGTTGGTGCTGCTTCGGAACTTTTAAATATCTCGATATATCTCGAAAACTACGCTTCTGATCAAAAAATATCATAGAACATAAATAGTAGGAAACCTTATTGTCTACAAAAAAGGTCTCTCAACATTTTGCCATAGCTCGCTTCGTTTCCGAGATATTTGCAGATATATCTCAAGGGAAGGGGCCTAACGGACATATTTCGTGATATTTCTTCTTCTTGTTGTTCTTCTTCTGCACAGCTAAGCTGGAAGTGGCATTTGCAGCTCGCATTAGTGCAGAGTTATCTCAAAGAAAGGGGCCACGGTGTTTCTGTATCTCTATTATGTTGGTGCGTCTTCTTAACTTTTAAATATCTTGATATATCTCGAGAACTACGCATCTGATCAAAAAATATCATAGAACATAAAAAGTAGGAAACTCAATTCTCTACAAAAAAGGTCTCTTAACATTTTGCAATAGCTCGCTTCGTTTCCGCGATATTTGCAGATTTATCTCAAGGGAAGGGGCCTGACGGACATATTTCGAGATATTTCTTCTTCTTGTTGTTCTTCTTCTGCACAGCTAAGCTGGAAGTGGCATTTGCAGCTCGCAATTGTGCAGAGTTATCTCAAAGAAAGGGGCCACGGTGTTTCTGTATCTCTATTATGTTGGTGCAGCTTCGGATCTTTTAAATATCTGGATATATCTCGAGAACTACGCATCTGATCAAAAAATATCATAGAACATAAAAAGTAGGAAACTTAATTCTCTACAAATAAGGTCTCTTAACATTTTGCCATAGCTCGCTTCGTTTCCGAGATATTTGCAGATTTATCTCAAGGGAAGGGGCCTGACGGACATTTTTCGAGATATTTCTTCTTCTTGTTGTTCTTCTTCTGCACAGCTAAGCTGGAAGTGGCATTTGCAGCTCGCAATAGTGCAGAGTTATCTCGAAGAAAGGGGCTACGGTGTTTCTGTATCTCTATTATGTTGGTGCGGCTGCGGAACTTTTAAATATCTTGATATATCTCGAGAACTACGCATCCGATCAAAAAATATCATAAAACATAAAAAGTAGGAAACTTAATTCTCTACAAAAAAGGTCTCTTAACATTTTGCCATAGCTCGCTTCGTTTCCGAGATATTTGCAGATTTATCTCGAGGGAAGGGGCCTGACGGACATATTTCGAGATATTTCTTCTTCTTGTTGTTCTTCTTCTGCACAGCTAAGCTGGAAGTGGCATTTGCAGCTCGCAATAGTGCAGAGTTATCTCGAAGAAAGGGGCCACGGTGTTTCTGTATCTCTATTATGTTGGTGCGGCTTCGGAACTTTTAAATATCTTGATATATCTCGAGAACTACGCATCTGATCAAAAAATATCATAGAACATAAAAAGTAGGAAACTTAATTCTCTACAAAAAAGGTCTCTTAACATTTTGCCATAGCTCTCTTCGTTTCCGAGATATTTGCAGATTTATCTCAAGGGAAGGGGCCTGACGGACACATTTCGAGATATTTCTTCTTCTTGTTGTTCTTCTCCTGCACAGCTAAACTGGAAGTGGCATTTCCAGCTCGCAATAGTACAGAGTTATCTCAAAGAAATGGGCCACGGTGTTTCTGTATCTCTATTATGTTGGTGCGGCTTCGGAACTTTTAAATATCTTGATATATCTCGAGAACTACGCATCTGATCAAAAAATATCATAGAACATAAAAAGTAGGAAACTTAATTCTCTACAAAAAAGGTCTCTTAACATTTTGCCATAGCTCTCTTCGTTTCCGAGATATTTGCAGATTTATCTCAAGGGAAGGGGCCTGACGGACACATTTCGAGATATTTCTTCTTCTTGTTGTTCTTCTTCTGCACAGCTAAGCTGGAAGTGGGATTTGCAGCTCGCAATAGTGCAGAGTTATCTCAAAGAAAGGGGCCACGGTGTTTCGGTATCTCTATTATGTTGGTGCGGCTTCGGAACTTTTAAATATCTTGATATATCTCGAGAACTACGCATCTGATCAAAAAATATCATAGAACATAAAAAGTAGGAAACTTAATTCTCTACAAAAAAGTCTGGTAAGATTTTGCCATAGCTCGCTTCGTTTGCGAGATATTTGCAGATTTATCTCAAGGGAAGGGGCCTAACGGACATATTTCGAGATACTTCTTCTTCTTGTTGTTCTTCTTCTGCACAGCTAAACTGGAAGTGGCATTTCCAGCTCGCAATAGTGCAGAGTTATCTCAAAGAAAGGGGCCACGGTGTTTCTGTATCTCTATTATGTTGGTGCGGCTTCTTAACTTTTAAATATCTTGATATATCTCGAGAACTACGCATCTGATCAAAAAATATCATAGAACATAAAAAGTAGGAAACTCAATTCTCTACAAAAAAAGTCTCTTAACATTTTGCCATAGCTCGCTTCGTTTCCGAGATATTTGCAGATTCAGCTCAAAGGAACTGGCCTGACGGACATATTTCGCGATATTTCTTCTTCTTGTTGTTCTTCTTCTGCACAGCTAAGCTGGAAGTGGCATTTGCGGCTCGCACTAGTGCAGAGTTATCTCAAACAAAGGGGCCACGGTGTTTCTGTATCTCTATTATGTTGGTGCGGCTTCGGAACTTTTAAATATCTTGATATATCTCGAGAACTACGCATCTGATCAAAAAATATCATAGAACATAAAAAGTAGGAAACTTAATTCTCTACAAAAAAGGTCTCTTAACATTTTACCATAGCTCGCTTCGTTTCCGAGATATTTGCAGATTTATCTCAAGGGAAGGGGCCTGACGGACATATTTCGAAATATTTCTTCTTCTTGTTGTTCTTCTTCTGCACAGCTAAGCGGGAAGTGGCATTTGAGGCTCGCACTAGTGCAGAGTTATCTCAAAGAAAGGGGCCACGGTGTTTCTGTATCTCTATTATGTTGGTGCGGCTTTGGAACTTTTAAATATCTCGATATATCTCGAAAACTACGCTTCTGATCAAAAAATATCATAGAACATAAATTGTAGGACACATAATTCTCTACAAAAAAGGTCTCTTAACATTTTGCCATAGCTCGCTTCGTTTCCGAGATATTTGCAGATATATCTCAAGGGAAGGGGCCTGACGGACATATTTCGAGATATTTCTTCTTCTTGTTGTTCTTCTCCTGCACAGCTAAGCTGGAAGTGGCATTTACAGCTCGCAATACTGCAGAGTTATCTCAAAGAAAGGGGCCACGGTGTTTCTGTATCTCTATTATGTTGGTGCGGCTTCGGAACTTTTAAATATCTTGATATATCTCGAGAACTACGCATCTGATCAAAAAATATCATAGAACATAAAAAGTAGGAAACTTAATTCTCTACAAAAAAGGTCTCTTAACATTTTGCCATAGCTCGCTTCGTTTCCGAGATATTTGCAGATTCATCTCAAGGGAAGGGGCCTAACGGACATATTTCGAGATATTTCTTCTTCTTGTTGTTCTTCTTCTGCACAGCTAAACTGGAAGTGGCATTTCCAGCTCGCAATAGTACAGAGTTATCTCAAAGAAAGGGGCCACGGTGTTTCTGTATCTCTATTATGTTGGTGCGGCTTCGGAACTTTTAAATATCTCGATATATCTCGAAAACTACGCTTCTGATCAAAAAATATCATAGAACATAAATTGTAGGAAACAAAATTCTCTACAAAAAAGGTCTCTTAACATTTTGCCATAGCTCGCTTCGTTTCCGAGATATTTGCAGATTTATCTCAAGGGAGGGGGCCTAACGGACATATTTCGAGATATTTCTTCTTCTTGTTGTTCTTCTTCTGCACAGCTAAACTGGACGTGGCATTTCCAGCTCGCAATAGTGCAGAGTTATCTCAAAGAGAGGGGCCACGGTGTTTCTGTATCGCTATTATGTTGGTGCGGCTTCGGAACTTTTAAATATCTTGATATATCTCGAGAGCTACGCGTCTGATCAAAAAATATCATAGAACATAAAAAGTAGGAAACATAATTCTCTACAAAAAAGGTCTCTTAACATTTTGCCATAGCTCGCTTCGTTTCCGAGATATTTGCAGATTTATCTCAAGGGAAGTGGCCTGACGGACATATTTCGAGATATTTGTTCTTCTTGTTGTTCTTCTTCTGCACAGCTAAGCTGGAAGTGGCATTTGCGGCTCGCAATAGTGCAGAGTTATCTCAAAGAGAGGGGCCACGGTGTTTCTGTATCTCTATTATGTTGGTGCGGCTTCGGAACTTTTAAATATCTTGATATATCTCGAGAACTACGCATCTGATCAAAAAATATCATACAACATAAAACGTAGGAAACTTAATTCTCTACAAAAAAGGTCTCTTAACATTTTGCCATAGCTCGCTTCGTTTCCGAGATATTTGCAGATTTATCTCAAGGGAAGGGGCCTAACGGACATATTTCGAGATATTTCTTCTTCTTGTTGTTCTTCTTCTGCACAGCTAAACTGGAAGTGGCATTTCCAGCTCGCAATAGTGCAGAGTTATCTCAAAGAAAGGGGCCACGGTGTTTCTGTATCTCTATTATGTTGGTGCGGCTTCTTAACTTTTAAATATCTTGATATATCTCGAGAACTACGCATCTGATCAAAAAATATCATAGAACATAAAAAGTAGGAAACTCAATTCTCTACAAAAAAAGTCTCTTAACATTTTGCCATAGCTCGCTTCGTTTCCGAGATATTTGCAGATTCAGCTCAAAGGAACTGGCCTGACGGACATATTTCGCGATATTTCTTCTTCTTGTTGTTCTTCTTCTGCACAGCTAAGCTGGAAGTGGCATTTGCGGCTCGCACTAGTGCAGAGTTATCTCAAACAAAGGGGCCACGGTGTTTCTGTATCTCTATTATGTTGGTGCGGCTTCGGAACTTTTAAATATCTCGATATATCTCGAAAACTACGCTTCTGATCAAAAAATATCATAGAACATAAATTGTAGGAAACATAATTCTCTACAAAAAAGGTCTCTTAACATTTTGCCATAGCTCGCTTCGTTTCCGAGATATTTGCAGATTTATCTCAAGGGAAGGGGCCTGACGGACATATTTCGAGATATTTCTTCTTCTTGTTGTTCTTCTTCTGCACAGCTAAGCTGGAAGTGGCATTTGCGGCTCGCACTAGTGCAGAGTTATCTCAAAGAAAGGGGCCACGGTGTTTCTGTATCTCTATTATGTTGGTGCGGCTTTGGAACTTTTAAATATCTCGATATATCTCGAAAACTACGCTTCTGATCAAAAAATATCATAGAACATAAATTGTAGGACACATAATTCTCTACAAAAAAGGTCTCTTAACATTTTGCCATAGCTCGCTTCGTTTCCGAGATATTTGCAGATATATCTCAAGGGAAGGGGCCTGACGGACATATTTCGAGATATTTCTTCTTCTTGTTGTTCTTCTCCTGCACAGCTAAGCTGGAAGTGGCATTTACAGCCCGCAATACTGCAGAGTTATCTCAAAGAAAGGGGCCACGGTGTTTCTGTATCTCTATTATGTTGGTGCGGCTTCGGAACTTTTAAATATCTTGATATATCTCGAGAACTACGCATCTGATCAAAAAATATCATAGAACATAAAAAGTAGGAAACTTAATTCTCTACAAAAAAGGTCTCTTAACATTTTGCCATAGCTCGCTTCGTTTCCGAGATATTTGCAGATTTATCTCAAGGGAAGGGGCCTGACGGACATATTTCGAGATATTTCTTCTTCTTGTTGTTCTTCTTCTGCACAGCTAAGCTGGAAGTGGCATTTGCGGCTCGCACTAGTGCAGAGTTATCTCAAAGAAAGGGGCCACGGTGTTTCTGTATCCCTATTATGTTGGTGCGGCTTCGGAACTTTTAAATATCTCGATATATCTCGAAAACTACGCTTCTGATCAAAAAATATCATAGAACATAAATTGTAGGAAACATAATTCTCTACAAAAAACGTCTCTTAACATTTTGCCATAGCTCGCTTCGTTTCCGAGATATTTGCAGATTTATCTCAAGGGAAGGGGCCTAACGGACATATTTCGAGATATTTCTTCTTCTTGTTGTTCTTCTTCTGCACAGCTAAACTGGAAGTGGCATTTCCAGCTCGCAATAGTACAGAGTTATCTCAAAGAAAGGGGCCACGGTGTTTCTGTATCTCTATTATGTTGGTGCGGCTTCGGAACTTTTAAATATCTTGATATATCTCGAGAACTACGCATCTGATCAAAAAATATCATAGAACATAAAAAGTAGGAAACTTAATTCTCTACAAAAAAGGTCTCTCAACATTTTACCATAGCTCGCTTCGTTTCCGAGATATTTGCAGATTTATCTCAAGGGAAGGGGCCTGACGGACATATTTCGAGATATTTCTTCTTCTTGTTGTTCTTCTTCTGCACAGCTAAGCTGGAAGTGGCATTTGCGGCTCGCACTAGTGCAGAGTTATCTCAAAGAAAGGGGCCACGGTGTTTCTGTATCTCTATTATGTTGGTGCGGCTTCGGAACTTTTAAATATCTCGATATATCTCGAAAACTACGCTTCTGATCAAAAAATATCATAGAACATAAATTGTAGGAAACATAATTCTCTACAAAAAAGGTCTCTTAACATTTTGCCATAGCTCGCTTCGTTTCCGAGATATTTGCAGATTTATCTCAAGGGAGGGGGCCTAACGGACATATTTCGAGATATTTCTTCTTCTTGTTGTTCTTCTTCTGCACAGCTAAGCTGGAAGTGGCATTTGCGGCTCGCACTAGTGCAGAGTTATCTCAAAGAAAGGGGCCACGGTGTTTCTGTATCTCTATTATGTTGGTGCGGCTTCGGAACTTTTAAATATCTCGATAGATCTCGAAAACTACGCTTCTGATCAAAAAATATCATAGAACATAAATTGTAGGAAACATAATTCTCTACAAAAAAGGTCTCTTAACATTTTGCCATAGCTCGCTTCGTTTCCGAGATATTTGCAGATTTATCTCAAGGGAAGGGGCCTGACGGACATATTTCGAGATATTTCTTCTTCTTGTTGTTCTTCTTCTGCACAGCTAAGCTGGAAGTGGCATTTGCGGCTCGCACTAGTGCAGAGTTATCTCAAAGAAAGGGGCCACGGTGTTTCTGTATCTCTATTATGTTGGTGCGGCTTTGGAACTTTTAAATATCTCGATATATCTCGAAAACTACGCTTCTGATCAAAAAATATCATAGAACATAAATTGTAGGACACATAATTCTCTACAAAAAAGGTCTCTTAACATTTTGCCATAGCTCGCTTCGTTTCCGAGATATTTGCAGATATATCTCAAGGGAAGGGGCCTGACGGACATATTTCGAGATATTTCTTCTTCTTGTTGTTCTTCTCCTGCACAGCTAAGCTGGAAGTGGCATTTACAGCCCGCAATACTGCAGAGTTATCTCAAAGAAAGGGGCCACGGTGTTTCTGTATCTCTATTATGTTGGTGCGGCGTCGGAACTTTTAAATATCTTGATATATCTCGAGAACTACGCATCTGATCAAAAAATATCATAGAACATAAAAAGTAGGAAACTTAATTCTCTACAAAAAAGGTCTCTTAACATTTTGCCATAGCTCGCTTCGTTTCCGAGATATTTGCAGATTTATCTCAAGGGAAGGGGCCTGACGGACATATTTCGAGATATTTCTTCTTCTTGTTGTTCTTCTTCTGCACAGCTAAGCTGGAAGTGGCATTTGCGGCTCGCACTAGTGCAGAGTTATCTCAAAGAAAGGGGCCACGGTGTTTCTGTATCCCTATTATGTTGGTGCGGCTTCGGAACTTTTAAATATCTCGATATATCTCGAAAACTACGCTTCTGATCAAAAAATATCATAGAACATAAATTGTAGGAAACATAATTCTCTACAAAAAACGTCTCTTAACATTTTGCCATAGCTCGCTTCGTTTCCGAGATATTTGCAGATTTATCTCAAGGGAAGGGGCCTAACGGACATATTTCGAGATATTTCTTCTTCTTGTTGTTCTTCTTCTGCACAGCTAAACTGGAAGTGGCATTTCCAGCTCGCAATAGTACAGAGTTATCTCAAAGAAAGGGGCCACGGTGTTTCTGTATCTCTATTATGTTGGTGCGGCTTCGGAACTTTTAAATATCTTGATATATCTCGAGAACTACGCATCTGATCAAAAAATATCATAGAACATAAAAAGTAGGAAACTTAATTCTCTACAAAAAACGTCTCTTAACATTTTGCCATAGCTCGCTTCGTTTCCGAGATATTTGCAGATTCATCTCAAGGGAAGGGGCCTAACGGACATATTTCGAGATATTTCTTCTTCTTGTTGTTCTTCTTCTGCACAGCTAAACTGGAAGTGGCATTTCCAGCTCGCAATAGTACAGAGTTATCTCAAAGAAAGGGGCCACGGTGTTTCTGTATCTCTATTATGTTGGTGCGGCTTCGGAACTTTTAAATATCTTGATATATCTCGAGAACTACGCATCTGATCAAAAAATATCATAGAACATAAAAAGTAGGAAACTTAATTCTCTACAAAAAAGGTCTCTTAACATTTTGCCATAGCTCTCTTCGTTTCCGAGATATTTGCAGATTTATCTCAAGGGAAGGGGCCTGACGGACACATTTCGAGATATTTCTTCTTCTTGTTGTTCTTCTTCTGCACAGCTAAGCTGGAAGTGGCATTTGCAGCTCGCAATAGTGCAGAGTTATCTCAAAGAAAGGGGCCACGGTGTTTCTGTATCTCTATTATGTTGGTGCTGCTTCGGAACTTTTAAATATCTCGATATATCTCGAAAACTACGCTTCTGATCAAAAAATATCATAGAACATAAATTATAGGAAACATAATTCTCTACAAAAAACGTCTCTTAACATTTTGCCATAGCTCGCTTCGTTTCCGAGATATTTGCAGATTCATCTCAAGGGAAGGGGCCTAACGGACATATTTCGAGATATTTCTTCTTCTTGTTGTTCTTCTTCTGCACAGCTAAGCTGGAAGTGGCATTTGCGGCTCGCACTAGTGCAGAGTTATCTCAAAGAAAGGGGCCACGGTGTTTCTGTATCTCTATTATGTTGGTGCGGCTTCGGAACTTTTAAATATCTCGATATATCTCGAAAACTACGCTTCTGATCAAAAAATATCATAGAACATAAATTGTAGGAAACATAATTCTCTACAAAAAAGGTCTCTTAACATTTTGCCATAGCTCGCTTCGTTTCCGAGATATTTGCAGATTTATCTCAAGGGAAGGGGCCTGACGGACATATTTCGAGATATTTCTTCTTCTTGTTGTTCTTCTTCTGCACAGCTAAGCTGGAAGTGGCATTTGCGGCTCGCACTAGTGCAGAGTTATCTCAAAGAAAGGGGCCACGGTGTTTCTGTATCCCTATTATGTTGGTGCGGCTTCGGAACTTTTAAATATCTCGATATATCTCGAAAACTACGCTTCTGATCAAAAAATATCATAGAACATAAATTGTAGGAAACATAATTCTCTACAAAAAACGTCTCTTAACATTTTGCCATAGCTCGCTTCGTTTCCGAGATATTTGCAGATTTATCTCAAGGGAAGGGGCCTAACGGACATATTTCGAGATATTTCTTCTTCTTGTTGTTCTTCTTCTGCACAGCTAAACTGGAAGTGGCATTTCCAGCTCGCAATAGTACGGAGTTATCTCAAAGAAAGGGGCCACGGTGTTTCTGTATCTCTATTATGTTGGTGCGGCTTCGGAACTTTTAAATATCTTGATATATCTCGAGAACTACGCATCTGATCAAAAAATATCATAGAACATAAAAAGTAGGAAACTTAATTCTCTACAAAAAACGTCTCTTAACATTTTGCCATAGCTCGCTTCGTTTCCGAGATATTTGCAGATTCATCTCAAGGGAAGGGGCCTAACGGACATATTTCGAGATATTTCTTCTTCTTGTTGTTCTTCTTCTGCACAGCTAAACTGGAAGTGGCATTTCCAGCTCGCAATAGTACAGAGTTATCTCAAAGAAAGGGGCCACGGTGTTTCTGTATCTCTATTATGTTGGTGCGGCTTCGGAACTTTTAAATATCTTGATATATCTCGAGAACTACGCATCTGATCAAAAAATATCATAGAACATAAAAAGTAGGAAACTTAATTCTCTACAAAAAAGGTCTCTTAACATTTTGCCATAGCTCTCTTCGTTTCCGAGATATTTGCAGATTTATCTCAGGGGAAGGGGCCTGACGGACACATTTCGAGATATTTCTTCTTCTTGTTGTTCTTCTTCTGCACAGCTAAGCTGGAAGTGGCATTTGCAGCTCGCAATAGTGCAGAGTTATCTCAAAGAAAGGGGCCACGGTGTTTCTGTATCTCTATTATGTTGGTGCTGCTTCGGAACTTTTAAATATCTCGATATATCTCGAAAACTACGCTTCTGATCAAAAAATATCATAGAACATAAATAGTAGGAAACCTTATTGTCTACAAAAAAGGTCTCTCAACATTTTGCCATAGCTCGCTTCGTTTCCGAGATATTTGCAGATATATCTCAAGGGAAGGGGCCTAACGGACATATTTCGTGATATTTCTTCTTCTTGTTGTTCTTCTTCTGCACAGCTAAGCTGGAAGTGGCATTTGCAGCTCGCATTAGTGCAGAGTTATCTCAAAGAAAGGGGCCACGGTGTTTCTGTATCTCTATTATGTTGGTGCGTCTTCTTAACTTTTAAATATCTGGATATATCTCGAGAACTACGCATCTGATCAAAAAATATCATAGAACATAAAAAGTAGGAAACTCAATTCTCTACAAAAAAGGTCTCTTAACATTTTGCAATAGCTCGCTTCGTTTCCGCGATATTTGCAGATTTATCTCAAGGGAAGGGGCCTGACGGACATATTTCGAGATATTTCTTCTTCTTGTTGTTCTTCTTCTGCACAGCTAAGCTGGAAGTGGCATTTGCAGCTCGCAATTGTGCAGAGTTATCTCAAAGAAAGGGGCCACGGTGTTTCTGTATCTCTATTATGTTGGTGCAGCTTCGGATCTTTTAAATATCTGGATATATCTCGAGAACTACGCATCTGATCAAAAAATATCATAGAACATAAAAAGTAGGAAACTTAATTCTCTACAAATAAGGTCTCTTAACATTTTGCCATAGCTCGCTTCGTTTCCGAGATATTTGCAGATTTATCTCAAGGGAAGGGGCCTGACGGACATTTTTCGAGATATTTCTTCTTCTTGTTGTTCTTCTTCTGCACAGCTAAGCTGGAAGTGGCATTTGCAGCTCGCAATAGTGCAGAGTTATCTCGAAGAAAGGGGCTACGGTGTTTCTGTATCTCTATTATGTTGGTGCGGCTGCGGAACTTTTAAATATCTTGATATATCTCGAGAACTACGCATCCGATCAAAAAATATCATAAAACATAAAAAGTAGGAAACTTAATTCTCTACAAAAAAGGTCTCTTAACATTTTGCCATAGCTCGCTTCGTTTCCGAGATATTTGCAGATTTATCTCGAGGGAAGGGGCCTGACGGACATATTTCGAGATATTTCTTCTTCTTGTTGTTCTTCTTCTGCACAGCTAAGCTGGAAGTGGCATTTGCAGCTCGCAATAGTGCAGAGTTATCTCGAAGAAAGGGGCCACGGTGTTTCTGTATCTCTATTATGTTGGTGCGGCTTCGGAACTTTTAAATATCTTGATATATCTCGAGAACTACGCATCTGATCAAAAAATATCATAGAACATAAAAAGTAGGAAACTTAATTCTCTACAAAAAAGGTCTCTTAACATTTTGCCATAGCTCTCTTCGTTTCCGAGATATTTGCAGATTTATCTCAAGGGAAGGGGCCTGACGGACACATTTCGAGATATTTCTTCTTCTTGTTGTTCTTCTCCTGCACAGCTAAACTGGAAGTGGCATTTCCAGCTCGCAATAGTGCAGAGTTATCTCAAAGAGAGGGGCCACGGTGTTTCTGTATCTCTATTATGTTGGTGCGGCTTCGGAACTTTTAAATATCTGGATATATCTCGAGAACTTCGCATCTGATCAAAAAATATCATAGAACATAAAAAGTAGGAAACTTAATTCTCTACAAATAAGGTCTCTTAACATTTTGCCATAGCTCGCTTCGTTTCCGAGATATTTGCAGATTTATCTCAAGGGAAGGGGCCTGACGGACATTTTTCGAGATATTTCTTCTTCTTGTTGTTCTTCTTCTGCACAGCTAAGCTGGAAGTGGCATTTGCAGCTCGCAATAGTGCAGAGTTATCTCGAAGAAAGGGGCTACGGTGTTTCTGTATCTCTATTATGTTGGTGCGGCTGCGGAACTTTTAAATATCTTGATATATCTCGAGAACTACGCATCTGATCAAAAAATATCATAGAACATAAAAAGTAGGAAACTTAATTCTCTACAAAAAACGTCTCTTAACATTTTGCCATAGCTCGCTTCGTTTCCGAGATATTTGCAGATTCATCTCAAGGGAAGGGGCCTAACGGACATATTTCGAGATATTTCTTCTTCTTGTTGTTCTTCTTCTGCACAGCTAAACTGGAAGTGGCATTTCCAGCTCGCAATAGTACAGAGTTATCTCAAAGAAAGGGGCCACGGTGTTTCTGTATCTCTATTATGTTGGTGCGGCTTCGGAACTTTTAAATATCTTGATATATCTCGAGAACTACGCATCTGATCAAAAAATATCATAGAACATAAAAAGTAGGAAACTTAATTCTCTACAAAAAAGGTCTCTTAACATTTTGCCATAGCTCTCTTCGTTTCCGAGATATTTGCAGATTTATCTCAGGGGAAGGGGCCTGACGGACACATTTCGAGATATTTCTTCTTCTTGTTGTTCTTCTTCTGCACAGCTAAGCTGGAAGTGGCATTTGCAGCTCGCAATAGTGCAGAGTTATCTCAAAGAAAGGGGCCACGGTGTTTCTGTATCTCTATTATGTTGGTGCTGCTTCGGAACTTTTAAATATCTCGATATATCTCGAAAACTACGCTTCTGATCAAAAAATATCATAGAACATAAATAGTAGGAAACCTTATTGTCTACAAAAAAGGTCTCTCAACATTTTGCCATAGCTCGCTTCGTTTCCGAGATATTTGCAGATATATCTCAAGGGAAGGGGCCTAACGGACATATTTCGTGATATTTCTTCTTCTTGTTGTTCTTCTTCTGCACAGCTAAGCTGGAAGTGGCATTTGCAGCTCGCATTAGTGCAGAGTTATCTCAAAGAAAGGGGCCACGGTGTTTCTGTATCTCTATTATGTTGGTGCGTCTTCTTAACTTTTAAATATCTGGATATATCTCGAGAACTACGCATCTGATCAAAAAATATCATAGAACATAAAAAGTAGGAAACTCAATTCTCTACAAAAAAGGTCTCTTAACATTTTGCAATAGCTCGCTTCGTTTCCGCGATATTTGCAGATTTATCTCAAGGGAAGGGGCCTGACGGACATATTTCGAGATATTTCTTCTTCTTGTTGTTCTTCTTCTGCACAGCTAAGCTGGAAGTGGCATTTGCAGCTCGCAATTGTGCAGAGTTATCTCAAAGAAAGGGGCCACGGTGTTTCTGTATCTCTATTATGTTGGTGCAGCTTCGGATCTTTTAAATATCTGGATATATCTCGAGAACTACGCATCTGATCAAAAAATATCATAGAACATAAAAAGTAGGAAACTTAATTCTCTACAAATAAGGTCTCTTAACATTTTGCCATAGCTCGCTTCGTTTCCGAGATATTTGCAGATTTATCTCAAGGGAAGGGGCCTGACGGACATTTTTCGAGATATTTCTTCTTCTTGTTGTTCTTCTTCTGCACAGCTAAGCTGGAAGTGGCATTTGCAGCTCGCAATAGTGCAGAGTTATCTCGAAGAAAGGGGCTACGGTGTTTCTGTATCTCTATTATGTTGGTGCGGCTGCGGAACTTTTAAATATCTTGATATATCTCGAGAACTACGCATCCGATCAAAAAATATCATAAAACATAAAAAGTAGGAAACTTAATTCTCTACAAAAAAGGTCTCTTAACATTTTGCCATAGCTCGCTTCGTTTCCGAGATATTTGCAGATTTATCTCGAGGGAAGGGGCCTGACGGACATATTTCGAGATATTTCTTCTTCTTGTTGTTCTTCTTCTGCACAGCTAAGCTGGAAGTGGCATTTGCAGCTCGCAATAGTGCAGAGTTATCTCGAAGAAAGGGGCCACGGTGTTTCTGTATCTCTATTATGTTGGTGCGGCTTCGGAACTTTTAAATATCTTGATATATCTCGAGAACTACGCATCTGATCAAAAAATATCATAGAACATAAAAAGTAGGAAACTTAATTCTCTACAAAAAAGGTCTCTTAACATTTTGCCATAGCTCTCTTCGTTTCCGAGATATTTGCAGATTTATCTCAAGGGAAGGGGCCTGACGGACACATTTCGAGATATTTCTTCTTCTTGTTGCTCTTCTCCTGCACAGCTAAACTGGAAGTGGCATTTCCAGCTCGCAATAGTGCAGAGTTATCTCAAAGAGAGGGGCCACGGTGTTTCTGTATCTCTATTATGTTGGTGCGGCTTCGGAACTTTTAAATATCTGGATATATCTCGAGAACTTCGCATCTGATCAAAAAATATCATAGAACATAAAAAGTAGGAAACTTAATTCTCTACAAATAAGGTCTCTTAACATTTTGCCATAGCTCGCTTCGTTTCCGAGATATTTGCAGATTTATCTCAAGGGAAGGGGCCTGACGGACATTTTTCGAGATATTTCTTCTTCTTGTTGTTCTTCTTCTGCACAGCTAAGCTGGAAGTGGCATTTGCAGCTCGCAATAGTGCAGAGTTATCTCGAAGAAAGGGGCTACGGTGTTTCTGTATCTCTATTATGTTGGTGCGGCTGCGGAACTTTTAAATATCTTGATATATCTCGAGAACTACGCATCCGATCAAAAAATATCATAAAACATAAAAAGTAGGAAACTTAATTCTCTACAAAAAAGGTCTCTTAACATTTTGCCATAGCTCTCTTCGTTTCCGAGATATTTGCAGATTTATCTCAAGGGAAGGGGCCTGACGGACACATTTCGAGATATTTCTTCTTCTTGTTGTTCTTCTCCTGCACAGCTAAACTGGAAGTGGCATTTCCAGCTCGCAATAGTGCAGAGTTATCTCAAAGAGAGGGGCCACGGTGTTTCTGTATCTCTATTATGTTGGTGCTGCTTCGGAACTTTTAAATATCTCGATATATCTCGAAAACTACGCTTCTGATCAAAAAATATCATAGAACATAAATTGTAGGAAACATAATTCTCTACAAAAAACGTCTCTTAACATTTTGCCATAGCTCGCTTCGTTTCCGAGATATTTGCAGATTTATCTCAAGGGAAGGGGCCTAACGGACATATTTCGAGATATTTCTTCTTCTTGTTGTTCTTCTTCTGCACAGCTAAACTGGAAGTGGCATTTCCAGCTCGCAATAGTACAGAGTTATCTCAAAGAAAGGGGCCACGGTGTTTCTGTATCTCTATTATGTTGGTGCGGCTTCGGAACTTTTAAATATCTTGATATATCTCGAGAACTACGCATCTGATCAAAAAATATCATAGAACATAAAAAGTAGGAAACTTAATTCTCTACAGAAAAGGTCTCTTAACATTTTGCCATAGCTCTCTTCGTTTCCGAGATATTTGCAGATTTATCTCAAGGGAAGGGGCCTGACGGACACATTTCGAGATATTTCTTCTTCTTGTTGTTCTTCTTCTGCACGCTAAGCTGGAAGTGGCATTTGCAGCTCGCAATAGTGCAGAGTTATCTCAAAGAAAGGGGCCACGGTGTTTCTGTATCTCTATTATGTTGGTGCGGCTTCGGAGCTTTTAAATATCTTGATATATCTCGAGAACTACGCATCTGATCAAAAAATATCATAGAACATAAAAAGTAGGAAACATGATTCCATACAAAAAAGGTCTCTTAACATTTTGCCATAGCTCGCTTCGTTTCCGAGATATTTGCAGATTTATCTCAAGGGAAGTGGCCTGACGGACATATTTCGAGATATTTCTTCTTCTTGTTGTTCTTCTTCTGCACAGCTAAGCTGGAAGTGGCATTTGCGGCTCGCACTAGTGCAGAGTTATCTCAAAGAAAGGGGCCACGGTGTTTCTGTATCTCTATTATGTTGGTGCGGCTTCGGAACTTTTAAATATCTGGATATATCTCGAGAACTTCGCATCTGATCAAAAAATATCATAGAACATAAAAAGT
This sequence comes from Osmia lignaria lignaria, assembly GCF_051020975.1. Classification (NCBI taxonomy): domain Eukaryota; kingdom Metazoa; phylum Arthropoda; class Insecta; order Hymenoptera; family Megachilidae; genus Osmia; species Osmia lignaria. Next base: position 5,678,488 of record NW_027478161.1, read on the forward strand.
AGGAAACTTAATTCTCTACAAATAAGGTCTCTTAACATTTTGCCATAGCTCGCTTCGTTTCCGAGATATTTGCAGATTTATCTCAAGGGAAGGGGCCTGACGGACATTTTTCGAGATATTTCTTCTTCTTGTTGTTCTTCTTCTGCACAGCTAAGCTGGAAGTGGCATTTGCAGCTCGCAATAGTGCAGAGTTATCTCGAAGAAAGGGGCTACGGTGTTTCTGTATCTCTATTATGTTGGTGCGGCTTCGGAACTTTTAGATATCTTGATATATCTCGAGAACTACGCATCTGATCAAAAAATATCATAGAACATAGAAAGTAGGAAACTTAATTCTCTACAAAAAAGGTCTCTTAACATTTTGCCATATCTCGCTTCGTTTCCGAGATATTTGCAGATTTATCTCAAGGGAAGGGGCCTGACGGACTTATTTCGCGATATTTCTTCTTCTTGTTGTTCTTCTTCTGCACAGCTAAGCTGGAAGTGGCATTTGCAGCTCGCAATAGTGCAGAGTTATCTCAAAGAAAGGGGCCACGGTGTTTCTGTATCTCTATTATGTTGGTGCAGTTTCGGATCTTTTAAATATCTCGATATATCTCGAAAACTACGCTTCTGATCAGAAAATATCATAGAACATAAATTGTAGGAAACATAATTCTCTACAAAAAAGGTCTCTTAACATTTTGCCATAGCTCGTTTCGTTTCCGAGATATTTACAGATATATCTCAAGGGAAGGGGCCTGACGGACATATTTCGAGATATTTCCTCTTCTTGTTGTTCTTCTTCTGCACAGCTAAACTGGAAGTGGCATTTCCAGCTCGCAATAGCGCAGAGTTATCTCAAAGAAAGGGGCCACGGTGTTTCTGTATCTCTATTATGTTGGTGCGGCTTCGGAACTTTTAAATATCTTGATATATCTCGAGAACTACGCATCTGATCAAAAAATATCATAGAAAATGAAAAGTAGGAAACTTAATTCTCTACAAAAAAGGTCTCTTAACATTTTGCCATAGCTCTCTTCGTTTCCGAGATATTTGCAGATTTATCTCAAGGGAAGGGGCCTGACGGACATATTTCGAGATATTTCTTCTTCTTGCTGTTCTTCTTCTGCACAGCTTAGCTGGAAGTGGCATTTGCAGCTCGCAATAGTGCAGAGTTATCTCAAAGAAAGGGGCCACGGTGTTTCTGTAACTCTATTATGTTGGTGCGGCTTCGGAACTTTTAAATATCTTGATATATCTCGAGAACTACGCGTCTGATCAAAAAATATCATAGAACATAAAAAGTAGGAAACTTAATTCTCTACAAAAACGGTCTCTTAACATTTTGCCATGGCTCGCTTCGTTTCCGAGATATTTGCAGATATATCTCAAGGGAAGGGGCCTGACGGACATATTTCGAGATATTTCTTCTTCTTGTTGTTCTTCTTCTGCACAGCTAAGCTGGAAGTGGCATTTGCGGCTCGCACTAGTGCACAGTTATCTCAAAGAAAGGGGCCACGGTGTTTCTGTATCTCTATTATGTTGGTGCGTCTTCGGAACTTTTAAATATCTTGATATATCTCGAGAACTACGCTTCTGATCAAAAAATATCATGGAACGTAAATTGTAGGAAACATTATTCTCTACAAAAAAGGTCTCTTAACATTTTGCCATAGCTCGCTTCGTTTCCGAGATATTTGCAGATTCAGCTCAAAGGAACGGGCCTGACGGACATATTTCGAGATACTTCTTCTTCTTGTTGTTCTTCTACTGCACAGCTAAGCTGGAAGTGGCATTTGCGGCTCGCACTAGTGCAGAGTTATCTCAAAGAAAGGGGCCACGGTGTTTCTGTATCTCTATTATGTAGGTGCGGCTTCGGAACTTTTAAATATCTCGATATATCTCGAAAACTACGCTTCTGATCAAAAAATATCATAGAACATAAATTGTAGGAAACATAATTCTCTACAAAAAAGGTCTCTTAACATTTTGCCATAGCTCACTTCGTTTCCGAGATATTTGCAGATATATCTCAAGGGAAGGGGCCTGACGGACATATTTCGAGATATTTCTTCTTCTTGTTGTTCTTCTTCTGCACAGCTAAGCTGGAAGTGGCATTTACAGCTCGCAATAGTGCAGAGTTATCTCAAAGAAAGGGGCCACGGTGTTTCTGTATCTCTATTATGTTGGTGCGGCTTCGGAACTTTTAAGTATCTTGATATATCTCGAGAACTACGCATCTGATCAAAAAATATCATAGAACATGAAAAGTAGGAAACTTAATTCTCTACAAAAAAGGTCTCTTAACATTTTGCCATAGCTCTCTTCGTTTCCGAGATATTTGCAGATTTATCTCAAGGGAAGGGGCCTGACGGACATATTTCGAGATATTTCTTCTTCTTGTTGTTCTTCTTCTGCACAGCTAAACTGGAAGTGGCATTTCAGCTCGCAATAGTGCAGAGTTATCTCAAAGAGAGGGGCCACGGTGTTTCTGTATCTCTATTATGTTGGTGCGGCTTCAGAACTTTTAAATATCGCGATATATCTCGAAAACTACGCATCTGATCAAAAAATATCATAGAACATAAAAAGTAGGAAACTTAACTCTCTACAAAAAAGGTCTCTTAACATTTTGCCATAGCTCGCTTCGTTTCCGAGATATTTGCAGATTTATCTCAAGGGAAGGGGCCTAACGGACATATTTCGAGATATTTCTTCTTCTTGTTGTTCTTCTTCTGCACAGCTAAACTGGAAGTGGCATTTCCAGCTCGCAATAGTGCAGAGTTATCTCAAAGAGAGGGGCCACGGTGTTTCTGTATCTCTATTATGTTGGTGCGCCTTCGGAACTTTTAAATATCTTGATATATCTCGAGAACTACGCATCTGATAAAAAAATATCATAGAAGATAAAAAGTAGGAAACTTAATTCTCTACAAAAAAGGTCTCTTAACATTTTGCCATAGCTCGCTTCGTTTCCGAGATATTTGCAGATTTATCTCAAGGGAAGGGGCCTGACGGACATATTTCGAGATATTTCTTCTTCTTGTTGTTCTTCTTCTGCACAGCTAAGCTGGAAGTGGCATTTGCGGCTCGCACTAGTGCAGAGTTATCTCAAAGAAAGGGGCCACGGTGTTTCTGTATCTCTATTATGTTGGTGCGGCTTCGGAACTTTTAAATATCTCGATGTATCTCGAAAACTACGCTTCTGATCAAAAAATATCATAGAACATAAATTGTAGGAAACATAATTCTCTACAAAAAAGGTCTCTTAACATTTTGCCATAGCTCGCTTCGTTTCCGAGATATTTGCAGATATATCTCAAGGGAAGGGGCCTGACGGACATATTTCGAGATATTTCTTCTTCTTGTTGTTCTTCTTCTGCACAGCTAAGCTGGAAGTGGCATTTACAGCTCGCAATAGTGCAGAGTTATCTCAAAGAAAGGGGCCACGGTGTTTCTGTATCTCTATTATGTTGGTGCGGCTTCGGAACTTTTAAATATCTTGATATATCTCGAGAACTACGCATCTGATCAAAAAATATCATAGAACATAAAAAGTAGGAAACTTAACTCTCTACAAAAAAGGTCTCTTAACATTTTGCCATAGCTCGCTTCGTTTCCGAGATATTTGCAGATTTATCTCAAGGGAAGGGTCCTGACGGACATATTTCGAGATATTTCTTCTTCTTGTTGTTCTTCTTCTGCACAGCTAAACTGGAAGTGGCATTTCAGCTCGCAATAGTGCAGAGTTATCTCAAAGAGAGGGGCCACGGTGTTTCTGTATCTCTATTATGTTGGTGCGGCTTCGGAACTTTTAAATATCTCGATATATCTCGAAAACTACGCATCTGATCAAAAAATATCATAGAACATAAAAAGTAGGAAACTTAACTCTCTACAAAAAAGGTCTCTTAACATTTTGCCATAGCTCGCTTCGTTTCCGAGATATTTGCAGATTTATCTCAAGGGAAGGGGCCTAACGGACATATTTCGAGATATTTCTTCTTCTTGTTGTTCTTCTTCTGCACAGCTAAACTGGAAGTGGCATTTCCAGCTCGCAATAGTGCAGAGTTATCTCAAAGAAAGGGGCCACGGTGTTTCTGTATCTCTATTATGTTGGTGCGGCTTCGGAACTTTTAAATATCTCGATATATCTCGAGAACTACGCTTCTGATCAAAAAATATCATAGAACATGAAAAGTAGGAAACTTAATTCTCTACAAAAAAGGTCGCTTAACATTTTGCCATAGCTCTCTTCGTTTCCGAGATATTTGCAGATTTATCTCAAGGGAAGGGTCCTGACGGACATATTTCGAGATATTTCTTCTTCTTGTTGTTCTTCTTCTGCACAGCTAAACTGGAAGTGGCATTTCAGCTCGCAATAGTGCAGAGTTATCTCAAAGAGAGGGGCCACGGTGTTTCTGTATCTCTATTATGTTGGTGCGGCTTCGGAACTTTTAAATATCTCGATATATCTCGAAAACTACGCATCTGATCAAAAAATATCATAGAACAGAAAAAGTAGGAAACTTAACTCTCTACAAAAAAGGTCTCTTAACATTTTGCCATAGCTCGCTTCGTTTCCGAGATATTTGCAGATTTATCTCAAGGGAAGGGGCCTAACGGACATATTTCGAGATATTTCTTCTTCTTGTTGTTCTTCTTCTGCACAGCTAAACTGGAAGTGGCATTTCCAGCTCGCAATAGTGCAGAGTTATCTCAAAGAGAGGGGCCACGGTGTTTCTGTATCTCTATTATGTTGGTGCGCCTTCGGAACTTTTAAATATCTTGATATATCTCGAGAACTACGCATCTGATCAAAAAATATCATAGAAGATAAAAAGTAGGAAACTTAATTCTCTACAAAAAAGGTCTCTTAACATTTTGCCATAGCTCGCTTCGTTTCCGAGATATTTGCAGATTTATCTCAAGGGAAGGGGCCTGACGGACATATTTCGAGATATTTCTTCTTCTTGTTGTTCTTCTTCTGCACAGCTAAGCTGGAAGTGGCATTTGCGGCTCGCACTAGTGCAGAGTTATCTCAAAGAAAGGGGCCACGGTGTTTCTGTATCTCTATTATGTTGGTGCGGCTTCGGAACTTTTAAATATCTCGATATATCTCGAGAACTACGCTTCTGATAAAAAAATATCATAGAACATGAAAAGTAGGAAACTTAATTCTCTACAAAAAAGGTCGCTTAACATTTTGCCATAGCTCTCTTCGTTTCCGAGATATTTGCAGATTTATCTCAAGGGAAGGGTCCTGACAGACATATTTCGAGATATTTCTTCTTCTTGTCGTTCTCCTTCTGCACAGCTAAACTGGAAGTGGCATTTCAGCTCGCAATAGTGCAGAGTTATCTCAAAGAGAGGGGCCACGGTGTTTCTGTATCTCTATTATGTTGGTGCGGCTTCGGAACTTTTAAATATCTCGATATATCTCGAAAACTACGCATCTGATCAAAAAATATCATAGAACATAAAAAGTAGGAAACTTAATTCTCTACAAAAAAGGTCTCTTAACATTTTGCCATAGCTCGCTTCGTTTCCGAGATATTTGCACATTTATCTCAAGGGAAGGGGCCTAACGGACATATTTCGAGATATTTCTTCTTCTTGTTGTTCTTCTTCGGCACAGCTAAGCTGGAAGTGGCATTTACAGCTCGCAGTAGTGCAGAGTTATCTCAAAGAAAGGGGCCACGGTGTTTCTGTATCTCTATTATGTTGGTGCGGCTTCGGAACTTTTAAATATCTCGATATATCTCGAGAACTACGCATCTGATCAAAAAATATCATAGAACGTAAAAAGTAGGAAACTTAATTCTCTACAAATAAGGTCTCTTAACATTTTGCCATAGCTCGCTTCGTTTCCGAGATATTTGCAGATTTATCTCAAGGGAAGGGGCCTGACGGACATATTTCGAGATATTTCTTCTTCTTGTTGTTCTTCTTCTGCACAGCTAAGCTGGAAGTGGCATTTGCAGCTCGCAATAGTGCAGAGATATCTCAAAGAAAGGGGCCACGGTGTTTCTGTATCTCTATTATGTTGGTGCGGCTTCGGAACTTTTAAATATCTTGATATATCTCGAGAACTGCGCATCTGATCAAAAAATATCATAGAACATAAAAAGTAGGAAACATAATTCTCTACAAAAAAGGTCTCTTAACATTTTGCCATAGCTCGCTTCGTTTCCGAGATATTTGCAGATTTATCTCAAGGGAAGGGGCCTAACGGACATATTTCGAGATATTTTTGCTTCTTGTTGTTCTTCTTCTGCACAGCTAAACTGGAAGTGGCATTTCCAGCTCGCAATAGTGCAGAGTTATCTCAAAGAGAGGGGCCACGGTGTTTCTGTATCTCTATTATGTTGGTGCGGCTTCGGAACTTTTAAATATCTTGATATATCTCGAGAACGACGCATCTGATCAAAAAATATCATTGAACATGAAAAGTAGGAAACTTAATTCTCTACAAAAAAGGTCTCTTAACATTTTGCCATAGCTCTCTTCGTTTCCGAGATATTTGCAGATTTATCTCAAGGGAAGGGGCCTGACGGACATATTTCGAGATATTTCTTCTTCTTGTTGTTCTTCTTCTGCACAGGTAAGCTGGAAGTGGCATTTGCAGCTCGCAATAGTGCAGACTTATCTCAAAGAAAGGGGCCACGGTGTTTCTGTATCTCTATTATGTTGGTGCGGCTTCGGAACTTTTAAATATCTTGATATATCTCGGGAACTACGCATCTGATCAAAAAATATCATAGAACATAAAAAGTAGGAAACTTAATTCTCTACAAAAAAGGTCTCTTAACATTTTGCCATAGCTCGCTTCGTTTCCGAGATATTTGCAGATTTATCTCAAGGGAAGGGGCCTGACGGACATATTTCGAGATATTTCTTCTTCTTGTTGTTCTTCTTCTGCACAGCTATGCTGGGAGTGGCATTTGCAGCTCGCAATAGTGCAGAGTTATCTCAAAGAAAGGGGCCACGGTGTTTCTGTATCTCTATTATGTTGGTGCGGCTTCGGAACTTTTAAATATCTTGATATATCTCGAGAACTGCGCATCTGATCAAAAAATATCATAGAACATAAAAAGTAGCAAACTTAATTCTCCACAAAAAAGCTCTCTTAACATTTTGCCATAGCTCGCTTCGTTTCCGAGATATTTGCAGATTTATCTCAAGGGAAGGGGCCTGACGGACATGTTTCGAGATATTTCTTCTTCTTGTTGTTCTTCTTCTGCACAGCTAAACTGGAAGTGGCATTTCCAGCTCGCAATAGTGCAGAGTTATCTCAAAGAAAGGGGCCACGGTGTTTCTGTATCTCTATTATGTTGGTGCGGCTTCGGAACTTTTAAATATCTCGATATATCTCGAAAACTACGCTTCTGATCAAAAAATATCATAGAACGTAAATTGTAGGTAACATAATTCCCTACAAATAAAGTCTCTTAACATTTTGCCATAGCTCGCTTCGTTTCCGAGATATTTGCAGATTTATCTCAAGGGAAGGGGCCTGACGGACATATTTCGAGATATTTCTTCTTCTTGTTGTTCTTCTTCTGCACAGCGAAGCTGGAAGTGGCATTCGCAGCTCGCTATAGTGCAGAGTTATCTCAAAGAAAGGGGCCACGGTGTTTCTGTATCTCTATTATGTTGGTGCGGCTTCGGAACTTTTAAATATCTCGATATATCTCGAAAACTACGCTTCTGATCAAAAAATATCATAGAACATAAATTGTAGGAAACATAATTCTCTACAAAATAGGTCTCTTAACATTTTGCCATAGCTCGCTTCGTTTCCGAGATATTTGCAGATATATCTCAAGGGAAGGGGCCTGACGGACATATTTCGAGATATTTCTTCTTCTTGTTGTTCTTCTTCTGCACAGCGAAGCTGGAAGTGGCATTTGCAGCTCGCAAGAGTGCAGAGTTATCTCAAAGAAAGGGGCCACGGTGTTTCTGTATCTCTATTATGTTGGTGCGGCTTCGGAACTTTTAAATATCTTGATATATCTCGAGAACTACGCATCTGATCAAAAAATATGATAGAACATAAAAAGTAGAAAACTTAATTCTCTACAAAAAAGGTCTCTTAACATTTTGCCATAGCTCGCTTCGTGTCCGAGATATTTGCAGATTTATCTCAAGGGAAGGGGCCTGTCGGACAGATTTCGAGATATTTCTTCTTCTTGTTGTTCTTCTTCTGCACAGCTAAGCTGGAAGTGGCATTTGCGGCTCGCACTAGTGCAGAGTTATCTCAAAGAAAGGGGCCACGGTGTTTCTGTATCCCTATTATGTTGGTGCGGCTTCGGAACTTTTAAATATCTCGATATATCTCGAAAACTACGCTTCGGATCAAAAAATATCATAGAACATAAATAGTAGGAAACATAATTCTCTACAAAAAACGTCTCTTAACATTTTGCCATAGCTCGCTTCGTTTCCGAGATATGTGCAGATTTATCTCAAGTGAAGGGGCCTGACGGACATATTTCGAGATATTTCTTCTTCTTGTTGTTCTTCTTCTCCACAGCTAAGCTGGAAGTGGCATTTGCGGCTCGCACTAGTGCAGAGTTATCTCAACGAAAGGGGCCACGGTGTTTCTGTATCTCTATTATGTTGGTGCGGCTTCGGAACTTTTAAATACCTCGATATATCTCGAAAACTACGCATCTGATCAAAAAATATCATAGAACATAAAAAGTAGGAAACTTAATTCTCTACAAAAAAGGTCTCTTAACATTTTGCCATAGCTCGCTTCGTTTCCGAGATATGTGCAGATTTATCTCAAGGGAAGGGGCCTGACGGACATATTTCGAGATATTTCTTCTTCTTGTTGTTCTTCTTCTGCACAGCTAAGCTGGAAGTGGCATTTGCGGCTCGCACTAGTGCAGAGTTATCTCAGAGAAAGGGGCCACGGTGTTTCTGTATCCCTATTATGTTGGTGCGGCTTCGGAACTTTTAAATATCTCGATATATCTCGAAAACTACGCTTCTGATCAAAAAATATCATACAACATAAATTGTAGGAAACATAATTCTCTACAAAAAAGGTCTCTCAACATTTTGCCATAGCTCGCTTCGTTTCCGAGATATTTGCAGATATATCTCAAGGGAAGGGGCCTGACGGACATATTTCGAGATATTTCTTCTTCTTGTTGATCTTCTTCTGCACAGCTAAGCTGGAAGTGGCATTTACAGCTCGCAATAGTGCAGAGTTATCTCAAAGAAAGGGGCCACGGTGTTTCTGTATCTCTATTATGTTGGTGCGGCTTCGGAACTTTTAAATATCTTGATATATCTCGAGAACTACGCATCTGATCAAAAAATATCATAGAACATAAAAAGTAGGAAACTTAATTCTCTACAAAAAAGGTCTCTTAACATTTTGCCATAGCTCTCTTCGTTTCCGAGATATTTGCAGATTTATCTCAAGGGAAGGGGCCTGACGGACATATTTCGAGATATTTCTTCTTCTTGTTGTTCTTCTTCTGCACAGCTAAGCTGGAAGTGGCATTTGCAGCTCGCAATAGTGCAGAGTTATCTCAAAGAAAGGGGCCACGGTGTTTCTGTATCTCTATTATGTTGGTGCGGCTTCGGAACTTTTAAATATCTTGATATATCTCGAGAACTACGCATCTGATCAAAAAATATCATAGAACATAAAAAGTAGGAAACTTAATTCTCTACAAAAAAGGTCTCTTAACATTTTGCCATAGCTCGCTTCGTTTCCGAGATATTTGCAGATTTATCTCAAGGGAAGGGGCCTGACGGACATATTTCGAGATATTTCTTCTTCTTGTTGTTCTTCTTCTGCACAGCTAAGCTGGAAGTGGCATTTGCGGCTCGCACTAGTGTAGAGTTATCTCAAAGAAAGGGGCCACGGTGTTTCTGTATCTCTATTATGTTGGTGCGGCTTCGGAACTTTTAAATATCTCGATGTATCTCGAAAACTACGCTTCTGATCAAAAAATATCATAGAACATAAATTGTAGGAAACATAATTCTCTATAAAAAACGTCTCTTAACATTTTGCCATAGCTCGCTTCGTTTCCGAGATATTTGCAGATTCATCTCAAAGGAACTGGCCGGACGGACATATTTCGAGATATTTCTTCTTCTTGTTGTTCTTCCTCTGCACAGCTAAGCTGGAAGTGGCATTTGCAGCTCGCAATAGTGCAGAGTTATCTCAAAGAAAGGGGCCACGGCGTTTCTGTATCTCTATTATGTTGGTGCGGCTTGGGAACTTTTAAATATCTTGATATATCTCGAGAACTACGCATCTGATCAAAAAATATCATAGAACATAAAAAGTAGGAAACTTAATTCTCTACAAAAAAGGTCTCTTAACATTTTGCCATAGCTCGCTTCGTTTCCGAGATATTTGCAGATTTATCTCAAGGGAAGGGGCCTGACGGACATATTTCGAGATATTTCTTCTTCTTGTTGTTCTTCTTCTGCACAGCTAAGCTGGAAGTGGCATTTGCGGCTCGAACTAGTGCAGAGTTATCTCAAAGAAAGGGGCCACGGTGTTTCAGTATCTCTATTATGCTGGTGCGGCTTCGGAACTTTTAAATATCTTGATATATCTCGAGAACTACGCATCTGATCAAAAAATATCACAGAACATAAAAAGTAGGAAACTTAATTCTCTACAAAAAAGGTCTCTTAACATTTTGCCATAGCTCGCTTCGTTTCCGAGATATTTGCAGATTTATCTCAAGGGAAGGGGCCTGACGGACATATTTCGAGATATTTCTTCTTCTTGTTGTTCTTCTTCTGCACAGCTAAGCTGGAAGTGGCATTTGCGGCTCGCACTAGTGCAGAGTTATCTCAAAGAAAGGGGCCACGGTGTTTCTGTATCTCTATTATGTTGGTGCGGCTTCGGAACTTTTAAATACCTCGATATATCTCGAAAACTACGCATCTGATCAAAAAATATCATAGAACATAAAAAGTAGGAAACTTAATTCTCTACAAAAAAGGTCTCTTAACATTTTGCCATAGCTCGCTTCGTTTCCGAGATATGTGCAGATTTATCTCAAGGGAAGGGGCCTGACGGACATATTTCGAGATATTTCTTCTTCTTGTCGTTCTTCTTCTGCACAGCTAAGCTGGAAGTGGCATTTGTGGCTCGCACTAGTGCAGAGTTATCTCAAAGAAAGGGGCCACGGTGTTTCTGTATCTCTATTATGTTGGTGCGGCTTCGGAACTTTTAAATATCTCGATGTATCTCGAAAACTACGCTTCTGATCAAAAAATATCATAGAACATAAATTGTAGGAAACATAATTCTCTATAAAAAACGTCTCTTAACATTTTGCCATAGCTCGCTTCGTTTCCGAGATATTTGCAGATTCATCTCAAAGGAACTGGCCTGACGGACATATTTCGAGATATTTCTTCTTCTTGTTGTTCTTCCTCTGCACAGCTAAGCTGGAAATGGCATTTGCAGCTCGCAATAGTGCAGAGTTATCTCAAAGAAAGGGGCCACGGCGTTTCTGTATCTCTATTATGTTGGTGCGGCTTCGGAACTTTTAAATATCTTGATATATCTCGAGAACTACGCATCTGATCAAAAAATATCATAGAACATAAAAAGTAGGAAACTTAATTCTCTACAAAAAAGGTCTCTTAACATTTTGCCATAGCTCGCTTCGTTTCCGAGATATTTGCAGATTTATCTCAAGGGAAGGGGCCTGACGGACATATTTCGAGATATTTCTTCTTCTTGTTGTTCTTCTTCTGCACAGCTAAGCTGGAAGTGGCATTTGCGGCTCGAACTAGTGCAGAGTTATCTCAAAGAAAGGGGCCACGGTGTTTCAGTATCTCTATTATGCTGGTGCGGCTTCGGAACTTTTAAATATCTTGATATATCTCGAGAACTACGCATCTGATCAAAAAATATCATAGAACATAAAAAGTAGGAAACTTAATTCTCTACAAAAAAGGTCTCTTAACATTTTGCCATAGCTCGCTTCGTTTCCGAGATATTTGCAGATTTATCTCAAGGGAAGGGGCCTGACGGACATATTTCGAGATATTTCTTCTTCTTGTTGTTCTTCTTCTGCACAGCTAAGCTGGAAGTGGCATTTGCGGCTCGCACTAGTGCAGAGTTATCTCAAAGAAAGGGGCCACGGTGTTTCTGTATCTCTATTATGTTGGTGCGGCTTCGGAACTTTTAAATATCTCGATATATCTCGAAAACTACGCTTCTGATCAAAAAATATCATAGAACATAAATTGTAGGAAACAGAATTCTCTACAAAAAAGGTCTCTTAACATTTTGCCATAGCTCGCTTCGTTTCCGAGATATTTGCAGATATATCTCAAGGGAAGGGGCCTGCCGGACATATTTCGAGATATTTCTTCTTCTTGTTGTTCTTCTTCTGCACAGCTAAGCTGGAAGTGGCATTTGTGGCTCGCACTAGTGCAGAGTTATCTCAAAGAAAGGGGCCACGGTGTTTCTGTATCTCTATTATGTTGGTGCGGCTTCGGAACTTTTAAATACCTCGATATATCTCGAAAACTACGCATCTGATCAAAAAATATCATAGAACATAAAAAGTAGGAAACTTAATTCTCTACAAAAAAGGTCTCTTAACATTTTGCCATAGCTCGCTTCGTTTCCGAGATATGTGCAGATTTATCTCAAGGGAAGGGGCCTGACGGACATATTTCGAGATATTTCTTCTTCTTGTTGTTCTTCTTCTGCACAGCTAAGCTGGAAGTGGCATTTGTGGCTCGCACTAGTGCAGAGTTATCTCAAAGAAAGGGGCCACGGTGTTTCTGTATCTCTATTATGTTGGTGCGGCTTCGGAACTTTTAAATACCTCGATATATCTCGAAAACTACGCATCTGATCAAAAAATATCATAGAACATAAAAAGTAGGAAACTTAATTCTCTACAAAAAAGGTCTCTTAACATTTTGCCATAGCTCGCTTCGTTTCGGAGATATTTGCAGATTTATCTCAAGGGAAGGGGCCTGACGGACATATTTCGAGATATTTCTTCTTCTTGTTGTTCTTCCTCTGCACAGCTAAGCTGGAAGTGGCATTTGCAGCTCGCAATAGTGCAGAGTTATCTCAAAGAAAGGGGCCACGGCGTTTCTGTATCTCTATTATGTTGGTGCGGCTTCGGAACTTTTAAATATCTTGATATATCTCGAGAACTACGCATCTGATCAAAAAATATCATAGAACATAAAAAGTAGGAAACTTAATTCTCTACAAAAAAGGTCTCTTAACATTTTGCCATAGCTCGCTTCGTTTCCGAGATATTTGCAGATATATCTCAAGGGAAGGGGCCTGACGGACATATTTCGAGATATTTCTTCTTCTTGTTGATCTTCTTCTGCACAGCTAAGCTGGAAGTGGCATTTACAGCTCGCAATAGTGCAGAGTTATCTCAAAGAAAGGGGCCACGGTGTTTCTGTATCTCTATTATGTTGGTGCGGCTTCGGAACTTTTAAATATCTTGATATATCTCGAGAACTACGCATCTGATCAAAAAATATCATAGAACATAAAAAGTAGGAAACTTAATTCTCTACAAAAAAGGTCTCTTAACATTTTGCCATAGCTCTCTTCGTTTCCGAGATATTTGCAGATTTATCTCAAGGGAAGGGGCCTGACGGACATATTTCGAGATATTTCTTCTTCTTGTTGTTCTTCTTCTGCACAGCTAAGCTGGAAGTGGCATTTGCAGCTCGCAATAGTGCAGAGTTATCTCAAAGAAAGGGGCCACGGTGTTTCTGTATCTCTATTATGTTGGTGCGGCTTCGGAACTTTTAAATATCTTGATATATCTCGAGAACTACGCATCTGATCAAAAAATATCATAGAACATAAAAAGTAGGAAACTTAATTCTCTACAAAAAAGGTCTCTTAACATTTTGCCATAGCTCGCTTCGTTTCCGAGATATTTGCAGATTTATCTCAAGGGAAGGGGCCTGACGGACATATTTCGAGATATTTCTTCTTCTTGTTGTTCTTCTTCTGCACAGCTAAGCTGGAAGTGGCATTTGCGGCTCGCACTAGTGTAGAGTTATCTCAAAGAAAGGGGCCACGGTGTTTCTGTATCTCTATTATGTTGGTGCGGCTTCGGAACTTTTAAATATCTCGATGTATCTCGAAAACTACGCTTCTGATCAAAAAATATCATAGAACATAAATTGTAGGAAACATAATTCTCTATAAAAAACGTCTCTTAACATTTTGCCATAGCTCGCTTCGTTTCCGAGATATTTGCAGATTCATCTCAAAGGAACTGGCCTGACGGACATATTTCGAGATATTTCTTCTTCTTGTTGTTCTTCCTCTGCACAGCTAAGCTGGAAGTGGCATTTGCAGCTCGCAATAGTGCAGAGTTATCTCAAAGAAAGGGGCCACGGCGTTTCTGTATCTCTATTATGTTGGTGCGGCTTCGGAACTTTTAAATATCTTGATATATCTCGAGAACTACGCATCTGATCAAAAAATATCATAGAACATAAAAAGTAGGAAACTTAATTCTCTACAAAAAAGGTCTCTTAACATTTTGCCATAGCTCGCTTCGTTTCCGAGATATTTGCAGATTTATCTCAAGGGAAGGGGCCTGACGGACATATTTCGAGATATTTCTTCTTCTTGTTGTTCTTCTTCTGCACAGCTAAGCTGGAAGTGGCATTTGCGGCTCGAACTAGTGCAGAGTTATCTCAAAGAAAGGGGCCACGGTGTTTCAGTATCTCTATTATGCTGGTGCGGCTTCGGAACTTTTAAATATCTTGATATATCTCGAGAACTACGCATCTGATCAAAAAATATCATAGAACATAAAAAGTAGGAAACTTAATTCTCTACAAAAAAGGTCTCTTAACATTTTGCCATAGCTCGCTTCGTTTCCGAGATATTTGCAGATTTATCTCAAGGGAAGGGGCCTGACGGACATATTTCGAGATATTTCTTCTTCTTGTTGTTCTTCTTCTGCACAGCTAAGCTGGAAGTGGCATTTGCGGCTCGCACTAGTGCAGAGTTATCTCAAAGAAAGGGGCCACGGTGTTTCTGTATCTCTATTATGTTGGTGCGGCTTCGGAACTTTTAAATATCTCGATATATCTCGAAAACTACGCTTCTGATCAAAAAATATCATAGAACATAAATTGTAGGAAACAGAATTCTCTACAAAAAAGGTCTCTTAACATTTTGCCATAGCTCGCTTCGTTTCCGAGATATTTGCAGATATATCTCAAGGGAAGGGGCCTGCCGGACATATTTCGAGATATTTCTTCTTCTTGTTGTTCTTCTTCTGCACAGCTAAGCTGGAAGTGGCATTTGTGGCTCGCACTAGTGCAGAGTTATCTCAAAGAAAGGGGCCACGGTGTTTCTGTATCTCTATTATGTTGGTGCGGCTTCGGAACTTTTAAATACCTCGATATATCTCGAAAACTACGCATCTGATCAAAAAATATCATAGAACATAAAAAGTAGGAAACTTAATCCTCTACAAAAAAGGTCTCTTAACATTTTGCCATAGCTCGCTTCGTTTCCGAGATATGTGCAGATTTATCTCAAGGGAAGGGGCCTGACGGACATATTTCGAGATATTTCTTCTTCTTGTTGTTCTTCTTCTGCACAGCTAAGCTGGAAGTGGCAGTTGCGGCTCGCACTAGTGCAGAGTTATCTCAGAGAAAGGGGCCACGGTGTTTCTGTATCCCTATTCTGTTGGTGCGGCTTCGGAACTTTTAAATATCTCGATATATCTCGAAAACTACGCTTCTGATCAAAAAATATCATACAACATAAATTGTAGGAAACATAATTCTCTACAAAAAAGGTCTCTCAACATTTTGCCATAGCTCGCTTCGTTTCCGAGATATTTGCAGATATATCTCAAGGGAAGGGGCCTGACGGACATATTTCGAGATATTTCTTCTTCTTGTTGATCTTCTTCTGCACAGCTAAGCTGGAAGTGGCATTTACAGCTCGCAATAGTGCAGAGTTATCTCAAAGAAAGGGGCCACGGTGTTTCTGTATCTCTATTATGTTGGTGCGGCTTCGGAACTTTTAAATATCTTGATA
The DNA here is from genome assembly GCF_051020975.1 of Osmia lignaria lignaria. Classification (NCBI taxonomy): domain Eukaryota; kingdom Metazoa; phylum Arthropoda; class Insecta; order Hymenoptera; family Megachilidae; genus Osmia; species Osmia lignaria. The sequence goes on from NW_027478161.1 coordinate 5,694,533, forward strand.
TATCTCGAGAACTACGCATCTGATCAAAAAATATCATAGAACATAAAAAGTAGGAAACTTAATTCTCTACAAAAAAGGTCTCTTAACATTTTGCCATAGCTCTCTTCGTTTCCGAGATATTTGCAGATTTATCTCAAGGGAAGGGGCCTGACGGACATATTTCGAGATATTTCTTCTTCTTGTTGTTCTTCTTCTGCACAGCTAAGCTGGAAGTGGCATTTGCAGCTCGCAATAGTGCAGAGTTATCTCAAAGAAAGGGGCCACGGTGTTTCTGTATCTCTATTATGTTGGTGCGGCTTCGGAACTTTTAAATATCTTGATATATCTCGAGAACTACGCATCTGATCAAAAAATATCATAGAACATAAAAAGTAGGAAACTTAATTCTCTACAAAAAAGGTCTCTTAACATTTTGCCATAGCTCGCTTCGTTTCCGAGATATTTGCAGATTTATCTCAAGGGAAGGGGCCTGACGGACATATTTCGAGATATTTCTTCTTCTTGTTGTTCTTCTTCTGCACAGCTAAGCTGGAAGTGGCATTTGCGGCTCGCACTAGTGTAGAGTTATCTCAAAGAAAGGGGCCACGGTGTTTCTGTATCTCTATTATGTTGGTGCGGCTTCGGAACTTTTAAATATCTCGATGTATCTCGAAAACTACGCTTCTGATCAAAAAATATCATAGAACATAAATTGTAGGAAACATAATTCTCTATAAAAAACGTCTCTTAACATTTTGCCATAGCTCGCTTCGTTTCCGAGATATTTGCAGATTCATCTCAAAGGAACTGGCCTGACGGACATATTTCGAGATATTTCTTCTTCTTGTTGTTCTTCCTCTGCACAGCTAAGCTGGAAGTGGCATTTGCAGCTCGCAATAGTGCAGAGTTATCTCAAAGAAAGGGGCCACGGCGTTTCTGTATCTCTATTATGTTGGTGCGGCTTCGGAACTTTTAAATATCTTGATATATCTCGAGAACTACGCATCTGATCAAAAAATATCATAGAACATAAAAAGTAGGAAACTTAATTCTCTACAAAAAAGGTCTCTTAACATTTTGCCATAGCTCGCTTCGTTTCCGAGATATTTGCAGATTTATCTCAAGGGAAGGGGCCTGACGGACATATTTCGAGATATTTCTTCTTCTTGTTGTTCTTCTTCTGCACAGCTAAGCTGGAAGTGGCATTTGCGGCTCGAACTAGTGCAGAGTTATCTCAAAGAAAGGGGCCACGGTGTTTCAGTATCTCTATTATGTTGGTGCGGCTTCGGAACTTTTAAATATCTTGATATATCTCGAGAACTACGCATCTGATCAAAAAATATCATAGAACATAAAAAGTAGGAAACTTAATTCTCTACAAAAAAGGTCTCTTAACATTTTGCCATAGCTCGCTTCGTTTCCGAGATATTTGCAGATTTATCTCAAGGGAAGGGGCCTGACGGACATATTTCGAGATATTTCTTCTTCTTGTTGTTCTTCTTCTGCACAGCTAAGCTGGAAGTGGCATTTGCGGCTCGCACTAGTGCAGAGTTATCTCAAAGAAAGGGGCCACGGTGTTTCTGTATCTCTATTATGTTGGTGCGGCTTCGGAACTTTTAAATATCTCGATATATCTCGAAAACTACGCTTCTGATCAAAAAATATCATAGAACATAAATTGTAGGAAACAGAATTCTCTACAAAAAAGGTCTCTTAACATTTTGCCATAGCTCGCTTCGTTTCCGAGATATTTGCAGATATATCTCAAGGGAAGGGGCCTGCCGGACATATTTCGAGATATTTCTTCTTCTTGTTGTTCTTCTTCTGCACAGCTAAGCTGGAAGTGGCATTTGTGGCTCGCACTAGTGCAGAGTTATCTCAAAGAAAGGGGCCACGGTGTTTCTGTATCTCTATTATGTTGGTGCGGCTTCGGAACTTTTAAATATCTCGATATATCTCGAAAACTACGCTTCTGATCAAAAAATATCATAGAACATAAATTGTAGGAAACTTAATTCTCTACAAAAAAGGTCTCTTAACATTTTGCCATAGCTCGCTTCGTTTCGGAGATATTTGCAGATTTATCTCAAGGGAAGGGGCCTGACGGACATATTTCGAGATATTTCTTCTTCTTGTTGTTCTTCTTCTGCACAGCTAAGCTGGAAGTGGCATTTGTGGCTCGCACTAGTGCAGAGTTATCTCAAAGAAAGGGGCCACGGTGTTTCTGTATCTCTATTATGTTGGTGCGGCTTCGGAACTTTTAAATATCTCGATATATCTCGAAAACTACGCTTCTGATCAAAAAATATCATAGAACATAAATTGTAGGAAACATAATTCTCTACGAAAAACGTCTCTTAAGATTTTGCCATAGCTCGCTTCGGTTCCGAGATATTTGCAGATTCAGCTCAAAGGAACGGGCCTGACGGACATATTTCGAGATACTTCTTCTTCTTGTTGTTCTTCTTCTGCACAGCTAAGCTGGAAGTGGCATTTGCAGCTCGCACTAGTGCAGAGTTATCTCAAAGAAAGGGGCCACGGTGTTTCTGTATCTCTATTATGTTGGTGCGGCTTCGGAACTTTTAAATATCTCGATATATCTCGAAAACTACGCTTCTGATCAAAAAATATCATAGAACATAAATTGTAGGAAACATAATTCTCTACAAAAAAGGTCTCTTAACATTTTGCCATAGCTCGCTTCGTTTCCGAGATATTTGCAGATTTATCTCAAGGGAAGGGGCCTGACGGACATATTTCGAGATATTTCTTCTTCTTGTTGTTCTTCCTCTGCACAGCTAAGCTGGAAGTGGCATTTGCAGCTCGCAATAGTGCAGAGTTATCTCAAGGAAAGGGGCCACGGCGTTTCTGTATCTCAATTATGTTGGTGCGGCTTCGGAACTTTTAAATATCTTGATATATCTCGAGAACTACGCATCTGATCAAAAAATATCATAGAACATAAAAAGTAGGAAACTTAATTCTCTACAAAAAAGGTCTCTTAACATTTTGCCATAGCTCGCTTCGTTTCCGAGATATTTGCAGATTCAGATCAAAGGAACGGGCCTGACGGACATATTTCGAGATACTTCTTCTTCTTGTTGTTCTTCTTCTGCACAGCTAAGCTGGAAGTGGCATTTGCAGCTCGCACTAGTGCAGAGTTATCTCAAAGAAAGGGGCCACGGTGTTTCTGTATCTCTATTATGTTGGTGCGGCTTCGGAACTTTTAAATATCTCGATATATCTCGAAAACTACGCTTCTGATCAAAAAATATCATAGAACATAAATTGTAGGAAACATAATTCTCTACAAAAAAGGTCTCTTAACATTTTGCCATAGCTCGCTTCGTTTCCGAGATATTTGCAGATTTATCTCAAGGGAAGGGGCCTGACGGACATATTTCGAGATATTTCTTCTTCTTGTTGTTCTTCCTCTGCACAGCTAAGCTGTAAGTGGCATTTGCAGCTCGCAATAGTGCAGAGTTATCTCAAGGAAAGGGGCCACGGCGTTTCTGTATCTCTATTATGTTGGTGCGGCTTCGGAACTTTTAAATATCTTGATATATCTCGAGAACTACGCATCTGATCAAAAAATATCATAGAACATAAAAAGTAGGAAACTTAATTCTCTACAAAAAAGGTCTCTTAACATTTTGCCATAGCTCGCTTCGTTTCCGAGATATTTGCAGATTTATCTCAAGGGTAGGGGCCTGACGGACATATTTCGAGGTATTTCTTCTTCTTGTTGTTCTTCTTCTGCACAGCTAAGCTGGAAGTGGCATTTGCGGCTCGCACTAGTGCAGAGTTATCTCAAAGAAAGGGGCCACGGTGTTTCTGTATCTCTATTATGTTGGTGCGGCTTCGGAACTTTTAAATATCTCGATATATCTCGAAAACTACGCTTCTGATCAAAAAATACCATAGAACATAAATTGTAGGAAACAGAATTCTCTACAAAAAAGGTCTCTTAACATTTTGCCATAGCTCGCTTCGTTTCCGAGATATTTGCAGATTTATCTCAAGGGAAGGGGCCTGACGGACATATTTCGAGATATTTCTTCTTCTTGTTGTTCTTCTTCTGCACAGCTAAGCTGGAAGTGGCATTTGCGGCTCGCACTAGTGCAGAGTTATCTCAAAGAAAGGGGCCACGGTGTTTCTGTATCTCTATTATGTTGGTGCGGCTTCGGAACTTTTAAATATCTCGATATATCTCGAAAACTACGCTTCTGATCAAAAAATATCATAGAACATAAATTGTAGGAAACAGAATTCTCTACAAAAAAGGTCTCTTAACATTTTGCCATAGCTCGCTTCGTTTCCGAGATATTTGCAGATATATCTCAAGGGAAGGGGCCTGCCGGACATATTTCGAGATATTTCTTCTTCTTGTTGTTCTTCTTCTGCACAGCTAAGCTGGAAGTGGCATTTGTGGCTCGCACTAGTGCAGAGTTATCTCAAAGAAAGGGGCCACGGTGTTTCTGTATCTCTATTATGTTGGTGCGGCTTCGGAACTTTTAAATATCTCGATATATCTCGAAAACTACGCTTCTGATCAAAAAATATCATAGAACATAAATTGTAGGAAACTTAATTCTCTACAAAAAAGGTCTCTTAACATTTTGCCATAGCTCGCTTCGTTTCGGAGATATTTGCAGATTTATCTCAAGGGAAGGGGCCTGACGGACATATTTCGAGATATTTCTTCTTCTTGTTGTTCTTCTTCTGCACAGCTAAGCTGGAAGTGGCATTTGTGGCTCGCACTAGTGCAGAGTTATCTCAAAGAAAGGGGCCACGGTGTTTCTGTATCTCTATTATGTTGGTGCGGCTTCGGAACTTTTAAATATCTCGATATATCTCGAAAACTACGCTTCTGATCAAAAAATATCATAGAACATAAATTGTAGGAAACATAATTCTCTACGAAAAACGTCTCTTAAGATTTTGCCATAGCTCGCTTCGTTTCCGAGATATTTGCAGATTCAGCTCAAAGGAACGGGCCTGACGGACATATTTCGAGATACTTCTTCTTCTTGTTGTTCTTCTTCTGCACAGCTAAGCTGGAAGTGGCATTTGCAGCTCGCACTAGTGCAGAGTTATCTCAAAGAAAGGGGCCACGGTGTTTCTGTATCTCTATTATGTTGGTGCGGCTTCGGAACTTTTAAATATCTCGATATATCTCGAAAACTACGCTTCTGATCAAAAAATATCATAGAACATAAATTGTAGGAAACATAATTCTCTACAAAAAAGGTCTCTTAACATTTTGCCATAGCTCGCTTCGTTTCCGAGATATTTGCAGATTTATCTCAAGGGAAGGGGCCTGACGGACATATTTCGAGATATTTCTTCTTCTTGTTGTTCTTCCTCTGCACAGCTAAGCTGGAAGTGGCATTTGCAGCTCGCAATAGTGCAGAGTTATCTCAAGGAAAGGGGCCACGGCGTTTCTGTATCTCAATTATGTTGGTGCGGCTTCGGAACTTTTAAATATCTTGATATATCTCGAGAACTACGCATCTGATCAAAAAATATCATAGAACATAAAAAGTAGGAAACTTAATTCTCTACAAAAAAGGTCTCTTAACATTTTGCCATAGCTCGCTTCGTTTCCGAGATATTTGCAGATTCAGATCAAAGGAACGGGCCTGACGGACATATTTCGAGATACTTCTTCTTCTTGTTGTTCTTCTTCTGCACAGCTAAGCTGGAAGTGGCATTTGCAGCTCGCACTAGTGCAGAGTTATCTCAAAGAAAGGGGCCACGGTGTTTCTGTATCTCTATTATGTTGGTGCGGCTTCGGAACTTTTAAATATCTCGATATATCTCGAAAACTACGCTTCTGATCAAAAAATATCATAGAACATAAATTGTAGGAAACATAATTCTCTACAAAAAAGGTCTCTTAACATTTTGCCATAGCTCGCTTCGTTTCCGAGATATTTGCAGATTTATCTCAAGGGAAGGGGCCTGACGGACATATTTCGAGATATTTCTTCTTCTTGTTGTTCTTCCTCTGCACAGCTAAGCTGTAAGTGGCATTTGCAGCTCGCAATAGTGCAGAGTTATCTCAAGGAAAGGGGCCACGGCGTTTCTGTATCTCTATTATGTTGGTGCGGCTTCGGAACTTTTAAATATCTTGATATATCTCGAGAACTACGCATCTGATCAAAAAATATCATAGAACATAAAAAGTAGGAAACTTAATTCTCTACAAAAAAGGTCTCTTAACATTTTGCCATAGCTCGCTTCGTTTCCGAGATATTTGCAGATTTATCTCAAGGGTAGGGGCCTGACGGACATATTTCGAGGTATTTCTTCTTCTTGTTGTTCTTCTTCTGCACAGCTAAGCTGGAAGTGGCATTTGCGGCTCGCACTAGTGCAGAGTTATCTCAAAGAAAGGGGCCACGGTGTTTCTGTATCTCTATTATGTTGGTGCGGCTTCGGAACTTTTAAATATCTCGATATATCTCGAAAACTACGCTTCTGATCAAAAAATACCATAGAACATAAATTGTAGGAAACAGAATTCTCTACAAAAAAGGTCTCTTAACATTTTGCCATAGCTCGCTTCGTTTCCGAGATATTTGCAGATTTATCTCAAGGGAAGGGGCCTGACGGACATATTTCGAGATATTTCTTCTTCTTGTTGTTCTTCTTCTGCACAGCTAAGCTGGAAGTGGCATTTGCGGCTCGCACTAGTGCAGAGTTATCTCAAAGAAAGGGGCCACGGTGTTTCTGTATCTCTATTATGTTGGTGCGGCTTCGGAACTTTTAAATATCTCGATATATCTCGAAAACTACGCTTCTGATCAAAAAATATCATAGAACATAAATTGTAGGAAACAGAATTCTCTACAAAAAAGGTCTCTTAACATTTTGCCATAGCTCGCTTCGTTTCCGAGATATTTGCAGATATATCTCAAGGGAAGGGGCCTGCCGGACATATTTCGAGATATTTCTTCTTCTTGTTGTTCTTCTTCTGCACAGCTAAGCTGGAAGTGGCATTTGTGGCTCGCACTAGTGCAGAGTTATCTCAAAGAAAGGGGCCACGGTGTTTCTGTATCTCTATTATGTTGGTGCGGCTTCGGAACTTTTAAATATCTCGATATATCTCGAAAACTACGCTTCTGATCAAAAAATATCATAGAACATAAATTGTAGGAAACTTAATTCTCTACAAAAAAGGTCTCTTAACATTTTGCCATAGCTCGCTTCGTTTCGGAGATATTTGCAGATTTATCTCAAGGGAAGGGGCCTGACGGACATATTTCGAGATATTTCTTCTTCTTGTTGTTCTTCTTCTGCACAGCTAAGCTGGAAGTGGCATTTGTGGCTCGCACTAGTGCAGAGTTATCTCAAAGAAAGGGGCCACGGTGTTTCTGTATCTCTATTATGTTGGTGCGGCTTCGGAACTTTTAAATATCTCGATATATCTCGAAAACTACGCTTCTGATCAAAAAATATCATAGAACATAAATTGTAGGAAACATAATTCTCTACAAAAAACGTCTCTTAAGATTTTGCCATAGCTCGCTTCGTTTCCGAGATATTTGCAGATTCAGCTCAAAGGAACGGGCCTGACGGACATATTTCGAGATACTTCTTCTTCTTGTTGTTCTTCCTCTGCACAGCTAAGCTGGAAGTGGCATTTGCAGCTCGCAATAGTGCAGAGTTATCTCAAGGAAAGGGGCCACGGCGTTTCTGTATCTCTATTATGTTGGTGCGGCTTCGGAACTTTTAAATATCTTGATATATCTCGAGAACTACGCATCTGATCAAAAAATATCATAGAACATAAAAAGTAGGAAACTTAATTCTCTACAAAAAAGGTCTCTTAACATTTTGCCATAGCTCGCTTCGTTTCCGAGATATTTGCAGATTTATCTCAAGGGAAGGGGCCTGACGGACATATTTCGAGGTATTTCTTCTTCTTGTTGTTCTTCTTCTGCACAGCTAAGCTGGAAGTGGCATTTGCGGCTCGCACTAGTGCAGAGTTATCTCAAAGAAAGGGGCCACGGTGTTTCTGTATCTCTATTATGTTGGTGCGGCTTCGGAACTTTTAAATATCTCGATATATCTCGAAAACTACGCTTCTGATCAAAAAATATCATAGAACATAAATTGTAGGAAACAGAATTCTCTACAAAAAAGGTCTCTTAACATTTTGCCATAGCTCGCTTCGTTTCCGAGATATTTGCAGATATATCTCAAGGGAAGGGGCCTGCCGGACATATTTCGAGATATTTCTTCTTCTTGTTGTTCTTCTTCTGCACAGCTAAGCTGGAAGTGGCATTTGTGGCTCGCACTAGTGCAGAGTTATCTCAAAGAAAGGGGCCACGGTGTTTCTGTATCTCTATTATGTTGGTGCGGCTTCGGAACTTTTAAATATCTCGATATATCTCGAAAACTACGCTTCTGATCAAAAAATATCATAGAACATAAATTGTAGGAAACTTAATTCTCTACAAAAAAGGTCTCTTAACATTTTGCCATAGCTCGCTTCGTTTCCGAGATATTTGCAGATTCAGCTCAAAGGAACGGGCCTGACGGACATATTTCGAGATACTTCTTCTTCTTGTTGTTCTTCTTCTGCACAGCTAAGCTGGAAGTGGCATTTGCAGCTCGCACTAGTGCAGAGTTATCTCAAAGAAAGGGGCCACGGTGTTTCTGTATCTCTATTATGTTGGTGCGGCTTCGGAACTTTTAAATATCTCGATATATCTCGAAAACTACGCTTCTGATCAAAAAATATCATAGAACATAAATTGTAGGAAACATAATTCTCTACAAAAAAGGTCTCTTAACATTTTGCCATAGCTCGCTTCGTTTCCGAGATATTTGCAGATTTATCTCAAGGGAAGGGGCCTGACGGACATATTTCGAGATATTTCTTCTTCTTGTTGTTCTTCCTCTGCACAGCTAAGCTGGAAGTGGCATTTGCAGCTCGCAATAGTGCAGAGTTATCTCAAGGAAAGGGGCCACGGCGTTTCTGTATCTCTATTATGTTGGTGCGGCTTCGGAACTTTTAAATATCTTGATATATCTCGAGAACTACGCATCTGATCAAAAAATATCATAGAACATAAAAAGTAGGAAACTTAATTCTCTACAAAAAAGGTCTCTTAACATTTTGCCATAGCTCGCTTCGTTTCCGAGATATTTGCAGATTTATCTCAAGGGAAGGGGCCTGACGGACATATTTCGAGGTATTTCTTCTTCTTGTTGTTCTTCTTCTGCACAGCTAAGCTGGAAGTGGCATTTGTGGCTCGCACTAGTGCAGAGTTATCTCAAAGAAAGGGGCCACGGTGTTTCTGTATCTCTATTATGTTGGTGCGGCTTCGGAACTTTTAAATATCTCGCTATATCTCGAAAACTACGCTTCTGATCAAAAAATATCATAGAACATAAATTGTAGAAAACTTAATTCTCTACAAAAAAGGTCTCTTAACATTTTGCCATAGCTCGCTTCGTTTCCGAGATATTTGCAGATTTATCTCAAGGGAAGGGGCCTGACGGACATATTTCGAGATATTTCTTCTTCTTGTTGTTCTTCTTCTGCACAGCTAAGCTGGAAGTGGCATTTGCGGCTCGCACTAGTGCAGAGTTATCTCAAAGAAAGGGGCCACGGTGTTTCTGTATCTCTATTATGTTGGTGCGGCTTCGGAACTTTTAAATATCTTGATATATCTCGAGAACTACGCATCTGATCAAAAAATATCATAGAACATAAAAAGTAGGAAACTTAATTCTCTACAAAAAAGGTCTCTTAACATTTTGCCATAGCTCGCTTCGTTTCCGAGATATTTGCAGATATATCTCAAGGGAAGGGGCCTGCCGGACATATTTCGAGATATTTCTTCTTCTTGTTGTTCTTCTTCTGCACAGCTAAGCTGGAAGTGGCATTTGTGGCTCGCACTAGTGCAGAGTTATCTCAAAGAAAGGGGCCACGGTGTTTCTGTATCTCTATTATGTTGGTGCGGCTTCGGAACTTTTAAATATCTCGATATATCTCGAAAACTACGCTTCTGATCAAAAAATATCATAGAACATAAATTGTAGGAAACTTAATTCTCTACAAAAAAGGTCTCTTAACATTTTGCCATAGCTCGCTTCGTTTCCGAGATATTTGCAGATATATCTCAAGGGAAGGGGCCTGCCGGACATATTTCGAGATATTTCTTCTTCTTGTTGTTCTTCTTCTGCACAGCTAAGCTGGAAGTGGCATTTGTGGCTCGCACTAGTGCAGAGTTATCTCAAAGAAAGGGGCCACGGTGTTTCTGTATCTCTATTATGTTGGTGCGGCTTCGGAACTTTTAAATATCTCGATATATCTCGAAAACTACGCTTCTGATCAAAAAATATCATAGAACATAAATTGTAGGAAACTTAATTCTCTACAAAAAAGGTCTCTTAACATTTTGCCATAGCTCGCTTCGTTTCCGAGATATTTGCAGATTCAGCTCAAAGGAACGGGCCTGACGGACATATTTCGAGATACTTCTTCTTCTTGTTGTTCTTCTTCTGCACAGCTAAGCTGGAAGTGGCATTTGCAGCTCGCACTAGTGCAGAGTTATCTCAAAGAAAGGGGCCACGGTGTTTCTGTATCTCTATTATGTTGGTGCGGCTTCGGAACTTTTAAATATCTCGATATATCTCGAAAACTACGCTTCTGATCAAAAAATATCATAGAACATAAATTGTAGGAAACATAATTCTCTACAAAAAAGGTCTCTTAACATTTTGCCATAGCTCGCTTCGTTTCCGAGATATTTGCAGATTTATCTCAAGGGAAGGGGCCTGACGGACATATTTCGAGATATTTCTTCTTCTTGTTGTTCTTCCTCTGCACAGCTAAGCTGGAAGTGGCATTTGCAGCTCGCAATAGTGCAGAGTTATCTCAAGGAAAGGGGCCACGGCGTTTCTGTATCTCTATTATGTTGGTGCGGCTTCGGAACTTTTAAATATCTTGATATATCTCGAGAACTACGCATCTGATCAAAAAATATCATAGAACATAAAAAGTAGGAAACTTAATTCTCTACAAAAAAGGTCTCTTAACATTTTGCCATAGCTCGCTTCGTTTCCGAGATATTTGCAGATTTATCTCAAGGGAAGGGGCCTGACGGACATATTTCGAGGTATTTCTTCTTCTTGTTGTTCTTCTTCTGCACAGCTAAGCTGGAAGTGGCATTTGCGGCTCGCACTAGTGCAGAGTTATCTCAAAGAAAGGGGCCACGGTGTTTCTGTATCTCTATTATGTTGGTGCGGCTTCGGAACTTTTAAATATCTCGATATATCTCGAAAACTACGCTTCTGATCAAAAAATATCATAGAACATAAATTGTAGGAAACAGAATTCTCTACAAAAAAGGTCTCTTAACATTTTGCCATAGCTCGCTTCGTTTCCGAGATATTTGCAGATATATCTCAAGGGAAGGGGCCTGCCGGACATATTTCGAGATATTTCTTCTTCTTGTTGTTCTTCTTCTGCACAGCTAAGCTGGAAGTGGCATTTGTGGCTCGCACTAGTGCAGAGTTATCTCAAAGAAAGGGGCCACGGTGTTTCTGTATCTCTATTATGTTGGTGCGGCTTCGGAACTTTTAAATATCTCGATATATCTCGAAAACTACGCTTCTGATCAAAAAATATCATAGAACATAAATTGTAGAAAACTTAATTCTCTACAAAAAAGGTCTCTTAACATTTTGCCATAGCTCGCTTCGTTTCCGAGATATTTGCAGATTTATCTCAAGGGAAGGGGCCTGACGGACATATTTCGAGATATTTCTTCTTCTTGTTGTTCTTCTTCTGCACAGCTAAGCTGGAAGTGGCATTTGCGGCTCGCACTAGTGCAGAGTTATCTCAAAGAAAGGGGCCACGGTGTTTCTGTATCTCTATTATGTTGGTGCGGCTTCGGAACTTTTAAATATCTCGATATATCTCGAAAACTACGCTTCTGATCAAAAAATATCATAGAACATAAATTGTAGGAAACAGAATTCTCTACAAAAAAGGTCTCTTAACATTTTGCCATAGCTCGCTTCGTTTCCGAGATATTTGCAGATATATCTCAAGGGAAGGGGCCTGCCGGACATATTTCGAGATATTTCTTCTTCTTGTTGTTCTTCTTCTGCACAGCTAAGCTGGAAGTGGCATTTGTGGCTCGCACTAGTGCAGAGTTATCTCAAAGAAAGGGGCCACGGTGTTTCTGTATCTCTATTATGTTGGTGCGGCTTCGGAACTTTTAAATATCTCGATATATCTCGAAAACTACGCTTCTGATCAAAAAATATCATAGAACATAAATTGTAGGAAACTTAATTCTCTACAAAAAAGGTCTCTTAACATTTTGCCATAGCTCGCTTCGTTTCCGAGATATTTGCAGATTTATCTCAAGGGAAGGGGCCTGACGGACATATTTCGAGATATTTCTTCTTCTTGTTGTTCTTCTTCTGCACAGCTAAGCTGGAAGTGGCATTTGCGGCTCGCACTAGTGCAGAGTTATCTCAAAGAAAGGGGCCACGGTGTTTCTGTATCTCCATTATGTTGGTGCGGCTTCGGAACTTTTAAATATCTCGATATATCTCGAAAACTACGCTTCTGATCAAAAAATATCATAGAACATAAATTGTAGGAAACAGAATTCTCTACAAAAAAGGTCTCTTAACATTTTGCCATAGCTCGCTTCGTTTCCGAGATATTTGCAGATATATCTCAAGGGAAGGGGCCTGCCGGACATATTTCGAGATATTTCTTCTTCTTGTTGTTCTTCTTCTGCACAGCTAAGCTGGAAGTGGCATTTGTGGCTCGCACTAGTGCAGAGTTATCTCAAAGAAAGGGGCCACGGTGTTTCTGTATCTCTATTATGTTGGTGCGGCTTCGGAACTTTTAAATATCTCGATATATCTCGAAAACTACGCTTCTGATCAAAAAATATCATAGAACATAAATTGTAGGAAACATAATTCTCTACAAAAAACGTCTCTTAAGATTTTGCCATAGCTCGCTTCGTTTCCGAGATATTTGCAGATTCAGCTCAAAGGAACGGGCCTGACGGACATATTTCGAGATACTTCTTCTTCTTGTTGTTCTTCTTCTGCACAGCTAAGCTGGAAGTGGCATTTGCAGCTCGCACTAGTGCAGAGTTATCTCAAAGAAAGGGGCCACGGTGTTTCTGTATCTCTATTATGTTGGTGCGGCTTCGGAACTTTTAAATATCTCGATATATCTCGAAAACTACGCTTCTGATCAAAAAATATCATAGAACATAAATTGTAGGAAACATAATTCTCTACAAAAAAGGTCTCTTAACATTTTGCCATAGCTCGCTTCGTTTCCGAGATATTTGCAGATTTATCTCAAGGGAAGGGGCCTGACGGACATATTTCGAGATATTTCTTCTTCTTGTTGTTCTTCTTCTGCACAGCTAAGCTGGAAGTGGCATTTGCGGCTCGCACTAGTGCAGAGTTATCTCAAAGAAAGGGGCCACGGTGTTTCTGTATCTCTATTATGTTGGTGCGGCTTCGGAACTTTTAAATATCTCGATATATCTCGAAAACTACGCTTCTGATCAAAAAATATCATAGAACATAAATTGTAGGAAACATAATTCTCTACAAAAAAGGTCTCTTAACATTTTGCCATAGCTCGCTTCGTTTCCGAGATATTTGCAGATTTATCTCAAGGGAAGGGGCCTGACGGACATATTTCGAGATATTTCTTCTTCTTGTTGTTCTTCTTCTGCACAGCTAAGCTGGAAGTGGCATTTGCGGCTCGCACTAGTGCAGAGTTATCTCAAAGAAAGGGGCCACGGTGTTTCTGTATCTCTATTATGTTGGTGCGGCTTCGGAACTTTTAAATATCTCGATGTATCTCGAAAACTACGCTTCTGATCAAAAAATATCATAGAACATAAATTGTAGGAAACATAATTCTCTATAAAAAACGTCTCTTAACATTTTGCCATAGCTCGCTTCGTTTCCGAGATATTTGCAGATTAATCTCAAAGGAACTGGCCTGACGGACATATTTCGAGATATTTCTTCTTCTTGTTGTTCTTCCTCTGCACAGCTAAGCTGGAAGTGGCATTTGCAGCTCGCAATAGTGCAGAGTTATCTCAAAGAAAGGGGCCACGGCGTTTCTGTATCTCTATTATGTTGGTGCGGCTTCGGAACTTTTAAATATCTTGATATATCTCGAGAACTACGCATTTGATCAAAAAATATCATAGAACATAAAAAGTAGGAAACTTAATTCTCTACAAAAAAGGTCTCTTAACATTTTGCCATAGCTCGCTTCGTTTCCGAGATATTTGCAGATTTATCTCAAGGGAAGGGGCCTGACGGACATATTTCGAGATATTTCTTCTTCTTGTTGTTCTTCTTCTGCACAGCTAAGCTGGAAGTGGCATTTGTGGCTCGCACTAGTGCAGAGTTATCTCAAAGAAAGGGGCCACGGTGTTTCTGTATCTCTATTATGTTGGTGCGGCTTCGGAACTTTTAAATATCTCGATATATCTCGAAAACTACGCTTCTGATCAAAAAATATCATAGAACATAAATTGTAGGAAACTTAATTCTCTACAAAAAAGGTCTCTTAACATTTTGCCATAGCTCGCTTCGTTTCCGAGATATTTGCAGATTTATCTCAAGGGAAGGGGCCTGACGGACATATTTCGAGATATTTCTTCTTCTTGTTGTTCTTCTTCTGCACAGCTAAGCTGGAAGTGGCATTTGCGGCTCGCACTAGTGCAGAGTTATCTCAAAGAAAGGGGCCACGGTGTTTCTGTATCTCTATTATGTTGGTGCGGCTTCGGAACTTTTAAATATCTCGATATATCTCGAAAACTACGCTTCTGATCAAAAAATATCATAGAACATAAATTGTAGGAAACAGAATTCTCTACAAAAAAGGTCTCTTAACATTTTGCCATAGCTCGCTTCGTTTCCGAGATATTTGCAGATATATCTCAAGGGAAGGGGCCTGCCGGACATATTTCGAGATATTTCTTCTTCTTGTTGTTCTTCTTCTGCACAGCTAAGCTGGAAGTGGCATTTGTGGCTCGCACTAGTGCAGAGTTATCTCAAAGAAAGGGGCCACGGTGTTTCTGTATCTCTATTATGTTGGTGCGGCTTCGGAACTTTTAAATATCTCGATATATCTCGAAAACTACGCTTCTGATCAAAAAATATCATAGAACATAAATTGTAGGAAACATAATTCTCTACAAAAAAGGTCTCTTAACATTTTGCCATAGCTCGCTTCGTTTCCGAGATATTTGCAGATTCAGCTCAAAGGAACGGGCCTGACGGACATATTTCGAGATACTTCTTCTTCTTGTTGTTCTTCTTCTGCACAGCTAAGCTGGAAGTGGCATTTGCAGCTCGCACTAGTGCAGAGTTATCTCAAAGAAAGGGGCCACGGTGTTTCTGTATCTCTATTATGTTGGTGCGGCTTCGGAACTTTTAAATATCTCGATATATCTCGAAAACTACGCTTCTGATCAAAAAATATCATAGAACATAAATTGTAGGAAACATAATTCTCTACAAAAAAGGTCTCTTAACATTTTGCCATAGCTCGCTTCGTTTCCGAGATATTTGCAGATTTATCTCAAGGGAAGGGGCCTGACGGACATATTTCGAGATATTTCTTCTTCTTGTTGTTCTTCCTCTGCACAGCTAAGCTGGAAGTGGCATTTGCAGCTCGCAATAGTGCAGAGTTATCTCAAGGAAAGGGGCCACGGTGTTTCTGTATCTCTATTATGTTGGTGCGGCTTCGGAACTTTTAAATATCTTGATATATCTCGAGAACTACGCATCTGATCAAAAAATATCATAGAACATAAAAAGTAGGAAACTTAATTCTCTACAAAAAAGGTCTCTTAACATTTTGCCATAGCTCGCTTCGTTTCCGAGATATTTGCAGATTTATCTCAAGGGAAGGGGCCTGACGGACATATTTCGAGGTATTTCTTCTTCTTGTTGTTCTTCTTCTGCACAGCTAAGCTGGAAGTGGCATTTGCGGCTCGCACTAGTGCAGAGTTATCTCAAAGAAAGGGGCCACGGTGTTTCTGTATCTCTATTATGTTGGTGCGGCTTCGGAACTTTTAAATATCTCGATATATCTCGAAAACTACGCTTCTGATCAAAAAATATCATAGAACATAAATTGTAGGAAACAGAATTCTCTACAAAAAAGGTCTCTTAACATTTTGCCATAGCTCGCTTCGTTTCCGAGATATTTGCAGATATATCTCAAGGGAAGGGGCCTGCCGGACATATTTCGAGATATTTCTTCTTCTTGTTGTTCTTCTTCTGCACAGCTAAGCTGGAAGTGGCATTTGTGGCTCGCACTAGTGCAGAGTTATCTCAAAGAAAGGGGCCACGGTGTTTCTGTATCTCTATTATGTTGGTGCGGCTTCGGAACTTTTAAATATCTCGATATATCTCGAAAACTACGCTTCTGATCAAAAAATATCATAGAACATAAATTGTAGAAAACTTAATTCTCTACAAAAAAGGTCTCTTAACATTTTGCCATAGCTCGCTTCGTTTCCGAGATATTTGCAGATTTATCTCAAGGGAAGGGGCCTGACGGACATATTTCGAGATATTTCTTCTTCTTGTTGTTCTTCTTCTGCACAGCTAAGCTGGAAGTGGCATTTGCGGCTCGCACTAGTGCAGAGTTATCTCAAAGAAAGGGGCCACGGTGTTTCTGTATCTCTATTATGTTGGTGCGGCTTCGGAACTTTTAAATATCTCGATATATCTCGAAAACTACGCTTCTGATCAAAAAATATCATAGAACATAAATTGTAGGAAACAGAATTCTCTACAAAAAAGGTCTCTTAACATTTTGCCATAGCTCGCTTCGTTTCCGAGATATTTGCAGATATATCTCAAGGGAAGGGGCCTGCCGGACATATTTCGAGATATTTCTTCTTCTTGTTGTTCTTCTTCTGCACAGCTAAGCTGGAAGTGGCATTTGTGGCTCGCACTAGTGCAGAGTTATCTCAAAGAAAGGGGCCACGGTGTTTCTGTATCTCTATTATGTTGGTGCGGCTTCGGAACTTTTAAATATCTCGATATATCTCGAAAACTACGCTTCTGATCAAAAAATATCATAGAACATAAATTGTAGGAAACTTAATTCTCTACAAAAAAGGTCTCTTAACATTTTGCCATAGCTCGCTTCGTTTCCGAGATATTTGCAGATTTATCTCAAGGGAAGGGGCCTGACGGACATATTTCGAGATATTTCTTCTTCTTGTTGTTCTTCTTCTGCACAGCTAAGCTGGAAGTGGCATTTGCGGCTCGCACTAGTGCAGAGTTATCTCAAAGAAAGGGGCCACGGTGTTTCTGTATCTCCATTATGTTGGTGCGGCTTCGGAACTTTTAAATATCTCGATATATCTCGAAAACTACGCTTCTGATCAAAAAATATCATAGAACATAAATTGTAGGAAACAGAATTCTCTACAAAAAAGGTCTCTTAACATTTTGCCATAGCTCGCTTCGTTTCCGAGATATTTGCAGATATATCTCAAGGGAAGGGGCCTGACGGACATATTTCGAGATATTTCTTCTTCTTGTTGTTCTTCTTCTGCACAGCTAAGCTGGAAGTGGCATTTGCGGCTCGCACTAGTGCAGAGTTATCTCAAAGAAAGGGGCCACGGTGTTTCTGTATCTCTATTATGTTGGTGCGGCTTCGGAACTTTTAAATATCTCGATATATCTCGAAAACTACGCTTCTGATCAAAA
This sequence comes from Osmia lignaria lignaria, assembly GCF_051020975.1. Classification (NCBI taxonomy): domain Eukaryota; kingdom Metazoa; phylum Arthropoda; class Insecta; order Hymenoptera; family Megachilidae; genus Osmia; species Osmia lignaria. The sequence continues at coordinate 5,712,272 of NW_027478161.1, forward strand.
AATATCATAGAACATAAATTGTAGGAAACATAATTCTCTACAAAAAAGGTCTCTTAACATTTTGCCATAGCTCGCTTCGTTTCCGAGATATTTGCAGATTTATCTCAAGGGAAGGGGCCTGACGGACATATTTCGAGATATTTCTTCTTCTTGTTGTTCTTCTTCTGCACAGCTAAGCTGGAAGTGGCATTTGCGGCTCGCACTAGTGCAGAGTTATCTCAAAGAAAGGGGCCACGGTGTTTCTGTATCTCTATTATGTTGGTGCGGCTTCGGAACTTTTAAATATCTCGATGTATCTCGAAAACTACGCTTCTGATCAAAAAATATCATAGAACATAAATTGTAGGAAACATAATTCTCTATAAAAAACGTCTCTTAACATTTTGCCATAGCTCGCTTCGTTTCCGAGATATTTGCAGATTAATCTCAAAGGAACTGGCCTGACGGACATATTTCGAGATATTTCTTCTTCTTGTTGTTCTTCCTCTGCACAGCTAAGCTGGAAGTGGCATTTGCAGCTCGCAATAGTGCAGAGTTATCTCAAAGAAAGGGGCCACGGCGTTTCTGTATCTCTATTATGTTGGTGCGGCTTCGGAACTTTTAAATATCTTGATATATCTCGAGAACTATGCATTTGATCAAAAAATATCATAGAACATAAAAAGTAGGAAACTTAATTCTCTACAAAAAAGGTCTCTTAACATTTTGCCATAGCTCGCTTCGTTTCCGAGATATTTGCAGATTTATCTCAAGGGAAGGGGCCTGACGGACATATTTCGAGATATTTCTTCTTCTTGTTGTTCTTCTTCTGCACAGCTAAGCTGGAAGTGGCATTTGTGGCTCGCACTAGTGCAGAGTTATCTCAAAGAAAGGGGCCACGGTGTTTCTGTATCTCTATTATGTTGGTGCGGCTTCGGAACTTTTAAATATCTCGATATATCTCGAAAACTACGCTTCTGATCAAAAAATATCATAGAACATAAATTGTAGGAAACTTAATTCTCTACAAAAAAGGTCTCTTAACATTTTGCCATAGCTCGCTTCGTTTCCGAGATATTTGCAGATTTATCTCAAGGGAAGGGGCCTGACGGACATATTTCGAGATATTTCTTCTTCTTGTTGTTCTTCTTCTGCACAGCTAAGCTGGAAGTGGCATTTGCGGCTCGCACTAGTGCAGAGTTATCTCAAAGAAAGGGGCCACGGTGTTTCTGTATCTCTATTATGTTGGTGCGGCTTCGGAACTTTTAAATATCTCGATATATCTCGAAAACTACGCTTCTGATCAAAAAATATCATAGAACATAAATTGTAGGAAACAGAATTCTCTACAAAAAAGGTCTCTTAACATTTTGCCATAGCTCGCTTCGTTTCCGAGATATTTGCAGATATATCTCAAGGGAAGGGGCCTGCCGGACATATTTCGAGATATTTCTTCTTCTTGTTGTTCTTCTTCTGCACAGCTAAGCTGGAAGTGGCATTTGTGGCTCGCACTAGTGCAGAGTTATCTCAAAGAAAGGGGCCACGGTGTTTCTGTATCTCTATTATGTTGGTGCGGCTTCGGAACTTTTAAATATCTCGATATATCTCGAAAACTACGCTTCTGATCAAAAAATATCATAGAACATAAATTGTAGGAAACATAATTCTCTACAAAAAACGTCTCTTAAGATTTTGCCGTAGCTCGCTTCGTTTCCGAGATATTTGCAGATTTATCTCAAGGGAAGGGGCCTGACGGACATATTTCGAGATATTTCTTCTTCTTGTTGTTCTTCTTCTGCACAGCTAAGCTGGAAGTGGCATTTGCGGCTCGCACTAGTGCAGAGTTATCTCAAAGAAAGGGGCCACGGTGTTTCTGTATCTCTATTATGTTGGTGCGGCTTCGGAACTTTTAAATATCTCGATATATCTCGAAAACTACGCTTCTGATCAAAAAATATCATAGAACATAAATTGTAGGAAACAGAATTCTCTACAAAAAAGGTCTCTTAACATTTTGCCATAGCTCGCTTCGTTTCCGAGATATTTGCAGATATATCTCAAGGGAAGGGGCCTGCCGGACATATTTCGAGATATTTCTTCTTCTTGTTGTTCTTCTTCTGCACAGCTAAGCTGGAAGTGGCATTTGTGGCTCGCACTAGTGCAGAGTTATCTCAAAGAAAGGGGCCACGGTGTTTCTGTATCTCTATTATGTTGGTGCGGCTTCGGAACTTTTAAATATCTCGATATATCTCGAAAACTACGCTTCTGATCAAAAAATATCATAGAACATAAATTGTAGGAAACATAATTCTCTACAAAAAACGTCTCTTAAGATTTTGCCGTAGCTCGCTTCGTTTCCGAGATATTTGCAGATTCAGCTCAAAGGAACGGGCCTGACGGACATATTTCGAGATACTTCTTCTTCTTGTTGTTCTTCTTCTGCACAGCTAAGCTGGAAGTGGCATTTGCAGCTCGCACTAGTGCAGAGTTATCTCAAAGACAGGGGCCACGGTGTTTCTGTATCTCTATTATGTTGGTGCGGCTTCGGAACTTTTAAATATCTCGATATATCTCGAAAACTACGCTTCTGATCAAAAAATATCATAGAACATAAATTGTAGGAAACATAATTCTCTACAAAAAATGTCTCTTAACATTTTGCCATAGCTCGCTTCGTTTCCGAGATATTTGCAGATTCAGCTCAAAGGAACTGGCCTGACGGACGTATTTCGAGATATTTCTTCTTCTTGTTGTTCTTCTTCTGCACAGCTAAGCTGGAAGTGGCATTTGCGGCTCGCACTAGTGCAGAGTTATCTCAAAGAAAGGGGCCACGGTGTTTCTGTATCTCTATTATGTTGGTGCGGCTTCGGAACTTTTAAATATCTTGATATATCTCGAGAACTACGCATCTGATCAAAAAATATCATAGAAGATAAAAAGTAGGAAACTTAATTCTCTACAAAAAAGGTCTCTTAACATTTTGCCATAGCTCGCTTCGTTTCCGAGATATTTGCAGATTTATCTCAAGGGAAGGGGCCTGACGGACATATTTCGAGATATTTCTTCTTCTTGTTGTTCTTCTTCTGCACAGCTAAGCTGGAAGTGGCATTTGCGGCTCGCACTAGTGCAGAGTTAACTCAAAGAAAGGGGCCACGGTGTTTCTGTATCTCTATTATGTTGGTGCGGCTTCGGAACTTTTAAATATCTCGATATATCTCGAAAACTACGCTTCTGATCAAAAAATATCATAGAACATAAATTGTAGGAAACAGAATTCTCTACAAAAAAGGTCTCTTAACATTTTGCCATAGCTCGCTTCGTTTCCGAGATATTTGCAGATATATCTCAAGGGAAGGGGCCTGCCGGACATATTTCGAGATATTTCTTCTTCTTGTTGTTCTTCTTCTGCACAGCTAAGCTGGAAGTGGCATTTGTGGCTCGCACTAGTGCAGAGTTATCTCAAAGAAAGGGGCCACGGTGTTTCTGTATCTCTATTATGTTGGTGCGGCTTCGGAACTTTTAAATATCTCGATATATCTCGAAAACTACGCTTCTGATCAAAAAATATCATAGAACATAAATTGTAGGAAACATAATTCTCTACAAAAAACGTCTCTTAAGATTTTGCCGTAGCTCGCTTCGTTTCCGAGATATTTGCAGATTTATCTCAAGGGAAGGGGCCTGACGGACATATTTCGAGATATTTCTTCTTCTTGTTGTTCTTCTTCTGCACAGCTAAGCTGGAAGTGGCATTTGCGGCTCGCACTAGTGCAGAGTTATCTCAAAGAAAGGGGCCACGGTGTTTCTGTATCTCTATTATGTTGGTGCGGCTTCGGAACTTTTAAATATCTCGATATATCTCGAAAACTACGCTTCTGATCAAAAAATATCATAGAACATAAATTGTAGGAAACAGAATTCTCTACAAAAAAGGTCTCTTAACATTTTGCCATAGCTCGCTTCGTTTCCGAGATATTTGCAGATATATCTCAAGGGAAGGGGCCTGCCGGACATATTTCGAGATATTTCTTCTTCTTGTTGTTCTTCTTCTGCACAGCTAAGCTGGAAGTGGCATTTGTGGCTCGCACTAGTGCAGAGTTATCTCAAAGAAAGGGGCCACGGTGTTTCTGTATCTCTATTATGTTGGTGCGGCTTCGGAACTTTTAAATATCTCGATATATCTCGAAAACTACGCTTCTGATCAAAAAATATCATAGAACATAAATTGTAGGAAACATAATTCTCTACAAAAAACGTCTCTTAAGATTTTGCCGTAGCTCGCTTCGTTTCCGAGATATTTGCAGATTCAGCTCAAAGGAACGGGCCTGACGGACATATTTCGAGATACTTCTTCTTCTTGTTGTTCTTCTTCTGCACAGCTAAGCTGGAAGTGGCATTTGCAGCTCGCACTAGTGCAGAGTTATCTCAAAGACAGGGGCCACGGTGTTTCTGTATCTCTATTATGTTGGTGCGGCTTCGGAACTTTTAAATATCTCGATATATCTCGAAAACTACGCTTCTGATCAAAAAATATCATAGAACATAAATTGTAGGAAACATAATTCTCTACAAAAAATGTCTCTTAACATTTTGCCATAGCTCGCTTCGTTTCCGAGATATTTGCAGATTCAGCTCAAAGGAACTGGCCTGACGGACGTATTTCGAGATATTTCTTCTTCTTGTTGTTCTTCTTCTGCACAGCTAAGCTGGAAGTGGCATTTGCGGCTCGCACTAGTGCAGAGTTATCTCAAAGAAAGGGGCCACGGTGTTTCTGTATCTCTATTATGTTGGTGCGGCTTCGGAACTTTTAAATATCTTGATATATCTCGAGAACTACGCATCTGATCAAAAAATATCATAGAAGATAAAAAGTAGGAAACTTAATTCTCTACAAAAAAGGTCTCTTAACATTTTGCCATAGCTCGCTTCGTTTCCGAGATATTTGCAGATTTATCTCAAGGGAAGGGGCCTGACGGACATATTTCGAGATATTTCTTCTTCTTGTTGTTCTTCTTCTGCACAGCTAAGCTGGAAGTGGCATTTGCGGCTCGCACTAGTGCAGAGTTAACTCAAAGAAAGGGGCCACGGTGTTTCTGTATCTCTATTATGTTGGTGCGGCTTCGGAACTTTTAAATATCTCGATGTATCTCGAAAACTACGCTTCTGATCAAAAAATATCATAGAACATAAATTGTAGGAAACATAATTCTCTACAAAAAAGGTCTCTTAATATTTTGCCATAGCTCGCTTCGGTTCCGAGATATTTGCAGATATATCTCAAGGGAAGGGGCCTGACGGACATATTTCGAGATATTTCTTCTTCTTGTTGTTCTTCTTCTGCACAGCTAAGCTGGAAGTGGCATTTACAGCTCGCAATAGTGCAGAGTTATCTCAAAGAAAGGGGCCACGGTGTTTCTGTATCTCTATTATGTTGGTGCGGCTTCGGAACTTTTAAATATCTTGATATATCTCGAGAACTATGCATCTGATCAAAAAATATCATAGAAGATAAAAAGTAGGAAACTTAATTCTCTACAAAAAAGGTCTCTTAACATTTTGCCATAGCTCGCTTCGTTTCCGAGATATTTGCAGATTTATCTCAAGGGAAGGGGCCTGACGGACATATTTCGAGATATTTCTTCTTCTTGTTGTTCTTCTTCTGCACAGCTAAGCTGGAAGTGGCATTTGTGGCTCGCACTAGTGCAGAGTTATCTCAAAGAAAGGGGCCACGGTGTTTCTGTATCTCTATTATGTTGGTGCGGCTTCGGAACTTTTAAATATCTCGATATATCTCGAAAACTACGCTTCTGATCAAAAAATATCATAGAACATAAATTGTAGGAAACATAATTCTCTACAAAAAACGTCTCTTAAGATTTTGCCGTAGCTCGCTTCGTTTCCGAGATATTTGCAGATTCAGCTCAAAGGAACGGGCCTGACGGACATATTTCGAGATACTTCTTCTTCTTGTTGTTCTTCTTCTGCACAGCTAAGCTGGAAGTGGCATTTGCAGCTCGCACTAGTGCAGAGTTATCTCAAAGACAGGGGCCACGGTGTTTCTGTATCTCTATTATGTTGGTGCGGCTTCGGAACTTTTAAATATCTCGATATATCTCGAAAACTACGCTTCTGATCAAAAAATATCATAGAACATAAATTGTAGGAAACATAATTCTCTACAAAAAATGTCTCTTAACATTTTGCCATAGCTCGCTTCGTTTCCGAGATATTTGCAGATTCAGCTCAAAGGAACTGGCCTGACGGACGTATTTCGAGATATTTCTTCTTCTTGTTGTTCTTCTTCTGCACAGCTAAGCTGGAAGTGGCATTTGCGGCTCGCACTAGTGCAGAGTTATCTCAAAGAAAGGGGCCACGGTGTTTCTGTATCTCTATTATGTTGGTGCGGCTTCGGAACTTTTAAATATCTTGATATATCTCGAGAACTACGCATCTGATCAAAAAATATCATAGAAGATAAAAAGTAGGAAACTTAATTCTCTACAAAAAAGGTCTCTTAACATTTTGCCATAGCTCGCTTCGTTTCCGAGATATTTGCAGATTTATCTCAAGGGAAGGGGCCTGACGGACATATTTCGAGATATTTCTTCTTCTTGTTGTTCTTCTTCTGCACAGCTAAGCTGGAAGTGGCATTTGCGGCTCGCACTAGTGCAGAGTTAACTCAAAGAAAGGGGCCACGGTGTTTCTGTATCTCTATTATGTTGGTGCGGCTTCGGAACTTTTAAATATCTCGATGTATCTCGAAAACTACGCTTCTGATCAAAAAATATCATAGAACATAAATTGTAGGAAACATAATTCTCTACAAAAAAGGTCTCTTAATATTTTGCCATAGCTCGCTTCGGTTCCGAGATATTTGCAGATATATCTCAAGGGAAGGGGCCTGACGGACATATTTCGAGATATTTCTTCTTCTTGTTGTTCTTCTTCTGCACAGCTAAGCTGGAAGTGGCATTTACAGCTCGCAATAGTGCAGAGTTATCTCAAAGAAAGGGGCCACGGTGTTTCTGTATCTCTATTATGTTGGTGCGGCTTCGGAACTTTTAAATATCTTGATATATCTCGAGAACTATGCATCTGATCAAAAAATATCATAGAAGATAAAAAGTAGGAAACTTAATTCTCTACAAAAAAGGTCTCTTAACATTTTGCCATAGCTCGCTTCGTTTCCGAGATATTTGCAGATTTATCTCAAGGGAAGGGGCCTGACGGACATATTTCGAGATATTTCTTCTTCTTGTTGTTCTTCTTCTGCACAGCTAAGCTGGAAGTGGCATTTGCGGCTCGCACTAGTGCAGCGTTATCTCAAAGAAAGGGGCCACGGTGTTTCTGTATCTCTATTATGTTGGTGCGGCTTCGGAACTTTTAAATATCTCGATGTATCTCGAAAACTACGCTTCTGATCAAAAAATATCATAGAACATAAATTGTAGGAAACATAATTCTCTACAAAAAAGGTCTCTTAATATTTTGCCATAGCTCGCTTCGTTTCCGAGATATTTGCAGATATATCTCAAGGGAAGGGGCCTGACGGACATATTTCGAGATATTTCTTCTTCTTGTTGTTCTTCTGCACAGCTAAGCTGGAAGTGGCATTTACAGCTCGCAATAGTGCAGAGTTATCTCAAAGAAAGGGGCCACGGTGTTTCTGTATCTCTATTATGTTGGTGCGGCTTCGGAACTTTTAAATATCTTGATATATCTCGAGAACTACGCATCTGATCAAAAAATATCATACAAGATAAAAAGTAGGAAACTTAATTCTCTACAAAAAAGGTCTCTTAACATTTTGCCATAGCTCGCTTCGTTTCCGAGATATTTGCAGATTTATCTCAAGGGAAGGGGCCTGACGGACATATTTCGAGATATTTCTTCTTCTTGTTGTTCTTCTTCTGCACAGCTAAGCTGGAAGTGGCATTTGCGGCTCGCACTAGTGCAGAGTTAACTCAAAGAAAGGGGCCACGGTGTTTCTGTATCTCTATTATGTTGGTGCGGCTTCGGAACTTTTAAATATCTCGATGTATCTCGAAAACTACGCTTCTGATCAAAAAATATCATAGAACATAAATTGTAGGAAACATAATTCTCTACAAAAAAGGTCTCTTAATATTTTGCCATAGCTCGCTTCGGTTCCGAGATATTTGCAGATATATCTCAAGGGAAGGGGCCTGACGGACATATTTCGAGATATTTCTTCTTCTTGTTGTTCTTCTTCTGCACAGCTAAGCTGGAAGTGGCATTTACAGCTCGCAATAGTGCAGAGTTATCTCAAAGAAAGGGGCCACGGTGTTTCTGTATCTCTATTATGTTGGTGCGGCTTCGGAACTTTTAAATATCTTGATATATCTCGAGAACTATGCATCTGATCAAAAAATATCATAGAAGATAAAAAGTAGGAAACTTAATTCTCTACAAAAAAGGTCTCTTAACATTTTGCCATAGCGCGCTTCGTTTCCGAGATATTTGCAGATTTATCTCAAGGGAAGGGGCCTGACGGACATATTTCGAGATATTTCTTCTTCTTGTTGTTCTTCTTCTGCACAGCTAAGCTGGAAGTGGCATTTGCGGCTCGCACTAGTGCAGCGTTATCTCAAAGAAAGGGGCCACGGTGTTTCTGTATCACTATTATGTTGGTGCGGCTTCGGAACTTTTAAATATCTCGATGTATCTCGAAAACTACGCTTCTGATCAAAAAATATCATAGAACATAAATTGTAGGAAACATAATTCTCTACAAAAAAGGTCTCTTAATATTTTGCCATAGCTCGCTTCGTTTCCGAGATATTTGCAGATATATCTCAAGGGAAGGGGCCTGACGGACATATTTCGAGATATTTCTTCTTCTTGTTGTTCTTCTTCTGCACAGCTAAGCTGGAAGTGGCATTTACAGCTCGCAATAGTGCAGAGTTATCTCAAAGAAAGGGGCCACGGTGTTTCTGTATCTCTATTATGTTGGTGCGGCTTCGGAACTTTTAAATATCTTGATATATCTCGAGAACTACGCATCTGATCAAAAAATATCATACAAGATAAAAAGTAGGAAACTTAATTCTCTACAAAAAAGGTCTCTTAACATTTTGCCATAGCTCGCTTCGTTTCCGAGATATTTGCAGATTTATCTCAAGGGAAGGGGCCTGACGGACATATTTCGAGATATTTCTTCTTCTTGTTGTTCTTCTTCTGCACAGCTAAGCTGGAAGTGGCATTTGCGGCTCGCACTAGTGCAGAGTTATCTCAAAGAAAGGGGCCACGGTGTTTCTGTATCCCTATTATGTTGGTGCGGCTTCGGAACTTTTAAATATCTCGATATATCTCGAAAACTACGCTTCTGATCAAAAAATATCATACAACATAAATTGTAGGAAACATAATTCTCTACAAAAAAGGTCTCTTAACATTTTGTCATAGCTCGCTTCGTTTCCGAGATATTCGCAGATATATCTCAAGGGAAGGGGCCTGACGGACATATTTCGAGATATTTCTTCTTCTTGTTGTTCTTCTTCTGCACAGCTAAGCTGGAAGTGGCATTTGCGGCTCGCACTAGTGCAGCGTTATCTCAAAGAAAGGGGCCACGGTGTTTCTGTATCTCTATTATGCTGGTGCGGCTTCGGAACTTTTAAATATCTCGATGTATCTCGAAAACTACGCTTCTGATCAAAAAATATCATAGAACATAAATTGTAGGAAACATAATTCTCTACAAAAAAGGTCTCTTAATATTTTGCCATAGCTCGCTTCGTTTCCGAGATATTTGCAGATATATCTCAAGGGAAGGGGCCTGACGGACATATTTCGAGATATTTCTTCTTCTTGTTGTTCTTCTTCTGCACAGCTAAGCTGGAAGTGGCATTTACAGCTCGCAATAGTGCAGAGTTATCTCAAAGAAAGGGGCCACGGTGTTTCTGTATCTCTATTATGTTGGTGCGGCTTCGGAACTTTTAAATATCTTGATATATCTCGAGAACTACGCATCTGATCAAAAAATATCATACAAGATAAAAAGTAGGAAACTTAATTCTCTACAAAAAAGGTCTCTTAACATTTTGCCATAGCTCGCTTCGTTTCCGAGATATTTGCAGATTTATCTCAAGGGAAGGGGCCTGACGGACATATTTCGAGATATTTCTTCTTCTTGTTGTTCTTCTTCTGCACAGCTAAGCTGGAAGTGGCATTTGCGGCTCGCACTAGTGCAGAGTTATCTCAAAGAAAGGGGCCACGGTGTTTCTGTATCCCTATTATGTTGGTGCGGCTTCGGAACTTTTAAATATCTCGATATATCTCGAAAACTACGCTTCTGATCAAAAAATATCATACAACATAAATTGTAGGAAACATAATTCTCTACAAAAAAGGTCTCTTAACATTTTGTCATAGCTCGCTTCGTTTCCGAGATATTCGCAGATATATCTCAAGGGAAGGGGCCTGACGGACATATTTCGAGATATTTCTTCTTCTTGTTGTTCTTCTTCTGCACAGCTAAGCTGGAAGTGGCATTTACAGCTCGCAATAGTGCAGAGTTATCTCAAAGAAAGGGGCCACGGTGTTTCTGTATCTCTATTATGTTGGTGCGGCTTCGGAACTTTTAAATATCTTGATATATCTCGAGAACTACGCATCTGATCAAAAAATATCATAGAACATAAAAAGTAGGAAACTTAATTCTCTACAAAAGAGGTCTCTTAACATTTTGCCGTAGCTCGCTTCGTTTCCGAGATATTTGCAGATTTATCTCAAGGGAAGGGGCCTAACGGACATATTTCGAGATATTTCTTCTTCTTGTTGTTCTTCTTCTGCACAGCTAAACTGGAAGTGGCATTTCCAGCTCGCAATAGTGCAGAGTTATCTCAAAGAGAGGGGCCACGGTGTTTCTGTATCTCTATTATGTTGGTGCGGCTTCGGAACTTTTAAATATCTCGATATATCTCGAGAACTACGCATCTGATCAAAAAATATCATAGAAGATAAAAAGTAGGAAACTTAATTCTCTACAAAAAAGGTCTCTTAACATTTTGCCATAGCTCGCTTCGTTTCCGAGATATTTGCAGATTTATCTCAAGGGAAGGGGCCTGACGGACATATTTCGAGATATTTCTTCTTCTGCACAGCTAAGCTGGAAGTGGCATTTGCGGCTCGCACTAGTGCAGAGTTATCTCAAAGAAAGGGGCCACGGTGTTTCTGTATCCCTATTATGTTGGTGCGGCTTCGGAACTTTTAAACATCTCGATATATCTCGAAAACTACGCTTCTGATCAAAAAATATCATACAACATAAATTGTAGGAAACATAATTCTCTACAAAAAAGGTCTCTTAACATTTTGCCATAGCTCGCTTCGTTTCCGAGATATTTGCAGATTTATCTCAAGGGAAGGGGCCTGACGGACATATTTCGAGATATTTCTTCTTCTTGTTGTTCTTCTTCTGCACAGCTTAGCTGGAAGTGGCATTTGCGGCTCGCACTAGTGCAGAGTTATCTCAAAGAAAGGGGCCACGGTGTTTCTGTATCCCTATTATGTTGGTGCGGCTTCGGAACTTTTAAATATCTCGATATATCTCGAAAACTACGCTTCTGACCAAAAAATATCATAGAACATAAATTGTAGGAAACATAATTCTCTACAAAAAACGTCTCTTAACATTTTGCCATAGCTCGCTTCGTTTCCGAGATATTTGCAGATTCAGCTCAAAGGAACTGGCCTGACGGACATATTTCGAGATACTTCTTCTTCTTGTTGTTCCTCCTCTGCACAGCTAAGCTGGAAGTGGCATTTGCGGCTCGCACTAGTGCAGAGTTATCTCAAAGAAAGGGGCCACGGTGTTTCTGTATCTCTATTATGTTGGTGCGGCTTCGGAACTTTTAAATATCTTGATATATCTCGAGAACTACGCATCTGATCAAAAAATATCATAGAACATAAATTGTAGGAAACATAATTCTCTACAAAAAAGGTCTCTCAACATTTTGCCATAGCTCGCTTCGTTTCCGAGATATTTGCAGATATATCTCAAGGGAAGGGGCCTGACGGACATATTTCGAGATATTTCTTCTTCTTGTTGCTCTTCTTCTGCACAGCTAAGCTGGAAGTGGCATTTGCAGCTCGCAATAGTGCAGAGTTATCTCAAAGAAAGGGGCCACGGTGTTTCTGTATCTCTATTATGTTGGTGCGGCTTCGGAACTTTTAAATATCTTGATATATCTCGAGAACTACGCATCTGATCAAAAAATATCATAGAACATAAAAAGTAGGAAACTTAATTCTCTACGAAAAAGGTCTCTTAACATTTTGCCATAGCTCGCTTCGTTTCCGAGATATTTGCAGATTTATCTCAAGGGAAGGGGCCTAACGGACATATTTCGAGATATTTCTTCTTCTTGTTGTTCTTCTTCTGCACAGCTAAGCTGGAAGTGGCATTTACAGCTCACAATAGTGCAGAGTTATCTCAAAGAAAGGGGCCACGGTGTTTCTGTATCTCTATTATGTTGGTGCGGCTTCGGAACTTTTAAATATCTTGATATATCTCGAGAACTACGCATCTGATCAAAAAATATTATAGAACATAAAAAGTAGGAAACTTAATTCTCTACAAAAAAGGTCTCTTAACATTTTGCCATACCTCGCTTCGTTTCCGAGATATTTGCAGATTTATCTCAAGGGAAGGGGCCTGACGGACATATTTCGAGATATTTCTTCTGCTTGTTGTTCTTCTTCTGCACAGCTAAGCTGGAAGTGGCATTTGCGGCTCGCACTAAACGCAGAGTTATCTCAAAGAAAGGGGCCACGGTGTTTCTGTATCTCTATTATGTTGGTGCGGCTTCGGAACTTTTAAATATCTCGATATATCTCGAAAACTACGCTTCTGATCAAAAAATATCATAGAACATAAATTGTAGGAAACATAGTTCTCTACAAAAAAGGTCTCTTAACATTTTGCCATAGCTCGCTTCGTTTCCGAGATATTTGCAGATTTATCTCAAGGGAAGGGGCCTGACGGACATTAATCGAGATATTTCTTCTTGTTGATGTTCTTCTTCTGCACAGCTAAGCTGGAAGTGGCATTTGCAGCTCGCAATAGTGCAGAGTTATCTCAAAGAAAGGGGCCACGGTGTTTCTGTATCTCTATTATGTTGGTGCGGCTTCGGAACTTTTAAATATCTTGATATATCTTGGGAACTACGCATCTGATCAAAAAATATCATAGAACATAAAAAGTAGGAAACTTAATTCTCTACAAAAAAGGTTTCTTAACGTTTTGCCATAGCTCGCTTCGTTTCCGAGATATTTGCAGATTTATCTCAAGGGAAGGGGCCTGTCGGACAGATTTCGAGATATTTCTTCTTCTTGTTGTTCTTCTTCTGCACAGCTAAGCTGGAAGTGGCATTTACAGCTCACAATAGTGCAGAGTTATCTCAAAGAAAGGGGCCACGGTGTTTCTGTATCTCTATTATGTTGGTGCGGCTTCGGAACTTTTAAATATCTTGATATATCTCGAGAACTACGCATCTGATCAAAAAATATTATAGAACATAAAAAGTAGGAAACTTAATCCTCTACAAAAAAGGTCTCTTAACATTTTGCCATAGCTCGCTTCGTTTCCGAGATATTTGCAGATATATCTCAAGGGAAGGGGCCTGACGGACATATTTCGAGATATTTCTTCTTCTTGTTGTTCTTCTTCTGCACAGCTAAGCTGGAAGTGGCATTTGCGGCTCGCAATAGTGCAGAGTTATCTCAAAGAAAGGGGCCACGGTGTTTCTGTATCTCTATTATGTTGGTGGGGCTTCGGAACTTTTAAATATCTCGATATATCTCGAAAACTACGCTTCTGATCAAAAAATATCATAGAACATAAATTGTAGGAAACATAATTCTCTACAAAAAAGGTCTCTTAACATTTTGCCATAGCTAGCTTCGTTTCCGAGATATTTGCAGATATATCTCAAGGGAAGGGGCCTGACGGCCATATTTCGAGATATTTCTTCTTCTTGTTGTTCTTCTTCTGCACAGCTAAGCTGGAAGTGGCATTTACAGCACGCAATAGTGCAGAGTTATCTCAAAGAAAGGGGCCACGGTGTTTCTGTATCTCTATTATGTTGGTGCGGCTTCGGAACTTTTAAATATCTTGATATATCTCGAGAACTACGCATCTGATCAAAAAATATCATAGAACATAAAAAGTAGGAAACTTAATTCTCTACAAAAAAGGTCTCTTAACAATTGGCCATAGCTCGCTTCGTTTCCGAGATATTTGCAGATATATCCCAACGGAAGGGGCCTGACGGACATATTTCGAGATATTTCTTCTTCTTGTTGTTCTTCTTCTGCACAGCTAAGCTGGAAGTGGCATTTACAGCTCGCAATAGTGCAGAGTTATCTCAAAGAAAGGGGCCACGGTGTTTCTGTATCTCTATTATGTTGGTGCGGCTTCGGAACTTTTAAATATCTTGATATATCTCGAGAACTACGCATCTGATCAAAAAATATCATAGAACATAAAAAGTAGGAAACTTAATTCTCTACAAAAAAGGTCTCTTAACATTTTGCCATAGCTCGCTTCGTTTCCGAGATATTTGCAGATATATCTCAAGGGAAGGGGCCTGACGGACATATTTCGAGATATTTCTTCTTCTTGTTGTTCTTCTTCTGCACAGCTAAGCTGGAAGTGGCATTTGCGGCTCGCAATAGTGCAGAGTTATCTCAAAGAAAGGGGCCACGGTGTTTCTGTATCTCTATTATGTTGGTGGGGCTTCGGAACTTTTAAATATCTCGATATATCTCGAGAACTACGCATCTGATCAAAAAATATCATAGAACATAAAAAGTAGGAAACTTAATTCTCTACAAAAAAGGTCTCTTAACATTTTGCCATAGCTCGCTTCGTTTCCGAGATATTTGCAGATATATCTCAAGGGAAGGGGCCTGACGGACATATTTCGAGATATTTCTTCTTCTTGTTGTTCTTCTTCTGCACAGCTAAGCTGGAAGTGGCATTTGCGGCTCGCAATAGTGCAGAGTTATCTCAAAGAAAGGGGCCACGGTGTTTCTGTATCTCTATTATGTTGGTGGGGCTTCGGAACTTTTAAATATCTCGATATATCTCGAAAACTACGCTTCTGATCAAAAAATATCATAGAACATAAATTGTAGGAAACATAATTCTCTACAAAAAAGGTCTCTTAACATTTTGCCATAGCTAGCTTCGTTTCCGAGATATTTGCAGATATATCTCAAGGGAAGGGGCCTGACGGACATATTTCGAGATATTTCTTCTTCTTGTTGTTCTTCTTCTGCACAGCTAAGCTGGAAGTGGCATTTACAGCACGCAATAGTGCAGAGTTATCTCAAAGAAAGGGGCCACGGTGTTTCTGTATCTCTATTATGTTGGTGCGGCTTCGGAACTTTTAAATATCTTGATATATCTCGAGAACTACGCATCTGATCAAAAAATATCATAGAACATAAAAAGTAGGAAACTTAATTCTCTACAAAAAAGGTCTCTTAACAATTGGCCATAGCTCGCTTCGTTTCCGAGATATTTGCAGATATATCCCAAGGGAAGGGGCCTGACGGACATATTTCGAGATATTTCTTCTTCTTGTTGTTCTTCTTCTGCACAGCTAAGCTGGAAGTGGCATTTACAGCTCGCAATAGTGCAGAGTTATCTCAAAGAAAGGGGCCACGGTGTTTCTGTATCTCTATTATGTTGGTGCGGCTTCGGAACTTTTAAATATCTTGATATATCTCGAGAACTACGCATCAGATAAAAAAATATCATAGAACATAAAAAGTAGGAAACTTAATTCTCTACAAAAAAGGTCTCTTAACATTTTGCCATAGCCCTCTTCGTTTCCGAGATATTTGCAGATATATCTCAAGGGAAGGGGCCTGACGGACATATTTCGAGATATTTCTTCTTCTTGTTGTTCTTCTTCTGCACAGCTAAGCTGGAAGTGGCATTTACAGCTCGCAATAGTGCAGAGTTATCTCAAAGAAAGGGGCCACGGTGTTTCTGTATCTCTATTATGTTGGTGCGGCTTCGGAACTTTTAAATATCTTGATATATCTCGAGAACTACGCATCTGATCAAAAAATATCATAGAACATGAAAAGTAGGAAACTTAATTCTCTACAAAAAAGGTCTCTTAACATTTTGCCATAGCTCGCTTCGTTTCCGAGATATTTGCAGATTTATCTCAAGGGAAGGGGCCTAACGGACATATTTCGAGATATTTCTTCTTCTTGTTGTTCTTCTTCTGCACAGCTAAACTGGAAGTGGCATTTCCAGCTCGCAATAGTGCAGAGTTATCTCAAAGAGAGGGGCCACGGTGTTTCTGTATCTCTATTATGTTGGTGCGGCTTCGGAACTTTTAAATATCTTGATATATCTCGAGAACTACGCATCTGATCAAAAAATATCATAGAAGATAAAAAGTAGGAAACTTCATTCTCTACAAGAAAGGTCTCTTAACATTTTGCCATAGCTCGCTTCGTTTCCGAGATATTTGCAGATTTATCTAACGGGAAGGGGCCTGACGGACATATTTCGAGATATTTCTTCTTCTTGTTGTTCTTCTTCTGCACAGCTAAGCTGGAAGTGGCATTTGCAGCTCGCAATTGTGCAGAGTTATCTCAAAGAGAGGGGCCACGGTGTTTCTGTATCTCTATTATGTTGGTGCGGCTTCGGAACTTTTAAATATCTTGATATATCTCGAGAACTACGCATCTGATCAGAAAATATCATAGAAGATAAAAAGTAGGAAACTTAATTCTCTACAAGAAAGGTCTCTTAACATTTTGCCATAGCTCGCTTCGTTTCCGAGATATTTGCAGATTTATCTCAAGGTAAGGGGCCTGACGGACATATTTCGAGATATTTCTTCTTCTTGTTGTTCTTCTTCTGCACAGCTAAGCTGGAAGTGGCATTTGCAGCTCGCAGTAGTGCATAGTTATTTGAAAGAAAGGGGCCACGGTGTTTCTGTATCTCTATTATGTTCGTGCGGCTTCGGAACTTTTAAATATCTTGATATATCTCGAGAACTACGCATCTGATCAAAAAATATCATAGAACATAAAAAGTAGGAAACTTAATTCTCTACAAAAAAGGTCTCTCAACATTTTGCCATAGCTCGCTTCGTTTCCGAGATATTTGCAGATTTATCTCAAGGGAAGGGGCCTGACGGACATATTTCGAGATATTTCTTCTTCTTGTTGTTCTTCTTCTGCACAGCTAAGCTGGAAGTGGCATTTGCAGCGCGCAATAGTGCAGAGTTATCTCAAAGAAAGGGGCCACGGTGTTTCTGTATCTCTATTATGTTGGTGCGGCTTCGGAACTTTTAAATATCTTGATATATCTCGAGAACTACGCATCTGATCAAAAAATATCATAGAACATAAAAAGTAGGAAACTTAATTCTCTACAAAAAAGGTCTCTTAACATTTTGCCATAGCTCGCTTCGTTTCCGAGATATTTGCAGATTTATCTCAAGGTAAGGGGCCTGACGGACATATTTCGAGATATTTCTTCTTCTTGTTGTTCTTCTTCTGCACAGCTAAGCTGGAAGTGGCATTTGCAGCTCGCAGTAGTGCATAGTTATTTGAAAGAAAGGGGCCACGGTGTTTCTGTATCTCTATTATGTTGGTGCGGCTTCGGAACTTTTAAATATCTTGATATATCTCGAGAACTACGCATCTGATCAAAAAATATCATAGAACATAAAAAGTAGGAAACTTAATTC
Source organism: Osmia lignaria lignaria (assembly GCF_051020975.1). Lineage (NCBI taxonomy): Eukaryota > Metazoa > Arthropoda > Insecta > Hymenoptera > Megachilidae > Osmia > Osmia lignaria. The sequence goes on from NW_027478161.1 coordinate 5,730,001, forward strand.
TCTACAAAAAAGGTCTCTCAACATTTTGCCATAGCTCGCTTCGTTTCCGAGATATTTGCAGATTTATCTCAAGGGAAGGGGCCTGACGGACATATTTCGAGATATTTCTTCTTCTTGTTGTTCATCTTCTGCACAGCTAAGCTGGAAGTGGCACTTGCAGCTCGCAGTAGTGCAGAGTTATCTCAAAGAAAGGGGCCACGGTGTTTCTGTATCTCTATTATGTTGGTGCGGCTTCGGAACTTTTAAATATCTTGATATATCTCGAGAACTACGCATCTGATCAAAAAATATCATAGAACATAAAAAGTAGGAAACTTAATTCTCTACAAAAAAGGTCTCTCAACATTTTGCCATAGGTCGCTTCGTTTCCGAGATATTTGCAGATTTATCTCAAGGGAAGGGGCCTGACGGACATATTTCGAGATATTTCTTCTTCTTGTTGTTCTTCTTCTGCACAGCTAAGCTGGAAGTGGCATTTGCAGCGCGCAATAGTGCAGAGTTATCTCAAAGAAAGGGGCCACGGTGTTTCTGTATCTCTATTATGTTGGTGCGGCTTCGGAACTTTTAAATATCTTGATATATCTCGAGAACTACGCATCTGATCAAAAAATATCATAGAACATAAAAAGTAGGAATCCTAATTTTCTACAAAAAAGGTCTCTTAACATTTTGCCGTAGCTCGCTTCGTTTCCGAGATATTTGCAGATTTATCTCAAGGGAAGGGGCCTGACGGACATATTTCCAGATATTTCTTCTTCTTGTTGTTCTTCTTCTGCACAGCTAAGCTGGAAGTGGCAATTGCAGCTCGCAATAGTGCGGAGTTATCTCAAAGAAAGGGGCCACGGTGTTTCTGTATCTCTATTATGTTGGTGCGGCTTCGGAACTTTTAAATATCTTGATATATCTCGAGAACTACGCATCTGATCGAAAAATATCACAGAACATAAAAAGTAGGAAACTTAATTCTCTACAAAAGAGGTCTCTTAACATTTTGCCATAGCTCGCTTCGTTTCCGAGATATTTGCAGATTTATCTCGAGGGAAGGGGCCTGACGGACATATTTCGAGATATTTCTTCTTCTTGTTGTTCTTCTTCTGCACAGCTAAGCTGGAAGCGGCATTTGCGGCTCGCACTAGTGCAGAGTTATCTCAAAGAAAGGGGCCACGGTGTTTCTGTATCTCTATTATGTTGGTGCGGCTTCGGATCTTTTAAATATCTCGATATATCTCGAAAACTACGCTTCTGATCAAAAAATATCATAGAACATAAATTGTAGGAAACATAATTCTCTACAAAAAAGGTCTCTTAACATTTTGCCATAGCTCGTTTCGTTTCCGAGATATTTGCAGATATATCTCAAGGGAAGGGGCCTGACGGACATATTTCGAGATATTTCCTCTTCTTGTTGTTCTTCTTCTGCACAGCTAAACTGGAAGTGGCATTTCCAGCTCACAATAGCGCAGAGTTATCTCAAAGAAAGGGGCCACGGTGTTTCTGTATCTCTATTATGTTGGTGCGGCTTCGGAACTTTTAAATATCGTGATATATCTCGAGAACTACGCATCTGATCAGAAAATATCATAGAAGATAAAAAGTAGGAAACTTAATTCTCTACAAAAAAGGTCTCTTAACATTTTGCCATAGCTCGCTTCGTTTCCGAGATATTTGCAGATTTATCTCAAGGTAAGGGGCCTGACGGACATATTTCGAGATATTTCTTCTTCTTGTTGTTCTTCTTCTGCACAGCTAAGCTGGAAGTGGCATTTGCAGCTCGCAATAGTGCATAGTTATGTGAAAGAAAGGGGCCACGGTGTTTCTGTATCTCTATTATGTTGGTGCGGCTTCGGAACTTTTAAATATCTTGATATATCTCGAGAACTACGCATCTGATCAGAAAATATCATAGAAGATAAAAAGTAGGAAACTTAATTCTCTACAAAAAAGGTCTCTTAACATTTTGCCATAGCTCGCTTCGTTTCCGAGATATTTGCAGATTTATCTCAAGGTAAGGGGCCTGACGGACATATTTCGAGATATTTCTTCTTCTTGTTGTTCTTCTTCTGCACAGCTAAGCTGGAAGTGGCATTTGCAGCTCGCAATAGTGCATAGTTATGTGAAAGAAAGGGGCCACGGTGTTTCTGTATCTCTATTATGTTGGTGCGGCTTCGGAACTTTTAAATATCTTGATATATCTCGAGAACTACGCATCTGATCAAAAAATATCATAGAACATAAAAAGTAGGAAACTTAATTCGCTACAAAAAAGGTCTCTTAACATTTTGCCATAGCTCGCTTCGTTTCCGAGATATTTGCAGATTTATCTCAAGGGAAGGGGCCTAACGGACATATTTCGTGATATTTCCTCTTCTTGTTGTTCTTCTTCTGCACAGCTAAACTGGAAGTGGCATTTCCAGCTCGCAATAGCGCAGAGTTATCTCGAAGAAAGGGGCCACGGTGTTTCTGTATCTCTATTATGTTGGTGCGGCTTCGGAACTTTTAGATATCTTGATATATCTCGAGAACTACGCATCTGATCAAAAAATATCATAGAACATAAAAAGTAGGAAACTTAATTCTCTACAAAAAAGGTCTCTTAACATTTTGCCATAGCTCGCTTCGTTTCCGAGATATTTGCAGATTTATCTCAAGGGAAGGGGCCTGACGGACATATTTCGAGATATTTCTTCTTCTTGTTGTTCTTCTTCTGCACAGCTAAGCTGGAAGTGGCATTTGCAGCGCGCAATAGTGCAGAGTTATCTCAAAGAAAGGGGCCACGGTGTTTCTGTATCTCTATTATGTTGGTGCGGCTTCGGAACTTTTAAATATCTTGATATATCTCGAGAACTACGCATCTGATCAGAAAATATCATAGAAGATAAAAAGTAGGAAACTTAATTCTCTACAAAAAAGGTCTCTTAACATTTTGCCATAGCTCGCTTCGTTTCCGAGATATTTGCAGATTTATCTCAAGGTAAGGGGCCTGACGGACATATTTCGAGATATTTCTTCTTCTTGTTGTTCTTCTTCTGCACAGCTAAGCTGGAAGTGGCATTTGCAGCTCGCAGTAGTGCATAGTTATTTGAAAGAAAGGGGCCACGGTGTTTCTGTATCTCTATTATGTTGGTGCGGCTTCGGAACTTTTAAATATCTTGATATATCTCGAGAACTACGCATCTGATCAAAAAATATCATAGAACATAAAAAGTAGGAAACTTAATTCTCTACAAAAAAGGTCTCTTAACATTTTGCCATAGCTCGCTTCGTTTCCGAGATATTTGCAGATTTATCGCAAGGGAAGGGGCCTGACGGACATATTTCGAGATATTTCTTCTTCTTGTTGTTCTTCTTCTGCACAGCTAAGCTGGAAGTGGCACTTGCAGCTCGCAGTAGTGCAGAGTTATCTCAAAGAAAGGGGCCACGGTGTTTCTGTATCTCTATTATGTTGGTGCGGCTTCGGAACTTTTAAATATCTTGATATATCTCGAGAACTACGCATCTGATCAGAAAATATCATAGAAGATAAAAAGTAGGAAACTTAATTCTCTACAAAAAAGGTCTCTTAACATTTTGCCATAGCTCGCTTCGTTTCCGAGATATTTGCAGATTTATCTCAAGGTAAGGGGCCTGACGGACATATTTCGAGATATTTCTTCTTCTTGTTGTTCTTCTTCTGCACAGCTAAGCTGGAAGTGGCATTTGCAGCTCGCAATAGTGCATAGTTATGTGAAAGAAAGGGGCCACGGTGTTTCTGTATCTCTATTATGTTGGTGCGGCTTCGGAACTTTTAAATATCTTGATATATCTCGAGAACTACGCATCTGATCAAAAAATATCATAGAACATAAAAAGTAGGAAACTTAATTCGCTACAAAAAAGGTCTCTTAACATTTTGCCATAGCTCGCTTCGTTTCCGAGATATTTGCAGATTTATCTCAAGGGAAGGGGCCTAACGGACATATTTCGTGATATTTCTTCTTCTTGTTGTTCTTCTTCTGCACAGCTAAGCTGGAAGTGGCATTTGCAGGTCGCAATAGTGCAGAGTTATCTCAAAGAAAGGGGCCACGGTGTTTCTGTATCTCTATTATGTTGGTGCCGCTTCGGAACTTTTAAATATCTGGATATATCTCGAGAACTACGCATCTGATCAAAAATATCATACAACATAAAAAGTAGGAAACTTAATTCTCTACAAAAAAGGTCTCTTAACATTTTGCCATAGCTCGCTTCGTTTCCGAGATATTTGCAGATATATCTCAAGGGAAGGGGCCTGACGGACATATTTCGAGATATTTCCTCTTCTTGTTGTTCTTCTTCTGCACAGCTAAACTGGAAGTGGCATTTCCAGCTCGCAATAGCGCAGAGTTGTCTCGAAGAAAGGGGCCACGGTGTTTCTGTATCTCTATTATGTTCGTGCGGCTTCGGAACTTTTAGATATCTTGATATATCTCGAGAACTACGCATCTGATCAAAAAATATCATAGAACATAAAAAGTAGGAAACTTAATTCTCTACAAAAAAGGTCTCTTAACATTTTGCCATAGCTCGCTTCGTTTCCGAGATATTTGCAGATTTATCTCAAGGGAAGGGGCCTGACGGACATATTTCGAGATATTTCTTCTTCTTGTTGTTCTTCTTCTGCACAGCTAAGCTGGAAGTGGCATTTGCAGCGCGCAATAGTGCAGAGTTATCTCAAAGAAAGGGGCCACGGTGTTTCTGTATCTCTATTATGTTGGTGCGGCTTCGGAACTTTTAAATATCTTGATATATCTCGAGAACTACGCATCTGATCAAAAAATATCATAGAACGTAAAAAGTAGGAAACTTAATTCTCTACAAATAAAGTCGCTTAACATTTTGCCATAGCTCGTTTTGTTTCCGAGATATTTGCAGATTTATCTCAAGGGAAGGGGCCTGACGGACATATTTCGAGATATTTCTTCTTCTTGTTGTTCTTCTTCTGCACAGCTAAGCTGGAAGTGGCATTTGCAGCTCGCAATAGTGCAGAGTTATCTCAAAGAAAGGGGCCACGGTGTTTCTGTATCTCTATTATGTTGGTGCGGCTTCGGAACTTTTAAATATCTTGATATATATCGAGAACTGCGCATCTGATCAAAAAATATCATAGAACATAAAAAGTAGGAAACTTCATTCTCTACCAAAAAGGTCTCTTAACATTTTGCCATAGCTCGCTTCGTTTCCGAGATATATGCAGATTTATCTCAAGGGAAGGGGCCTGACGGACATATTTCGGGATATTTCTTCTTCTTGTTGTTCTTCTTCTGCACAGCTAAACTGGAAGTGGCATTTCCAGCTCGCAGTAGTGCAGAGTTATCTCAAAGAAAGGGGCCACGGTGTTTCTGTATCTCTATTATGTTGGTGCGGCTTCGGAACTTTAAAATATCTTGATATATCTCGAGAACTACGCATCTGATCAAAAAATATCATAGAACGTAAAAAGTAGGAAACTTAATTCTCTACAAATAATGTCGCTTAACATTTTGCCATAGCTGGTTTTGTTTCCGAGATATTTGCAGATTTATCTCAAGGGAAGGGGCCTGACGGACATATTTCGAGATATTTCTTCTTCTTGTTGTTCTTCTTCTGCACAGCTAAGCTGGAAGTGGCATTTGCAGCTCGCAATAGTGCAGAGTTAGCTCAAAGAAAGGGGCCACGGTGTTTCTGTATCTCTATTATGTTGGTGCGGCTTCGGAACTTTTAAATATCTTGATATATCTCGAGAACTACGCATCTGATCAAAAAATATCATAGAACATAAAAAGTAGGAAACTTCATTCTCTACCAAAAAGGTCTCTTAACATTTTGCCATAGCTCGCTTCGTTTCCGAGATATATGCAGATTTATCTCAAGGGAAGGGGCCTGACGGACATATTTCGGGATATTTCTTCTTCTTGTTGTTCTTCTTCTGCACAGCTAAACTGGAAGTGGCATTTCCAGCTCGCAATAGTGCAGAGTTATCTCAAAGAAAGGGGCCACGGTGTTTCTGTATCTCTATTATGTTGGTGCGGCTTCGGAACTTTAAAATATCTTGATATATCTCGAGAACTACGCATCTGATCAAAAAATATCATAGAACGTAAAAAGTAGGAAACTTAATTCTCTACAAATAAAGTCGCTGAACATTTTGCCATAGCTCGTTTCGTTTCCGAGATATTTGCAGATTTATCTCAAGAGACCGGGCCTGACGGACATATTTCGAGATATTTCTTCTTCTTGTTGTTCTTCTTCTGCACAGCTAAGCTGGAAGTGGCATTTGCAGCTCGCAATAGTGCAGAGTTATCTCAATGAAAGGGGCCACGGTGTTTCCGTATCTCTATTATGTTGGTGCGGCTTCGGAACTTTTAAATATCTCGATATATCTCGAAAACTACGCTTCTGATCAAAAAATATCATAGAACATAAATTGTAGGAAACATAATTCTCTACAAAAAAGGTCTCTTAACATTTTGCCATAGCTCGCTTCGTTTCCGAGATATTTGCAGATTCAGCTCAAAGGAACTGGCCTGACGGACATATTTCGAGATATTTCTTCTTCTTGTTGTTCTTCTTCTGCACAGCTAAGCTGGAAGTGGCATTTACAGCTCGCAATAGTGCAGAGTTATCTCAAAGAAAGGGGCCACGGTGTTTCTGTATCTCTATTATGTTGATGCGGCTTCGGAACTTTTAAATATCTTGATATATCTCGAGAACTACGCATCTGATCAAAAAATATCATAGAACATAAAAGGTAGGAAACTTAATTCTCTACAAAAAAGGTCTCTAAACATTTTGCCATAGCTCGCTTCGTTTCCGAGATATTTGCAGATTTATCTCAAGGGATGGGGCCTGACGGACATATTTCCAGATATTTCTTCTTCTTGTTGTTCTTCTCCTGCACAGCTAAGCTGGAAGTGGCATTTGCAGCTCGCAATAATGCAGAGTTATCTCAAAGAAAGGGGCCACAGTGTTTCTGTATCTCTATTATGTTGGTGCGGCTTCGGAACTTTTAAATATCTTGATATATCTCGAGAACTACGCATCTGATCAAAAAATATCATAGAACGTAAAAAGTAGGAAACTTAATTCTCTACAAATAAAGTCGCTTAACATTTTGCCATAGCTCGTTTTGTTTCCGAGATATTTGCAGATTTATCTCAAGGGAAGGGGCCTGACGGACATATTTCGAGATATTTCTTCTTCTTGTTGTTCTTCTTCTGCACAGCTAAGCTGGAAGTGGCATTTGCAGCTCGCAGTAGTGCAGAGTTATCTCAAAGAAAGGGGCCACGGTGTTTCTGTATCTCTATTATGTTGGTGCGGCTTCGGAACTTTTAAATATCTTGATATATATCGAGAACTGCGCATCTGATCAAAAAATATCATAGAACATAAAAAGTAGGAAACTTCATTCTCTACCAAAAAGGTCTCTTAACATTTTGCCATAGCTCGCTTCGTTTCCGAGATATATGCAGATTTATCTCAAGGGAAGGGGCCTGACGGACATATTTCGGGATATTTCTTCTTCTTGTTGTTCTTCTTCTGCACAGCTAAACTGGAAGTGGCATTTCCAGCTCGCAGTAGTGCAGAGTTATCTCAAAGAAAGGGGCCACGGTGTTTCTGTATCTCTATTATGTTGGTGCGGCTTCGGAACTTTAAAATATCTTGATATATCTCGAGAACTACGCATCTGATCAAAAAATATCATAGAACGTAAAAAGTAGGAAACTTAATTCTCTACAAATAATGTCGCTTAACATTTTGCCATAGCTGGTTTTGTTTCCGAGATATTTGCAGATTTATCTCAAGGGAAGGGGCCTGACGGACATATTTCGAGATATTTCTTCTTCTTGTTGTTCTTCTTCTGCACAGCTAAGCTGGAAGTGGCATTTACAGCTCGCAATAGTGCAGAGTTATCTCAAAGAAAGGGGCCACGGTGTTTCTGTATCTCTATTATGTTGGTGCGGCTTCGGAACTTTTAAATATCTTGATATATCTCGAGAACTACGCATCTGATCAAAAAATATTATAGAACATAAAAAGTAGGAAACATAATTCTCTACAAAAAAGGTCTCTTAACATTTTGCCATAGCTCGCTTCGTTTCCGAGATATTTGCAGATTTATCTCAAGGGAAGGGGCCTGACGGACATATTTCGAGATATTTCTTCTTCTTGTTGTTCTTCTTCTGCACAGCTAAGCTGGAAGTGGCATTTGCGGCTCGCACTAGTGCAGAGTTATCTCAAAAAAAGGGGCCACGGTGTTTCTGTATCTCTATTATGTTGGTGCGGCTTCGGAACTTTTAAATATCTCGATATATCTCGAAAACTACGCTTCTGATCAAAAAATATCATAGAACATAAATTGTAGGAAACATAATTCTCTACAAAAAAGGTCTCTCAACATTTTGCCATAGCTCGCTTCGTTTCCGAGATGTTTGCAGATTTATCTCAAGGGAAGGGGCCTGACGGACATATTTCGAGATATTTCTTCTTCTTGTTGTTCTTCTTCTGCACAGCTAAGCTGGAAGTGGCATTTGCGGCTCGCACTAAACGCAGAGTTATCTCAAAGAAAGGGGCCACGGTGTTTCTGAATCTCTATTATGTTGGTGCGGCTTCGGAACTTTTAAATATCTCGATATATCTCGAAAACTACGCTTCTGATCAAAAAATATCATAGAACATAAATTGTAGCAAACATAATTCTCTACAAAAAACGTCTCTTAACATTTTGCCATACCTCGCTTCGTTTCCGAGATATTTGCAGATTCAGCTCAAAGGAACGGGCATGACGGACATATTTCGAGATATTTCTTCTTCTTGTTGTTCTTCTTCTGCACAGCTAAGCTGGAAGTGGCATTTGCAGCTCGCAATAGTGCAGAGTTATCTCAAAGAAAGGGGCCACGGTGTTTCTGTATCTCTATTATGTTGGTGCGGCTTCGGAACTTTTAAATATCTTGATATATGTCGAGAACTACGCATCTGATCGAAAAATATCATAGAACATAAAAAGTAGGAAACTTAATTCTCTACAAAAGAGGTCTCTTAACATTTTGCCATAGCTCGCTTCGTTTCCGAGATATTTGCAGATTTATCTCGAGGGAAGGGGCCTGACGGACATATTTCGAGATATTTCTTCTTCTTGTTGTTCTTCTTCTGCACAGCTAAGCTGGAAGCGGCATTTGCGGCTCGCACTAGTGCAGAGTTATCTCAAAGAAAGGGGCCACGGTGTTTCTGTATCTCTATTATGTTGGTGCGGCTTCGGATCTTTTAAATATCTCGATATATCTCGAAAACTACGCTTCTGATCAAAAAATATCATAGAACATAAATTGTAGGAAACATAATTCGCTACAAAAAAGGTCTCTTAACATTTTGCCATAGCTCGTTTCGTTTCCGAGATATTTGCAGATATATCTCAAGGGAAGGGGCCTGACGGACATATTTCGAGATATTTCCTCTTCTTGTTGTTCTTCTTCTGCACAGCTAAACTGGAAGTGGCATTTCCAGCTCGCAATAGCGCAGAGTTATCTCAAAGAAAGGGGCCACGGTGTTTCTGTATCTCTATTATGTTGGTGCGGCTTCGGAACTTTTAAATATCTTGATATATCTCGAGAACTACGCATCTGATCAAAAAATATCATAGAACATAAAAAGTAGGAAACTTAATTCTCTACAAATAAGGTCTCTTAACATTTTGCCATAGCTCGCTTCGTTTCCGAGATATTTGCAGATTTATCTCAAGGGAAGGGGCCTGACGGACATTTTTCGAGATATTTCTTCTTCTTGTTGTTCTTCTTCTGCACAGCTAAGCTGGAAGTGGCATCTGCAGCTCGCAATAGTGCAGAGTTATCTCGAAGAAAGGGGCCACGGTGTTTCTGTATCTCTATTATGTTGGTGCGGCTTCGGAACTTTTAGATATCTTGATATATCTCGAGAACTACGCATCTGATCAAAAAATATCATAGAACATAAAAAGTAGGAAACTTAATTCTCTACAAAAAAGGTCTCTTAACATTTTGCCATAGCTCGCTTCGTTTCCGAGATATTTGCAGATTTATCTCAAGGGAAGGGGCCTGACGGACATATTTCGAGATATTTCTTCTTCTTGTTGTTCTTCTTCTGCACAGCTAAGCTGGAAGTGGCATTTGCAGCTCGCAATAGTGCAGAGTTATATCAAAGAAAGGGGCCACGGTGTTTCTGTATCTCTATTATGTTGGTGCGGCTTCGGAACTTTTAAATATCTTGATATATCTCGAGAACTACGCATCTGATCAAAAAATATCATAGAACATAAAAAGTAGGAAACTTAATTCTCTACAAAAAAGGTCTCTTAACATTTTGCCATAGCTCGTTTCGTTTCCGAGATATTTGCAGATTTATCTCAAGAGACGGGGCCTGACGGACATATTTCGAGATATTTCTTCTTCTTGTTGTTCTTCTTCTGCACAGCTAAGCTGGAAGTGGCATTTGCGGCTCGCACTAGTGCAGAGTTATCTCAAAGAAAGGGGCCACGGTGTTTCTGTATCTCTATTATGTTGGTGCGGCTTCGGAACTTTTAAATATCTCGATATATCTCGAAAACTACGCTTCTGATCAAAAAATATCATAGATCATAAATTGTAGGAAACATAATTCTCTACAAAAAAGGTCTCTTAACATTTTGCCATAGCTCGCTTCGTTTCCGAGATATTTGCAGATACATCTCAAGGGAAGGGGCCTGACGGACATATTTCGAGATATTTCTTCTTCTTGTTGTTCTTCTTCAGCACAGCTAAGCTGGAAGTGGCATTTGCAGCTCGGAATAGTGCAGAGTTATCTCAAAGAAAGGGGCCACGGTGTTTCTGTATCTCTATTATGTTGGTGCGGCTTCGGAACTTTTAAATATCTTGATATATCTCGGGAACTACGCATCTGATCAAAAAATATCATAGAACATAAAAAGTAGGAAACTTAATTCTCTACAAAAAAGGTCTCTTAACATTTTGCCATAGCTCTCTTCGTTTCCGAGATATTTGCAGATTTATCTCAAGGGAAGGGGCCTGGCGGACATATTTCGAGATATTTCTTCTTCTTGTTGTTCTTCTTCTGCACAGCTAAGCTGGAAGTGGCATTTGCAGCTCGCAATAGTGCAGAGTTATCTCAAAGAAAGGGGCCACGGTGTTTCTGTATCTCTATTATGTTGGTGCGGCTTCGGAACTTTTAAATATCTCGATATATCTCGAAAACTACGCTTCTGATCAAAAAATATCATAGAACATAAATTGTAGGAAACATAATTCTCTACAAAAAAGGTCTCTTAACATTTTGCCATAGCTCGCTTAGTTTCCGAGATATTTGCAGATTTATCTCAAGGGAAGGGGTCTGACGGACATATTTCGAGATATTTCTTCTTCTTGTTGTTCTTCTTCTGCACCGCTAAGCTGGAAGTGGCATTTGCAGCTCGCAGTAGTGCAGAGTTACCTCAAAGAAAGGGGCCACGGTGTTTCTGTATCTCTATTATGTTGGTGCCGCTTCGGAACTTTTAAATATCTGGATATATCTCGAGAACTACGCATCTGATCAAAAAATATCATAGAACATAAAAAGTAGGAAACTTAATTCTTTACAAAAAAGGTCTCTTAACATTTTGCCATAGCTCGCTTCGTTTCCGAGATATTTGCAGATTTATCTCAAGGGAAGGGGCCTGACGGACATATTTCGAGATATTTCTTCTTCTTGTTGTTCTTCTTCTGCACAGCTAAGCTGGAAGTGGCATTTGCAGCTCGCAATAGTGCAGAGTTATATCAAAGAAAGGGGCCACGGTGTTTCTGTATCTCTATTATGTTGGTGCGGCTTCGGAACTTTTAAATATCTTGATATATCTCGAGAACTACGCATCTGATCAAAAAATATCATAGAACATAAAAAGTAGGAAACTTAATTCTCTACAAAAAAGGTCTCTTAACATTTTGCCATAGCTCGTTTCGTTTCCAAGATATTTGCAGATTTATCTCAAGGGAAGGGGCCTGACGGACATATTTCGAGATATTTCTTCTTCTTGTTGTTCTTCTTCTGCACAGCTAAACTGGAAGTGGCATTTCCAGCTCGCAGTAGTGCAGAGTTATCTCAAAGAAAGGGGCCACGGTGTTTCTGTATCTCTATTATGTTGGTGCGGCTTCGGAACTTTAAAATATCTTGATATATCTCGAGAACTACGCATCTGATCAAAAAATATCATAGAACGTAAAAAGTAGGAAACTTAATTCTCTACAAATAAAGTCGCTGAACATTTTGCCATAGCTCGTTTCGTTTCCGAGATATTTGCAGATTTATCTCAAGAGACGGGGCCTGACGGACATATTTCGAGATATTTCTTCTTCTTGTTGTTCTTCTTCTGCACAGCTAAGCTGGAAGTGGCATTTGCGGCTCGCACTAGTGCAGAGTTATCTCAAAGAAAGGGGCCACGGTGTTTCTGTATCTCTATTATGTTGGTGCGGCTTCGGAACTTTTAAATATCTCGATATATCTCGAAAACTACGCTTCTGATCAAAAAATATCATAGAACATAAATTGTAGGAAACATAATTCTCTACAAAAAAGGTCTCTTAACATTTTGCCATAGCTCGCTTCGTTTCCGAGATATTTGCAGATACATCTCAAGGGAAGGGGCCTGACGGACATATTTCGAGATATTTCTTCTTCTTGTTGTTCTTCTTCAGCACAGCTAAGCTGGAAGTGGCATTTGCAGCTCGGAATAGTGCAGAGTTATCTCAAAGAAAGGGGCCACGGTGTTTCTGTATCTCTATTATGTTGGTGCGGCTTCGGAACTTTTAAATATCTTGATATATCTCGGGAACTACGCATCTGATCAAAAAATATCATAGAACATAAAAAGTAGGAAACTTAATTGTCTACAAAAAAGGTCTCTTAACATTTTGCCATAGCTCTCTTCGTTTCCGAGATATTTGCAGATTTATCTCAAGGGAAGGGGCCTGACGGACATATTTCGAGATATTTCTTCTTCTTGTGGTTCTTCTTCTGCACAGCTAAGGACGAAGTGGCATTTGCGGCTCGCACTAAACGCAGGGTTATCTCAAAGAAAGGGGCCACGGTGTTTCTGAATCTCTATTATGTTGGTGCGGCTTCGGAACTTTTAAATATCTCGATATATCTCGAAAACTACGCTTCTGATCAAAAAATATCATAGAACATAAATTGTAGGAAACACAATTCTCTACAAAAAACGTCTCTTAATATTTTGCCATAGCTCGCTTCGTTTCCGAGATAATTGCAGATTCAGCTCAAAGGAACGGGCCTGACGGACATATTTCGAGATATTTCTTCTTCTTGTTGTTCTTCTTCTGCACAGCTAAGCTGGAAGTGGCATTTACAGCTCGCAATAGTGGAGAGTTATCTCAAAGAAAGGGGCCACGGTGTTTCTGTATCTCTATTATGTTGGTGCGGCTTCGGAACTTTTAAATATCTTGATATATCTCGAGAACTACGCATCTGATCAAAAAATATTATAGAACATAAAAAGTAGGAAACATAATTCTCTACAAAAAAGGTCTCTTAACATTTTGCCATAGCTCGCTTCGTTTCCGAGATATTTGCAGATTTATCTCAAGGGAAGGGGCCTGACGGACATATTTCGAGATATTTCTTCTTCTTGTTGTTCTTCTTCTGCACAGCTAAGCTGGAAGTGGCATTTGCGGCTCGCACTAGTGCAGAGTTATCTCAAAGAAAGGGGCCACGGTGTTTCTGTATCTCTATTATGTTGGTGCGGCTTCGGAACTTTTAAATATCTCGATATATCTCGAAAACTACGCTTCTGATCAAAAAATATCATAGAACATAAATTGTAGGAAACATAATTCTCTACAAAAAAGGTCTCTTAACATTTTGCCATAGCTCGCTTCGTTTCCGAGATATTTGCAGATACATCTCAAGGGAAGGGGCCTGACGGACATATTTCGAGATATTTCTTCTTCTTGTTGTTCTTCTTCTGCACAGCTAAGCTGGAAGTGGCATTTGCAGCTCGGAATAGTGCAGAGTTATCTCAAAGAAAGGGGCCACGGTGTTTCTGTATCTCTATTATGTTGGTGCGGCTTCGGAACTTTTAAATATCTTGATATATCTCGGGAACTACGCATCTTATCAAAAAATATCATAGAACATAAAAAGTAGGAAACTTAATTCTCTACAAAAAAGGTCTCTTAACATTTTGCCATAGCTCTCTTCGTTTCCGAGATATTTGCAGATTTATCTCAAGGGAAGGGGCCTGGCGGACATATTTCGAGATATTTCTTCTTCTTGTTGTTCTTCTTCTGCACAGCTAAGCTGGAAGTGGCATTTGCAGCTCGCAATAGTGCAGAGTTATCTCAAAGAAAGGGGCCACGGTGTTTCTGTATCTCTATTATGTTGGTGCGGCTTCGGAACTTTTAAATATCTCGATATATCTCGAAAACTACGCTTCTGATCAAAAAATATCATAGAACATAAATTGTAGGAAACATAATTCTCTACAAAAAAGGTCTCTTAACATTTTGCCATAGCTCGATTCGTTTCCGAGATATTTGCAGATTTATCTCAAGGGAAGGGGTCTGACGGACATATTTCGAGATATTTCTTCTTCTTGTTGTTCTTCTTCTGCACCGCTAAGCTGGAAGTGGCATTTGCAGCTCGCAGTAGTGCAGAGTTACCTCAAAGAAAGGGGCCACGGTGTTTCTGTATCTCTATTATGTTGGTGCCGCTTCGGAACTTTTAAATATCTGGATATATCTCGAGAACTACGCATCTGATCAAAAAATATCATAGAACATAAAAAGTAGGAAACTTAATTCTTTACAAAAAAGGTCTCTTAACATTTTGCCATAGCTCGCTTCGTTTCCGAGATATTTGCAGATTTATCTCAAGGGAAGGGGCCTGACGGACATATTTCGAGATATTTCTTCTTCTTGTTGTTCTTCTTCTGCACAGCTAAGCTGGAAGTGGCATTTGCAGCTCGCAATAGTGCAGAGTTATATCAAAGAAAGGGGCCACGGTGTTTCTGTATCTCTATTATGTTGGTGCGGCTTCGGAACTTTTAAATATCTTGATATATCTCGAGAACTACGCATCTGATCAAAAAATATCATAGAACATAAAAAGTAGGAAACTTAATTGTCTACAAAAAAGGTCTCTTAACATTTTGCCATAGCTCGTTTCGTTTCCAAGATATTTGCAGATTTATCTCAAGGGAAGGGGCCTGACGGACATATTTCGAGATATTTCTTCTTCTTGTTGTTCTTCTTCTGCACAGCTAAACTGGAAGTGGCATTTCCAGCTCGCAGTAGTGCAGAGTTATCTCAAAGAAAGGGGCCACGGTGTTTCTGTATCTCTATTATGTTGGTGCGGCTTCGGAACTTTAAAATATCTTGATATATCTCGAGAACTACGCATCTGATCAAAAAATATCATAGAACGTAAAAAGTAGGAAACTTAATTCTCTACAAATAAAGTCGCTGAACATTTTGCCATAGCTCGTTTCGTTTCCGGGATATTTGCAGATTTATCTCAAGAGACGGGGCCTGACGGACATATTTCGAGATATTTCTTCTTCTTGTTGTTCTTCTTCTGCACAGCTAAGCTGGAAGTGGCATTTGCGGCTCGCACTAGTGCAGAGTTATCTCAAAGAAAGGGGCCACGGTGTTTCTGTATCTCTATTATGTTGGTGCGGCTTCGGAACTTTTAAATATCTCGATATATCTCGAAAACTACGCTTCTGATCAAAAAATATCATAGAACATAAATTGTAGGAAACGTAATTCTCTACAAAAAAGGTCTCTTAACATTTTGCCATAGCTCGCTTCGTTTCCGAGATATTTGCAGATACATCTCAAGGGAAGGGGCCTGACGGACATATTTCGAGATATTTCTTCTTCTTGTTGTTCTTCTTCAGCACAGCTAAGCTGGAAGTGGCATTTGCAGCTCGGAATAGTGCAGAGTTATCTCAATGAAAGGGGCCACGGTGTTTCTGTATCTCTATTATGTTGGTGCGGCTTCAGAACTTTTAAATATCTTGATATATCTCGGGAACTACGCATCTGATCAAAAAATATCATAGAACATAAAAAGTAGGAAACTTAATTCTCTACAAAAAACGTCTCTTAACATTTTGCCATAGCTCGCTTCGTTTCCGAGATAATTGCAGATTCAGCTCAAAGGAACGGGCCTGACGGACATATTTCGAGATATTTCTTCTTCTTGTTGTTCTTCTTCTGCACAGCTAAGCTGGAAGTGGCATTTACAGCTCGGAATAGTGGAGAGTTATCTCAAAGAAAGGGGCCACGGTGTTTCTGTATCTCTATTATGTTGGTGCGGCTTCGGAACTTTTAAATATCTTGATATATCTCGAGAGCTACGCATCTGATCAAAAAATATTATAGAACATAAAAAGTAGGAAACATAATTCTCTACAAAAAAGGTCTCTTAACATTTTGCCATAGCTCGCTTCGTTTCCGAGATATTTGCAGATTTATCTCAAGGGAAGGGGCCTGACGGACATATTTCGAGATATTTCTTCTTCTTGTTGTTCTTCTTCTGCACAGCTAAGCTGGAAGTGGCATCTGCGGCTCGCACTAGTGCAGAGTTATCTCAAAGAAAGGGGCCACGGTGTTTCTGTATCTCTATTAAGTTGGTGCGGCTTCGGAACTTTTAAATATCTCGATATATCTCGAAAACTACGCTTCTGATCAAAAAATATCATAGAACATAAATTGTAGGAAACATAATTCTCTACAAAAAAGGTCTCTTAACATTTTGCCATAGCTCGCTTCGTTTCCGAGATATTTGCAGATTTATCTCAAGGGAAGGGGCCTGACGGACATATTTCGAGATATTTCTTCTTCTTGTTGTTCTTCTTCTGCACAGCTAAGCTGGAAGTGGCATTTGCGGCTCGCACTAGTGCAGAGTTATCTCAAAGAAAGGGGCCACGGTGTTTCTGTATCTCTATTATGTTGGTGCGGCTTCGGAACTTTTAAATATCTCGATATATCTCGAAAACTACGCTTCTGATCAAAAAATATCATAGAACATAAATTGTAGGAAACATAATTCTCTACAAAAAAGGTCTCTTAACATTTTGCCATAGCTCGCTTCGTTTCCGAGATATTTGCAGATACATCTCAAGGGAAGGGGCCTGACGGACATATTTCGAGATATTTCTTCTTCTTGTTGTTCTTCTTCTGCACAGCTAAGCTGGAAGTGGCATTTGCAGCTCGGAATAGTGCAGAGTTATCTCAAAGAAAGGGGCCACGGTGTTTCTGTATCTCTATTATGTTGGTGCGGCTTCGGAACTTTTAAATATCTTGATATATCTCGGGAACTACGCATCTGATCAAAAAATATCATAGAACATAAAAAGTAGGAAACTTAATTCTCTACAAAAAAGGTCTCTTAACATTTTGCCATAGCTCTCTTCGTTTCCGAGATATTTGCAGATTTATCTCAAGGGAAGGGGCCTGGCGGACATATTTCGAGATATTTCTTCTTCTTGTTGTTCTTCTTCTGCACAGCTAAGCTGGAAGTGGCATTTGCAGCTCGCAATAGTGCAGAGTTATCTCAAAGAAATGGGCCACGGTGTTTCTGTATCTCTATTATGTTGGTGCGGCTTCGGAACTTTTAAATATCTCGATATATCTCGAAAACTACGCTTCTGATCAAAAAATATCATAGAACATAAATTGTAGGAAACATAATTCTCTACAAAAAAGGTCTCTTAACATTTTGCCATAGCTCGCTTCGTTTCCGAGATATTTGCAGATTTATCTCAAGGGAAGGGGTCTGACGGACATATTTCGAGATATTTCTTCTTCTTGTTGTTCTTCTTCTGCACCGCTAAGCTGGAAGTGGCATTTGCAGCTCGCAGTAGTGCAGAGTTACCTCAAAGAAAGGGGCCACGGTGTTTCTGTATCTCTATTATGTTGGTGCCGCTTCGGAACTTTTAAATATCTGGATATATCTCGAGAACTACGCATCTGATCAAAAAATATCATAGAACATAAAAAGTAGGAAACTTAATTCTTTACAAAAAAGGTCTCTTAACATTTTGCCATAGCTCGCTTCGTTTCCGAGATATTTGCAGATTTATCTCAAGGGAAGGGGCCTGACGGACATATTTCGAGATATTTCTTCTTCTTGTTGTTCTTCTTCTGCACAGCTAAGCTGGAAGTGGCATTTGCAGCTCGCAATAGTGCAGAGTTATATCAAAGAAAGGGGCCACGGTGTTTCTGTATCTCTATTATGTTGGTGCGGCTTCGGAACTTTTAAATATCTTGATATATCTCGAGAACTACGCATCTGATCAAAAAATATCATAGAACATAAAAAGTAGGAAACTTAATTCTCTACAAAAAAGGTCTCTTAACATTTTGCCATAGCTCGTTTCGTTTCCAAGATATTTGCAGATTTATCTCAAGGGAAGGGGCCTGACGGACATATTTCGAGATATTTCTTCTTCTTGTTGTTCTTCTTCTGCACAGCTAAACTGGAAGTGGCATTTCCAGCTCGCAGTAGTGCAGAGTTATCTCAAAGAAAGGGGCCACGGTGTTTCTGTATCTCTATTATGTTGGTGCGGCTTCGGAACTTTAAAATATCTTGATATATCTCGAGAACTACGCATCTGATCAAAAAATATCATAGAACGTAAAAAGTAGGAAACTTAATTCTCTACAAATAAAGTCGCTGAACATTTTGCCATAGCTCGTTTCGTTTCCGAGATATTTGCAGATTTATCTCAAGAGACGGGGCCTGACGGACATATTTCGAGATATTTCTTCTTCTTGTTGTTCTTCTTCTGCACAGCTAAGCTGGAAGTGGCATTTGCGGCTCGCACTAGTGCAGAGTTATCTCAAAGAAAGGGGCCACGGTGTTTCTGTATCTCTATTATGTTGGTGCGGCTTCGGAACTTTTAAATATCTCGATATATCTCGAAAACTACGCTTCTGATCAAAAAATATCATAGAACATAAATTGTAGGAAACATAATTCTCTACAAAAAAGGTCTCTTAACATTTTGCCATAGCTCGCTTCGTTTCCGAGATGTTTGCAGATTTATCTCAAGGGAAGGGGCCTGACGGACATATTTCGAGATATTTCTTCTTCTTGTTGTTCTTCTTCTGCACAGCTAAGCTGGAAGTGGCATTTGCGGCTCGCACTAGTGCAGAGTTATCTCAAAGAAAGGGGCCACGGTGTTTCTGTATCTCTATTATGTTGGTGCGGCTTCGGAACTTTTAAATATCTCGATATATCTCGAAAACTACGCTTCTGATCAAAAAATATCATAGAACATAAATTGTAGGAAACATAATTCTCTACAAAAAAGGTCTCTTAACATTTTGCCATAGCTCGCTTCGTTTCCGAGATATTTGCAGATACATCTCAAGGGAAGGGGCCTGACGGACATATTTCGAGATATTTCTTCTTCTTGTTGTTCTTCTTCTGCACAGCTAAGCTGGAAGTTGCATTTGCAGCTCGGAATAGTGCAGAGTTATCTCAAAGAAAGGGGCCACGGTGTTTCTGTATCTCTATTATGTTGGTGCGGCTTCGGAACTTTTAAATATCTTGATATATCTCGGGAACTACGCATCTGATCAAAAAATATCATAGAACATAAAAAGTAGGAAACTTAATTCTCTACAAAAAAGGTCTCTTAACATTTTGCCATAGCTCTCTTCGTTTCCGAGATATTTGCAGATTTATCTCAAGGGAAGGGGCCTGACGGACATATTTCGAGATATTTCTTCTTCTTGTTGTTCTTCTTCTGCACAGCTAAGCTGGAAGTGGCATTTGCGGCTCGCACTAGTGCAGAGTTATCTCAAAGAAAGGGGCAACGGTGTTTCTGAATCTCTATTATGTTGGTGCGGCTTCGGAACTTTTAAATATCTCGATATATCTCGAAAACTACGCTTCTGATCAAAAAATATCATAGAACATAAATTGTAGGAAACATAATTCTCTACAAAAAAGGTCTCTTAACATTTTGCCATAGCTCGCTTCGTTTCCGAGATGTTTGCAGATTTATCTCAAGGGAAGGGGCCTGACGGACATATTTCGAGATATTTCTTCTTCTTGTTGTTCTTCTTCTGCACAGCTAAGCTGGAAGTGGCATTTCCAGCTCGCAATAGTGCAGAGTTATCTCAAAGAAAGGGGCCACGGTGTTTCTGTATCTCTATTATGTTGGTGCGGCTTCGAACTTTTAAATATCTCGATATATCTCGAAAACTACGCTTCTGATCAAAAAATATTATAGAACATAAATTGTAGGAAACATAATTCTCTACAAAAAAGGTCTCTTAACATTTTGCCATAGCTCGCTTCGTTTCCGAGATATTTGCAGATACATCTCAAGGGAAGGGGCCTGACGGACATATTTCGAGATATTT
Organism: Osmia lignaria lignaria; assembly: GCF_051020975.1. Taxonomy (NCBI): domain Eukaryota; kingdom Metazoa; phylum Arthropoda; class Insecta; order Hymenoptera; family Megachilidae; genus Osmia; species Osmia lignaria. The sequence continues at coordinate 5,750,394 of NW_027478161.1, forward strand.
CTTCTTCTTGTTGTTCTTCTTCTGCACAGCTAAGCTGGAAGTGGCATTTGCAGCTCGCAATAGTGCAGAGTTATCTCAAAGAAAGGGGCCACGGTGTTTCTGTATCTCTATTATGTTGGTGCGGCTTCGGAACTTTTAAATATCTCGATATATCTCGAAAACTACGCTTCTGATCAAAAAATATCATAGAACATAAATTGTAGGAAACATAATTCTCTACAAAAAAGGTCTCTTAACATTTTGCCATAGCTCGCTTCGTTTCCGAGGTATTTGCAGATACATCTCAAGGGAAGGGGCCTGACGGACATATTTCGAGATATTTCTTCTTCTTGTTGTTCTTCTTCTGCACAGCTAAGCTGGAAGTGGCATTTGCGGCTCGCACTAAACGCAGAGTTATCTCAAAGAAAGGGGCCACGGTGTTTCTGTATCTCTATTATGTTGGTGCGGCTTCGGACCTTTTAAATATCTTGATATATCTCGAGAACTACGCATCTGATCAAAAAATATCATACAACATAAAAAGTAGGAAACTTAATTCTCTACAAAAAAGGTCTCTTAACATTTTGCCTTAGCTCGCTTCGTTTCCGAGATATTTGCAGATTTATCTCAAGGGAAGGTGCCTGAGGGACAAATTTCGAGATATTTCTTCTTCTTGTTGTTCTTCTTCTGCACAGCTAAGCTGGAAGTGGCATTTGCAGCTCGCAATAGTGCAGAGTTATCTCAAAGAAAGGGGCCACGGTGTTTCTGTATCTCTATTATGTTGGTGCGGCTTCGGAACTTTTAAATATCTTGATATATCTCGAGAACTGCGCATCTGATCAAAAAATATCATAGAACATAAAAAGTAGGAAACTTAATTCTCTACAAAAAAGGTCTCTTAACATTTTGCCATAGCTCGCTTCGTTTCCGAGATATTTGCAGATTTATCTCAAGGGAAGGGGCCTAACGGACATATTTCGAGATATTTCTTCTTCTTGTTGTTCTTCTTCTGCACAGCTAAGCTGGAAGTGGCATTTGCGGCTCGCACTAGTGCAGAGCTATCTCAAAGAAAGGGGCCACGGTGTTTCTGTATCTCTATTATGTTGGTGCGGCTTCGGAACTTTTAAATATCTTGATATATCTCGAGAACTACGCATCTGATCAAAAAATATCATAGAACATAAAAAGTAGGAAACTTAATTCTCTTCCAAAAATGTCTCTTAACATTTTGCCATAGCTCGCTTCGTTTCCGAGATATTTGCAGATTTATCTCAAGGGAAGGGGCCTGACGGACATATTTCGAGATATTTCTTCTTCTTGTTGTTCTTCTTCTGCACAGCTAAGCTAGAAGTGGCATTTGCGGCTCGCACTAGTGCAGAGTTATCTCAAAGAAAGGGGCCACGGTGTTTCTGTATCTCTATTATGTTGGTGCGGCTTCGGAACTTTTAAATACCTCGATATATCTCGAAAACTACGCTTCTGATCAAAAAATATCATAGAACATGAATTGTAGGAAACATAATTCTCTACAAAAAAGGTCTCTTAACATTTTGCCATAGCTCGCTTCGTTTCCGAGATATTTGCAGATATATCTCAAGGGAAGGGGCCTGACGGACATATTTCGAGATATTTCTTCTTCTTGTTGCTCTTCTTCTGCACAGCTAAGCTGGAAGTGGCATTTACAGCTCGCAATAGTGCAGAGTTATCTCAAAGAAAGGGGCCACGGTGTTTCTGTATCTCTATTATGTTGGTGCGGCTTCGGAACTTTTAAATATCTTGATATATCTCGAGAACTACGCATCTGATCAAAAAATATCATAGAACATGAAAAGTAGGAAACTTAATTCTCTACAAAAAAGGTCTCTTAACATTTTGCCATAGCTCTCTTCGTTTCCGAGATATTTGCAGATTTATCTCAAGGGAAGGGGCCTGACGGACATATTTCGAGATATTTCTTCTTCTTGTTGTTCTTCTTCTGCACAGCTAAGCTGGAAGTGGCATTTGCGGCTCGCACTAGTGCACAGTTATCTCAAAGAAAGGGGCCACGGTGTTTCTGTATCTCTATTATGTTGGTGCGGCTTCGGAACTTTTAAATATCTTGATATATCTCGAGAACTACGCATCTGATCAAAAAATATCATAGAACATAAAAAGTAGGAAACTTAATTCTCTACAAAAAAGGTCTCTTAACATTTTGCCAGAGCTCGCTTCGTTTCCGAGATATTTGCAGATTTATCTCAAGGGAAGGGGCCTCACGGACATATTTCGAGATATTTCTTCTTCTTGTTGTTCTTCTTCTGCACAGCTAAGCTGGAAGTGGCATTTGCAGCTCGCAATAGTGCAGAGATATCTCAAAGAAAGGGGCCACGGTGTTTCTGTATCTCTATTATGTTGGTGCGGCTTCGGAACTTTTAAGTATCTCGATATATCTCGAAAACTACGCTTCTGATCAAAAAATATCATAGAACATAAATTGTAGGAAACATAATTCTCTACAAAAAACGTCTCTTAACATTTTGCCATAGCTCGCTTCGTTTCCGAGATATTTGCAGATTTATCTCAAGGGAAGGGGCCTGACGGACATATTTCGAGATATTTCTTCTTCTTGTTGTTCTTCTTCTGCACAGCTAAGCTGGAAGTGGCATTTGCGGCTCGCACTAGTGCACAGTTATCTCAAAGAAAGGGGCCACGGTGTTTCTGTATCTCTATTATGTTGGTGCGGCTTCGGAACTTTTAAGTATCTCGATATGTCTCGAAAACTACGCTTCTGATCAAAAAATATCATACAACATAAATTGTAGGAAACATAATTCTCTACAAAAAACGTCTCTTAACATTTTGCCATAGCTCGCTTCGTTTCCGAGATATTTGCAGATTCAGCTCAAAGGAACTGGCCTGACGGACATATTTCGAGATATTTCTTCTTCTTGTTGTTCTTCCTCTGCACAGCTAAGCTGGAAGTGGCATTTGCAGCTCGCAATAGTGCAGAGTTATCTCAAAGAAAGGGGCCACGGTGTTTCTGTATCTCTATTATGTTGGTGCGGCTCCAGAACTTTTAAATATCTTGATATATCTCGAGAACTACGCATCTGATCAAAAAATATCATAGAACATAAAAAGTAGGAAACTTGATTCTCTACAAAAAAGGTCTCTTAACATTTTGCCATAGCTCGCTTCGTTTCCGAGATATTTGCATATTTATCTCAAGGGAAGGGGCCTGACGGACATATTTCGAGATATTTCTTCTTCTTGTTGTTCTTCTTCTGCACAGCTAAGCTGGAAGTGGCATTTGCGGATCGCACTATTGCAGGGTTATCTCAAAGAAAGGGGCCACGGTGTTTCTGTATCTCTATTATGTTGGTGCGGCTTCGGAACTTTTAAATATCTCGATATATCTCGAAAACTACGCTTCTGATCAAAAAATATCATAGAACATAAATTGTAGGAAATATAATTCTCTACAAAAAACGTCTGTTAACATTTTGCCATAGCTCGCTTCGTTTCCGAGATATTTGCAGATATATCTCAAGGGAAGGGGCCTGACGGACATATTTCGAGATATTTCTTCTTCTTGTTGTTCTTCTTCTGCACAGCTAAGCTGGAAGTGGCATTTACAGCTCGCAATAGTGCAGAGTTATCTCAAAGAAAGGGTCCACGGTGTTTCTGTATCTCTATTATGTTGGTGCGGCTTCGGAACTTTTAAATATCTTGATATATCTCGAGAACTACGCATCTGATCAAAAAATATCATAGAACATGAAAAGTAGGAAACTTAATTCTCTACAAAAAAGGTCTCTTAACATTTTGCCATACCTCTCTTCGTTTCCGAGATATTTGCAGATTTATCTCAAGGGAAGGGGCCTGACGGACATATTTCGAGATATTTCTTCTTCTTGTTGTTCTTCTTCTGCACAGCTAAGCTGGAAGTGGCATTTGCAGCTCGCAATAGTGCAGAGTTATCTCAAAGAAAGAGGCCACGGTGTTTCTGTATCTCTATTATGTTGATGCGGCTTCGGAACTTTTAAATATCTTGATATATCTCGAGAACTACGCGTCTGATCAAAAAATATCATAGAACATAAAAAGTAGGAAACATAATTCTCTACAAAAACGGTCTCTCAACATTTTGCCATAGCTCGCTTCGTTTCCGAGATATTTGCAGATTTATCTCAAGGGAAGGGGCCTCACGGACATATTTCGAGATATTTCTTCTTCTTGTTGTTCTTCTTCTGCACAGCTAAGCTGGAAGTGGCATTTGCAGCTCGCAATAGTGCAGAGATATCTCAAAGAAAGGGGCCACGGTGTTTCTGTATCTCTATTATGTTGGTGCGGCTTCGGAACTTTTAAATATCTTGATATATCTCGAGAACTACGCCTCTGATCGAAAAATATCATAGAACATAAAAAGTAGGAAACTTAATTATCTACAAAAACGGTCTCTTAACATTTTGCCATAGCTCGCTTCGTTTCCGAGATATTTGCAGATTTATCTCAAGGGAAGGGGCCTGACGGACATATTTCGAGATATTTCTTCTTCTTGTTGTTCTTCTTCTGCACAGCTAAGCTGGAAGTGGCATTTGCAGCTCGCAATAGTGCAGAGTTATCTCAAAGAAAGGGGCCACGGTGTTTCTGTATCTCTATTATGTTGGTGCGGCTTCGGAACTTTTAAATATCTTGATATATCTCGAGAACTACGCGTCTGATCAAAAAATATCATAGAACATAAAAAGTAGGAAACATAATTCTCTACAAAAACGGTCTCTTAACATTTTGCCATAGCTCGCTTCGTTTCCGAGATATTTGCAGATATATCTCAAGGGAAGGGGCCTGACGGACATATTTCGAGATATTTCTTTTTCTTGTTGTTCTTCTTCTGCACAGCTAAGCTGGAAGTGGCATTTGCGGCTCGCACTGGTGCACAGTTATCTCCAAGAAAGGGGCCACGGTGTTTCTGTATCTCTATTATGTTGGTGCGGCTTCGGAACTTTTAAATATCTCGATATATCTCGAAAACTACGCTTCTGATCAAAAAATATCATAGAACCTAAATTGTAGGAAACATAATTCTCTACAAAAAAGGTCTCTAATCATTTTGCCATAGCTCGCTTCGTTTCCGAGATATTTGCAGATATATCTCAAGGGAAGGGGCCTGACGGACATATTTCGAGATATTTCTTCTTCTTGTTGTTCTTCTTCTGCACAGCTAAGCTGCAAGTGGCATTTGCAGCTCGCAATAGTGCAGAGTTATCTCAAAGAAAGGGGCCACGGTGTTTCTGTATCTCTATTATGTTGGTGCGGCTTCGGAACTTTTAAATATCTTGATATATCTCGAGAACTACGCATCTGATCAAAAAATATCATAGAACATAAAAAGTAGGAAACTTAATTCTCTACAAAAAAGGTCTCTTAATATTTTGCCATAGCTCGCTTCGTTTCCGAGATATTTGCAGATTTATCTCAAGGGAAGGGGCCTAACGGACATATTTCGAGATATTTCTTCTTCTTGTTGTTCTTCTTCTGCACAGCTAAGCTGGAAGTGGCATTTGCGGCTCGCAATAGTGCAGAGATATCTCAAAGAAAGGGGCCACGGTGTTTCTGTATCTCTATTATGTTGGTGCGGCTTCGGAACTTTTAAATATCTTGATATATCTCGAGAAGTACGCGTCTGATCAAAAAATATCATAGAACATAAAAAGTAGGAAACATAAGTCTCTACAAAAAAGGTCTCTTAACATTTTGCCATAGCTCGCTTCGTTTCCGAGATATTTGCAGATTTATCTCAAGGGAAGGGGCCTGACGGACATATTTCGAGATATTTCTTCTTCTTGTTGTTCTTCTTCTGCACAGCTAAGCTGGAAGTGGCATTTACAGCTCGCAATAGTGCAGAGTTATCTCAAAGAAAGGGGCCACGGTGTTTCTATATCTCTATTATGTTGGTGCGGCTTCGGAACTTTTAAATATCTTGATATATCTCGAGAACTACGCATCTGATCAAAAAATATCATAGAACATGAAAAGTAGGAAACTTAATTCTCTACAAAAAAGGTCTCTTAACATTTTGCCATAGCTCTCTTCGTTTCCGAGATATTTGCAGATTTATCTCAAGGGAAGGGGCCTGACGGACATATTTCGAGATATTTCTTCTTCTTGTTGTTCTTCTTCTGCACAGCTAAGCTGGAAGTGGCATTTGCAGCTCGCAATAGTGCAGAGTTATCTCAAAGAAAGGGGCCACGGTGTTTCTGTATCTCTATTATGTTGGTGCGGCTTCGGAACTTTTAAATATCTTGATATATCTCGAGAACTACGCGTCTGATCAAAAAATATCATAGAACATAAAAAGTAGGAAACATAATTCTCTACAAAAACGGTCTCTTAACATTTTGCCATAGCTCGCTTCGTTTCCGAGATATTTGCAGATATATCTCAAGGGAAGGGGCCTGACGGACATATTTCGAGATATTTCTTCTTCTTGTTGTTCTTCTTCTGCACAGCTAAGCTGGAAGTGGCATTTGCGGCTCGCACTGGTGGACAGTTATCTCAAAGAAAGGGGCCACGGTGTTTCTGTATCTCTATTATGTTGGTGCGTCTTCGGAACTTTTAAATATCTCGATATATCTCGAAAACTACGCTTCTGATCAAAAAATATCATAGAACATAAATTGTAGGAAACATAATTCTCTACAAAAAACGTCTCTTAACATTTTGCCATAGCTCGCTTCGTTTCCGAGATATTTGCAGATTTATCTCAAGGGAAGGGTCCTGATGGACATATTTCGAGATATTTCTTCTTCTTGTTGTTCTTCTTCTGCACAGCTAAACTGGAAGTGGCATTTCCAGCTCGCAATCGTGCAGAGTTATCTCAAAGAAAGGGGCCACGGTGTTTCTGTATCTCTATTATGTTGGTGCGGCTTCGGAACTTTTAAATATCTTGATATATCTCGAGAACTACGCCTCTGATCGAAAAATATCATAGAACATAAAAAGTAGGAAACTTAATTATCTACAAAAAACGTCTCTCAACATTTTGCCATAGCTCGCTTGGTTTCCGAGATATTTGCAGATTTATCTCAAGGGAAGGGGCCTGACGGACATATTTCGAGATATTTCTTCTTCTTGTTGTTCTTCTTCTGCACAGCTAAGCTGGAAGTGGCATTTGCGGCTCGCACTAGTGCACAGTTATCTCAAAGAAAGGGGCCACGGTGT